>NC_134279.1:67712829-68057829 GCF_949628215.1 Phalacrocorax aristotelis | reverse complement strand
TTTGGGGGGAGAAGGAAAAATAAAGTTATCATTTTAAAAGACTCATGTTCATATTCCTCCTGAGAGGATAGCAAACTTCTAAATGTTGCTAAAGCAAAAATAGCTCATAGGAGAGCATCTGATAACCAAAGAATATTTCTATAATTTGGGGGGGTTAAAAGTTGTCCACTATTTAAGGGATGACTCATCTCCTCTGATTTTAGCAGTTGAGAAGGTAAGCCCAGCCTAGGCTGGGTCTTCAAGCTCCCATGATGATGAAAGGAGGAAAGGAAATGTCTCCAGGGACAATCCACTCCACCTGAGACATGACCCCCTCCTCCTCATAAAGATTCTGTCTCATTCTGCTGACTCTGGAAAAGAACCAGAGTACTGTCTTGCTCAAGGACTTAGTTTTTACATGGCTAAAACCATGGTAAAGTATGTTTTATTCTCAGTGGAAACTTTATATCTTAATTAGTAAACCAGTATTTTTAAAATACAATTTCCTTTCTGCTATGTTCTCAGCCGAAGCCTTGTGTGTATCTGAGCTGAACTTCACAGCTTGAAATCTTTGACAGCTTCTCTTCCATTGTAAGTTTGTACAGCACCAAGCACACTGCTATCAGACAAATAAAAAGAATAATAAAACTCAATCATGCTTGTATATATAGAAGGTCAATCAATGTAAACACAGGGTTTCTCTAAACAGGAGAAAAAGCGGAAGCCAGATGGCATGAAATCATTGATAGCTGTTTCATAAACTTTTCCTGCAATCAAATCTAATTGAAATAACACTAGATTGTAGGCTTTAGCAGGTGGGCAGCACACACAGCTGTTTCTGCTAGATGATTTCCAAAGAATACATACATAAAACATTTCACAGGGACTGACATACGGGGGAAAAGGTTAGCCCAGATGGAATGCTCCCTTTCAGGCTTTATTTCACTGACAGATTTCTGAAGTCTGCCTCTTTAAAAGTAGGAGCAGAAGTGTTTTTCTGGTATTGTTGAACCAATTAGAGTCAAATACAATGTGGTTGGGAGATGTGGGCTGGTGATGCATTGTCTTCAATTCCAATTCTTATTTCAAGGCAAAGCAGAGCAGAGAGGGACCTCCTAGTGTCCAGTTTATTGCTTTGCAGTGAGGTAGGATAAACACAACTGAAACACCTCTGAAAGGTATTTCTGTTTCATAGTAATTCCCCAAGGGAAAATTCCACTAGCTTCCTCGGTAGTTTACTGCATACTTTCCCTGCACTAGTAGCTAGATATTTTGATAACTTTTAATACAGTTAAGCTAATGGCCACTCATGGTCAAGGAGAGGAAACAGCTGATGCCTTTTTCTATTTTAATCTTTTACATATTGAAAGATTGATCATGTCCTCCCTCCTCCTTCCGTCTTTTTCTGCAGACAGATATCCCATAGCAAAACTCCTGAAGGCTCACATATGAGCTGCAAGAACCAGGTTGGTCTTCCTAGAGAGGTCCAGCATCTGAGGTGGGCTTGGCAGGGTTTCCTGTGGCTTACCAGAAAGCTAATTCAACAGTTTGGGCTGAATTTTACTTTGAGTTTTTGTTTGCATTATAAAATAAAACCCAAAAGAAAACACGGAGAAGGGAAGGAGAAATGGGAAAGACCAACATATGTGGATCAAATGAGAGCCTATAGGAAGGACAGTGCACTGAAACAAACTGTGTAGGTCCACTATCTAGTGTTTCTGGCTAGATGACATAGTAAAGCTCCTACTCTTCTTGATCTTTATATAAATACACTACCTAAAGATCAACATGGTCTCCTCTATTTCTACTTGAATCAGAATCTGTGCTTTTAACACTTCAATATAAAGGATCAGAAGCTGCCACTGTCTCAGTAAAAGCAATCCAGAAGTGATGGCATAAGTGAACTCTGATTTCTCTTCAGATCATGTAAATATTTTGCCCTTTACTAAAGATTTCCGTGGAGAGGAACAATTTATTTATAGCAGCCTTCCAGTACTTAAAAAAGGGCCTACAGAAAAGACGAGGAGGGACTCTATCAGGAAGTCTAGTGACAAGATGAGGGGGTAATGGTTTTAAACTGAAAGGGTAGATTTATATTAGATCTAAGGAAGAAATTCTTCACCATGAGGGTGGTGAGACACTGGAACAGGTTGGCCAAAGAAGTTGCGGATGCCCTATCCCTGGAAGTGTTCAAGGCCACGTTGGATGGGGCTTTGAGCCACCTAGTCTAGTGGAAGACTTAGTGCATTTAGACTGTCCCATGACAGGGGGTTTGGACTAGATGATCTTTAAGGTCCATTCTAATCCCAACCATTCTGTGATTCTAACAATAAAATTACATGCAAAATATGCTGTTTAATAATGATTATCTCTTGGACTGCAGGAGTCTTTGTGGATACTCCTTTGAAAATGCTAGTTCTGAGGTTAACACCAGCCAACCTCCCTCCCCTGCCTCCAGTATATTAGAAATGTAATATCTACTAATAGTATATTAATGAGGCCAGGAGTAGAGGAGGGGAAAGAAAACATAATTATATCACTATACAAAATCCTAGTTTTAAATGCTAGGCATAACTGTGGCCACCCCAGTTCAGAAAGCAAAAGGTACAATGAAGGGCAGCAAGGAAGATCAGACTTTTGAAATGGGTTTTGTCAAAGAGGTATTAAAGACAATAGCACTTTTCAGCACAGAAAAAAAAGGGTTTGTGATTTATAAAATGATGAATGGCAAGGAGGAAGGAAGGGAATGATGGCTATTATATCTCATAAGACAAGAACATGGAGGCACCAAAAGAAACTATTAGACTGCAGGCTTTACACAAAAAGTACTTCTTCACATAATCTATAACCTGAAATGCCATATGCACAGGATGCTTTGGAAGCCAAAATTATAACCAGGTTCAAGAAACAGCTAGAGAAACTCAGGGAGTAAATATCTGCTGTGGACTGATAAACACAATGGTGTGGGTCAGGAAGTCCTGACCCACAGAGGCATCCCAGGGACGTGCTGCCCTGGGCTTACCCTGCTCTCAGGTTCCTTAGGGCTGTTTTACAGCGATTGTCAGAGACCAGGCATGGTGCCACACATACCCTTGCTCCTTCTTTTGTGGTTGCAGATACAGCCTTTGGGTTACTTCAGAAACCAGGTACAGTTCTCAAGTAAAAAAAACGCTCTCCTCAGAGAGAGGGCAGGAAGAAATCAGCAGTAGCCCCATGTGGTGGGAGCAACTCTTTGCAAAAGGCAGTGAGAATCAGCCCTGGGGTGATATGACTCTGCAAGAAATAAATGAGTGCAGAGCAAATGCTTTCAAAAGCACCCATCTCAGCTCTGTGATAGAGAAAACAGGAACACTCAGAAAGAATCAGTGACAAAAGATCCAAAAGAGGCAGTTGATTCCCTGCAGGGGAGAAAACAAAGTGTTTACAAAGATGCAGAACAGTAAATCATCAAAGTGTTCTTCTGAAACTATTTCAAATGTAATGCTCATTTCTACATTTATATGGAAGGCACAATAAAGAGAGAAAAAAGATACAGCCCTTGCCTTTAAGGGCATTGGGACTAAAGCAGGTGTAGTATGTCAAGTAAGAACAATAGCAAAAGAGGAAAAGAGGAAGGACTGCAGGAGGGGGGGGCCACAAGGATTATGTATACATTTATATGATTGTTGTGGATTACTGGGAAAAATCTTCATCAGCTTGTTTATTGACTTGTTCTCTATCTCTTTACTTGCCTTAAACTGAAGTAGCTATTTCAGGCTGCTGAAGGGGACCATTTTGAGTGTGGTCTCATGAAGGTTGATTGTGGGAATGGGTTTGTGGGAGGTAAAGGAATGAAAACAAAAGGACAGATGAAGATAAGCAACAATAGATGCAGAAACAGGGGGGATCTAGTGCAGATCCTAGCATTGTTTTTAATAATAGCTGGCTCTCTTATAGACCCTTTCAAGCATAGATTTTGAAGTGTTTTAAATTGAAGTCTAAATCATTTTCTTTGTATTGCAAAAGTACAAATGATGTGCTCAGGGTCACTCAGCAGAAAAAAATGCACTGTAGCCAGGCAGAGGATTCACAGCCCCTGAATTCTAGTGCCATGCTGCCCACGAGTCACACTGCCCCTCCATCAGCTTGGACTGTCACCTGTGACACGGAGGTGACATATTAGAAATTAATTTGTCAGCTGCTTTCTCTATAAATTATATGCTGAAATACCATATCATCCCCTTTGTAGGGAGAACTGACCTTGGTGGGAACATGTACAACAGACGGGGATTACTGGGGGAATGAAAGGGGTTTAAGTTCTTGTCTCCTTATTAGGAGTACCTGATGTAAAATGGTATCCAGACACGTAACATAGTCTCAGTTAGACTGGAGCCATATTAAGACAGACATGCCTGTTCAGGGCCACAGCCAGGCCACTCTGAGGCCAGATACACGGTCTGTTCAAATAATGGGCTGCAATACACCCCAAGAGGAGAGGTGATCCCCAAAGTCCAGAGCTTTTCTGGCATGCTTAGATGTAAGGAAGAGCAGAAAGAGCTATGTTCACAGATCAAGTGAAAAGTCTTCTCTCAGTGTTATAGGTGTGCCAGCATGTTGATACACATGACCCCTTTCTGGCATTTGAACTGCACAAATTCCGTTGACTCCCAAACCATACAAAATGGCTCCAGCCATACAACCGTTCATAGAAACATAGAATCATAGAATATCTCAAGTGGGAAGCGACCTACAACTGCTGTTTAAATTATTCCAAGTATTAGTGTTCTAATTAGATATTAGTTTGTATAATGAGCAGAGAAACAGTTTAATTGCACACAATACACAGCAACATTCTTTTTTTTATAAAATACAATTCTTTATCACAGGTGAAGTGCAAGAAATCTTTTCAAATAATGAGAAAAAATCTGTGATGACAATACTGGTCATCACAAACAGAGACATTATTTATTTAACCAACCAGCTAGTATTACTGGTCCAACTAACACAATTATATTGTGTCTCAAAATGTAACATCTTCAAAGGTGAAATGATGGTTTTCTGTGTCTGGACCATGCACATTTATGGTAATAGTATTACCTTAATTCATTGCCATACTACAATGGAATTTCTGCTTGCCTGGTTCATTGCAAACCCTACTCAACAGCTGCGCTACAGATGTAGTCACACATGCATCTGCAATTGCTGTCTTCCAGCACTGTCTGGCCTTCCATACCTTAGAAGATGTTCCCATTTGTTTTGTAGAATGAAATCTTGGCTATATTACATCTACCAATGCAAAATTAGCCCAACATCATTTACATGAATAGATCTACAACTAGCAGCAAGCATTACTCAAAGAATATTGTTTATAAAAAAAAATTGATTTAATGGTCTAAAGGTCACGGTAACAATTTTAATGTTTATATCTTTTTTACTGCTAATGCTAGTCTTATCATGGAGCAGTTTAGAGGGGGTATTTTTATAAATGTGAAATTTTAACGGCTTGAAAGATTTTGGATTACATTTGCTTTGACATCTTGAACTAGTGGTAGGAATTTTCTCTGCTGAGCTAATTATCACATGAAATTGTTTTGAGCAACCATATATCATCATGATGATGATGATTCACTGCTAATCAGAAAACAAGTGGCTGCAGCATCATACTGCAGATATAAAATGCACAAACTGTAGTACACCTATTGTATGGAGCAACAATTATTTTCCCCTTTGTGCTTATCAGAAGGTAAGTCTGATGTGTTGGCTAATGAATTCCACCCAGCTGTGCGTGATCTTATAATTCCATGGTTCAGGCTTCACATCAGCTGATCAAATGGTTTCTTCAGTTCAATTTTACAATGATTCAGACCCTCACCCACTGAAGTATTCACCTGAAGTCAGGTTTATTCAGTGGCCAGTGGAACCTTCTTCACTTGCTTAAATGGATGGCTGAATATATACAGGATCAATCACATACTTATTTTTAGGCAGATTCTGGCACTAGTTTGATGAATAAAGATCATACTGTGGAAACCAATTGCCGTATTTGGAATTAATGTATTGATTTCTGCTAGAAATTGTTATTTAACATATAGTGTCAGTAGCACAAGACTGTATTTCAGCACGTGCAATGTATAATCTAAAGGGAAAGAAATCCAATGAATCAACTCCCTAGAGCTAATATTCAGTAAACTATGCCATACATACATATTTCCAGTCAATAACCATTTTCTTCTCTAAAATCTATGGATTATCATATCCTTCTAGTTTCTTGTTTTAATGTCTTTTTTCCAGCAAAAGCTCGCTCTCTGCAAGAAAACACAGGAATAATGTGTATCCATGCATCAGCCATTTAGCTGTTAACAAACAGAGATAATGGCCATTGGGAATGTAAAAGCTAGGCTACTTGGCTGTTCTGACAAATGAAATCCAAGAGTAATGAGTCACACTAGATGTGATCCTTTAAAAAGAAACATTGGCAAACTCTCAGATTTTAAAATAACTTTGCTGAGATCAAGTGGAGCTGTCTTCAGCCATGATGAAAAAGCTAAAAATTAGTATCTGACTGTGCAGATAATTCCAGCAGCTTGGCAGCATTCATTTGCGAAGCAGCCTAGCCTGATAAGATGCTCAACTGATGCTAATGCGAACTGGACGGTGCAGATGCGTATTGCATAATTGCTGCATACGTGGCACCTTCATTCATATACTGCCGTCTGCAGTTATCAGCTTAGAGAGATGATAATGTGCATGCCTGTGAGCCAGCCTCTGCTCCGGGTTTTGTTTTGCTCTGCATTGTTAGGCAGACTGTGGAGTGCTCACTTTCCTGTGCAAGGAAGACTAAGCATGTCTTCCCCCCCTGCAATTTTAGCTGTACTGTCTTAGCAGTCAAAGGGAAGAATGAAAGTACGTCACCCACCAGTAACAGCTGAAGGTGGATCCTTTTCAGAAGATGCAAAATACACAGGTCTTGAGCTGGATTTTCATGATCTTTTGCTATGAATATTAACTCAAAAATCACCTATATGTTTTGGCTTTTTGTGGTAATGTGCTGTTTGCATCCCTTAGTCATGAGCAAAAGGCAAGATTTTCACTGAGCTGCACATTTTGCTTCATCTGAACATGAACCAAACGCATCCACTGCTCTGCAATTTTTGAAAACAAACTTATCTGGTGCTGTTGCTGAAGGAAATGCTATTTTTCATTTCTCTGCACCTTATGACAGCCTATCTCCAAGTTGTTTATGATTCAGGTACATCTAAAAACTATTAGAATAATATAGTATTTCTCACCTGTCTGCAAAAATAGTGCACGCAGAAGTTCACTGCCAGAAAAAGGCCTGCTTAACTTTCTGGTTCAGCAGGAAAATCTCAGAGAAACAAAGTTCAGGGCTATAGGAAAAAAGTCTACCTGTCATACCATATATCTTTTAGGATTTGAGGAACCACACATCAATCAGTAGAAGAACAGCAGTGAGCAGAAACAAACAAGGTGAAAAATCCCAGGCACATTCCAGTTTTGTCACAGTGGATTTCTTATGGAGGTCTCTTCAGGCAGACTTTCTTTTGACTCCTGACTAAATTATCGTTGCTAGATGAAATCAAAGTTTGCACTTCAGTGCTCTGCTTCACCAGCGTACAATGTAAACCACGACACCGCTGACTAGAAGTAATATTATTAGGCATCAGAGAACTTTTTAAATGTTTAAATTAAAATTGCAGCTGTTCATACTTTTTTAGTATAATTTTTTTTTTCTCTGTAGCATACAGTAGTGCTGGGCAGTGTTCTGTAAAATATTGGTATTTTACAGATACGTCACACTACAGAAATGGATTTGGGAAACACAGAATGAATGATGTATAAAATGCAAAGCAGAAATGTCAGTGATCACTGATATAACTATTATATTCAGGAGCAGACAAAAAATCAGTTTTACTGTCAGGCAAGTTTGCAATACTTCCATTTTATCTAAGCTCCTTATGCTTTCTCAGCAGAAAATTCACATTAAATAACATTAAGCAGAGAAGAAGAGACTACACAATAGTGGAGCCTCTGTGTAAAGGTTTTATTATGGGGAGATTGGGTTGCCTGACATTCATTAGTTGGTATATGGCAGATATTTCAAAGGTAAGCAAAAGAAGACATAAGCAGTATTCTTTAAATGTTCTTGCACTGTTTCTTTGTACATGTTTCTCTAGATGCTTTTGTCATGATGAGACCAAATGCACTGATTACAAAGGAAGAAAGACTTCATAACCATTGCATTAACCTCTGTATGTTGTCAGTAAAGAATCTGATTCAACCCTGCTGAAATCAATAAAAGCCTTTATTTTGATTTCATAGATCTTCAGATTTCATCCTAGTTTACTAAAATGTTTTAAATGTAATAGTTTAGGACATTGCACAACTAGAATGTTCTCTGCATGCTTTTGTAAAACCAGGAATGACCCTTCTGAATGAGTATAAAGGTAACAGTATGATCACCAGCTAGAGGAGTGAATATTTTAATTGCAGATGAGGAATTAATATCTCCTGTCCCTCTACTAGACACACTACCTGTTGCCTTCAGGGGGAAGAAGGGAGAGAGGATATGTTTCAATAATGTGCGTTCTTTCATCCCTAGGGTCCTTGCTGGCTACAGATTCCTATTGGTAACTGTTTGAACTTGCTCAGCTGGTTGGAATGAGAGAAACATCCCTAGGGGAAGCAATAGGCAGACTGATGGCAGAGTGAAGCTGAAATGACCAAAAGTGCAAATTTATCAAAAGTACATGCAGTTTTTCAATGGCTTTGTAATTTATCAGGAAATAAATGGAAAGCATGATCCTGTGATATGTCAGGCACATGTCAGATGAGATAGTTCTTTTGTTTTGGTTGACAGTTTGGCAGAAATAGTGATAGATGATTGTGTCTTAAGCACAGAAAAATTAAAAGTCACATTTAACTTGTAAATGTCTCAGCTAATGGAATACACACATGTTCAAATATGAAGACAACCTTGGAATTACAGAAGATAAGAACAGAAAATAAGTGAAGGAGTCATTCAGTCATTCTTCTACTCTGAGATCACATGAGCTATTCTTATGCCATTCCTGATAGATATTTGCCCAAACTGCTTTCAGAAATTCCTCATGTGGGGTTTCGCATAATGTCCCGGAGACTGCTGCAGTGCTTCATTACCCTTCTTGCTGGAAAGACTTTCTTTATGTCCAACCTGTATTTGCCTTGCTGTAGTTTAAGAGCATGTTTTCTTAACTGACTGGCAGACAAGGTAAGAGCTCATTCCCATCCACATCTAATCTGCTTTTTAAACTTCCAGTCTTTCGACCAAAAATATCGAGCACCTTTGCTTTTCCCCAGATGTCCCTTCTCAATCTTCATCATTCTCATTGCTATCCTTTGGTCTCTCTCCAGCTAATCTACATCTTTCTTGTGCTCTATCACCCAAGCTGGCCACAGAACACTTACTGAAGATATAACCTCACTCACAACAAAAGAGCCACTTAATGAGTAAGCACACATGTATTTGCCTTTTTTGCAGCCAATGGTATTTTTTTGTGTGTGACTCATTTTAAACCCAAGTTCCTTTCTGCAGATCTGCTGCATTACCTTCCAGCTTTTGTGTGGTTTGTTATTCCTGCAGAAAGGCAGAGCTTTGCATTTTTTAGCATATTGGATTATATTATATTTTTCCAGAATATTTCTCTCATTTATCAACATTTTGTAATTTTACTTCTGTCTTGTCATACATATACTGCCCAGCTGGTGCTCTCTGTGAACTTAATATATGTGTTCTCCATCCTGTCTTGAAATGGAAGCATTGCATAGTGTTCAGGATAATTACTGTAAACACCCACTCAATCCATCCCCTTAATTTAATCAGGAATTAGGGACAACCACTCTTTTAATATACTTCTCTCCAATGAGCAATCAACTCACCTAAGAATTCTTTTCATCTAGTCCATGTGTCCTAAGCTTGCACATGAGAGTCCAGAGGTGTACTGAAGTCAAGATATATGACATCTACCAGTTTTATTCTTATCCACAAGGCCTGTTACCCTGTCATTCTACAATCATTCCTTCAATTATCAAAGTTCATGTTTCATAGCAGAAAATGTATGTATTCAGTTCTGAGATAGACTGTAGAATGGCAATCCAGGAGAAAGAGGAAGCATAACATACCTAAGTCCATGTTGCACTCCACTGAGTTATTTTAGATAAACAACCACAGACACCTTTACAAGTAATGATGGTGGGGTAGAAGTTACACTGATTGAAATTAGGTTAGTATGCCACTGCCAGTGCTGTTCTGTCTTTCTTTGTGATAAAGACGTTCTCGATTTTACATAGTGTTACTCTATACGGAAGAATATATGGAAGTCAGCAACAGGACTGTCATTGCTGGGTATTGTACCACCAGCACGGCGCCTCTGAATTTATTAAATTTATTAAATATCCTTTTATATTTTCCCCACGGTAATATAGCTGAAAACAGCTTTTTATATATCAGCTGTTGACTCTTGTGAGAATATGGCAAGCACTGGTAGATTTTAGCATTCAGTGTGCTGAGCTAAGAAGTGAATTCATGCTGGTGAATTTATACTGTGAAGACTCAAAGATGTGATACATTATTCATTCTTAGTTTGGGCCAGTAATATTGTCTAATATTCAAAAAAGGGAAAAAACATATGTCTACGATGGTGTATCATGACAAATTATAAGGCAGGGAGTGTGTTTGGGAGTACTTGTTATTTTTACTTCTAGCCAGTTTCAAAGTCTTTGTACTTCATTCTAAGAATCTCAACCAAACCTGACTCCTCGCGATTCTTTCCCAAATGGCTCTTCTCTGAGAAAATACAAGATACATTTTTCAGTTTTGTTTTGGGATGACAAGTTCCTTTTGCTTTGACAACTGATGGCACATATAACAACAACAAATCTCTAAAAGAGTTCTCCCACGCTCACTGTTTTGCTGACCAGCCCTTGAGGATAACAGGAGAAGAATCAAGAATACAAAGTAGTTTGGCGACATAGCAGCAGCGCTAGATCCATCTGCTTCTGAGCCTGTTTTACAACGTGCCCCTTGTGGGGGTTACAACAGGCCCTGTGATACCAGGACAGAGTCTCTGCAGACCTAATATTTAATTTACACAGGGAGTCCAGTCTATGTGGACCTTGGAAAACAGAGGTATCACAGAAAGGGAAACTTTGATGATACAGTCCCTCTTTGGGAACAAAAGGAACATGAAGAATTCCAGCTATGATCTGGAGAATCCAGTCCTTTTGTGCCCAGAATTTCCCTTCATACATATTTAAAGTGTTATTTATGGCTTCATCCTCTCTGACTGCTGTATTTATTTGCACTGGGTCTTTCAGCTGGCACTGTTTGCTATCTTGCTTAAGGTTATATCAACAGTATGAAAGAGAAATGCATGCCAGTAAGTGTCAACAGTCTTGGCAACATATTCAGGTTTCCTTAGGATCAAGTCATCCCACAAACTTTAGTTGCTATTACTTCAGGCAAAGTTTAAAGAGATCTGCCATTGCACTAAAAAAGGCTCTAACATAGAACCAAATGACATTGCCAGAAATGTTGTTGAAAGCACAAAATCAAAGATTGTGCTGTGGGGCATATATTCCTTGTTAAAGATGGAGAACATCTGAAGTGAGGATTTTCAGTTTGGGTGAAAAAGGATTGTAGACTTTTACTTTTCAGTTAAAAATTCAGCACACCTTATGTTCTCAGCGTGCAGCCTGTTGAGAGTTCTGGGTAGTGTAGCCCAAAGGGCCAATGCCTGGACTAACTTTAGATCTCCTCATAGACACCACTGGAAACATTGCTGACAAAGAACTCCCATATGAAGTGGGTGAAAGAGAAGGTACATCCTGTCTAGCAGCTGTTGGGCATCACAGAAAACACCTGGCTTGTACAAACAAAAGTAGTACAAGACCCCATGAAGAATACAATGGGTATAAAAAAAACTATTCATGCCCAGGATGTGAACAAGGTTTCATGTTTACAATCACTTTTAAAAAATCACTGTTGTAGATAAATGAGTGAGATTTTAAAGAAAACTAGAGTTAAGAACGATGTCTTTTCCTGACATCCATTACTTCTTACATTAAAGATGTTTTAAAGATTTGAATGGTTTTCATAGTGCCATTTACAAGAGCCAAGACAAACATTATTATGTAACCTCAGATAAAATCCTCTGCTTCCCAGGTAACTCAGATTGCTCATGAACGTAAATCATAAAGGCTTGTGACAAAGATACCATTACCAACTGTTACTATAAGTTTTGTTTCCTGATGGGTCAGTGGCCTCAGATTATTTTTTAAGCGACAAAGAAATAGTTTAAAGAATGGTGGCTCTGTCATTTTATATTAAATATCTGCAACAGGTTTAGCAGCTGAAACTCATGGGATTATCCAGCTTTACGAACCCTGCTGAGTAAGCTGAACTAGAAGAGAGCTTTGTTTCTGATGGAAAAGGTGCCACTGTGGCCCAGCAAATCAAACACTTCAGGATTTATATTCCTGCCTCTAAGCTAAATGGTCACTTGCTGCACTACATAAACTGCAAGGAAAATACTCTTCTGGCAGATGCCCTGACCTGTATGAGTGGAAGCCTACAGAAAAGCTTCTGAGAAAGGCCTGATTAAAGCTGATCACAGAGAAATTTTCCCTTGGAGACTGTTGGTGTCAGCAGTTTTGGATAATCTCTGTCATATTAGTGGCATTTGTATTGTATTAGTGATTTACATAGTTTAACACAACATTAAAAATCCTAGCACAATATGAGTTGCTAACATTTTACACGTGATATCTCTATCCCACAACAGACTTTTAAAAACCACTAATAGGAATGGTTAATATTAAAAAAATTTATTCTGAAAAACAAAGGAGTAAAAATCTTGCGAGTTTTAAAAAGAACACCAAACCCAAGGAAGCCTCGTATATATTTAGAAAAAACAAAGGAAACTTTTTCCATAGTTGAGCAGTACGTAGGAGCACATAGGAGGCTTTTGTCAAATTGTCTGCTGATTTCTTTCACTCTTCCCAGAGCTCATAAAAGTCTATGCAATATGACCTGAGTTATAGAATGGAACATACACTTATTAAATTTGCAGCTGACATAAAGCTAGGAAGGACTGCAAGTAAATTGGAGGGTAGGATTTGAATTCAAAAATCATCTTGACAGGTTGGAAGAATGGGCTGAAAAGAACAAGATGAAATTCGATAGAGAAAAATGCAACTCTCAGGCAGGAATTACCAGCCGTGGGAAGGGAAGATAAGGAACAACTGGTGAGGCAGCAATTCTGCAGCCAAACAACCGGGTTTAGTGTGAACTGCAGGTGGTGGTCAGGTCTCCCTCAGGTATGCCCCAGGTTTGGTTTCAGGCAAAACCTTCTAGAAAGTTGAAGAGTAGTATTGCAGAGACATGATAACAGTCAGAAGTCAAGGAAACATGACCTTGAGATCAAAGGGGCGTAAAGAAGAGGAGGCTGAGGGGTATGATAACAGTTTTCAAGTGTGTGAAAGGTTATTATGAAGGGATGAGGAGGAACATCTGGTGCTCATGGCTACAGAGCACAGGACAAGAAGCAAGTTTTAAATTACAAGAAGAAACATGTGGGTCAGACTTTACGAAAAGTACTGAAAATGTTAGGGATAGAAAATCAATGGAAAGGTTTTACAGATGGAGGCCAGGGGATCTCTAATATTAGAGGTCTTTAAGGACATCATACTGTGGAAAAACAGCCTGTCCTAACAGATATCTCTCAGGAATGACTAATCCGTGGAAATGGACCAAACGTCCTCCTGATGCCTTTCACAGTCATATCCTTCTGTGGGTCTATGAATTACAAGAGACAATACAACTATTGAGTGGGTAACACTGCATTACTTTAAGGGAAGGGCAGTGTGTCCCGGGGTTCAGGAAGGTAAATATTTATCAGTGACTTTTGAAAAATGCACAATGATTTAGAAGTGCATAATACCAGAATTTCTGGCATCTTTTCATCACTGGCTCTGCAGTCATTCCCTCGGTGAAAATAACCCGGTTGCTTAGTCTCTTGGTATCAATCCTCTGTTTGTTAAATAGCTATAACTCAGTGCTATTGTGAGGCTATGAGTTAATGAATGCTTATACTGCATACAGAAAATTCTCGATGAAAGGGGTATAAAATTGCAAGTAATGATCCCTTATTTATTACTGTCATGATTCAATAAATGCTAGTTTGTTCCAGTTTTCTTAGGTAGTACTGGTTCCTTTACATTAAGAATCTGAATTTTAGAGGAAGTTGCAAACCAATCCAACACTTCTTGAACTTTAGAAAAAAAAAATTCATCAAATTTATGTTTTCCAGGATACTGCATGAAATAGTTTGTTTGCAAGGATTAGCAGCAGCATGTAGACCAGAGAGCTGGAGATCCTTGACCTCTGCAGTGATGGAACCTCAGCTGCCTCCTCTCCTGTAACAACCTCTACCTACAGCAAACATGAGCCACAGTGTGCATTTGAGCAGCTGTGACCTGTGCTGGAGGTCAGCTGCATTCCCAGGAGCTCCCAACTCATGAGAATTAAAAGGCAGTGTGATCTTGTCCTTGCTACCCCACAGAGTGGTCTTGTGAGCCCCAGCATCACCCCATCATTCTGCTATCCAGCAGAACTCTGCATTTCACACCTATTATCAACTCTAGTGTTTTGTCACCTTCAGGAGTTGTGTTCACCCCATAGATTCAATACAGTCATGACCATGACACAGATAACTCTTTATTTTCTTTAGTTGTCAGTTTTAAGGCTACAGTAAAAGTACTTGTAATTTGTATTATATATGATGAACAGCTCTTAGTTACTTTTATGATATTTATAGCTAGAAAGCCTTGATCTTTCAAGGAAACAAACCAAGATAGAAATCTGAGACAGGGTCCAAGTTGGCACCCATGTGCTTTGACAGAGAAAGTGATGCTTTGGCCTTCCTGAAGCTGAAATCCAGAACACTGAGGCAGGTTCCTCAGCTCCTTACACAGTGTTTGAGAAGAATAAGGTATATCATAGAAGTCTTCAAAATAATCTGCACTTTCTGCAAGGGAAATGCCTAAGGCTGACACCCTGAACAGAGAATTGCCTGTAACTACTCCCCAGGATTACTCTGGGAATAGAGTAATCTCCTAAGTAAAGCCCTTTTCAGGTGCCTGCCTCCATTCAGAATTCATTAAAGCAAAGATTCTGTGACCTTTCCTAAAAGAAGTTGAATGGAAATGGCTTACTTTTTGCGTGTGTGTGTGTGAGCGAGCATGAGTAGTGACAATATTCCTCTTTGGTTTCCTCAGGGCATCCCAGTGCTGATGCACAAGTAAGGCAGTGATACCAATGTAGCACAGGGTGGCCTCCTCTCCCATCATTCAACACAGAGCGTAACTATTCCCAACACCTCTTTCACCTAAAGTTATGCCTGTGCGTTACTCTAGCCATCTAAGAGGACCCTCTCTGAGCAGGGAACCTAATGCTAGCTTGACTCAGCCATACTTCTACATTGCTAATGCAAACAATATGCAATATGGCCATGCAGGATGGTTGCTTTCTAACAGAAGGTGGAGGGCCTGAGGCCACTGTTCTCCTAGCCAACCCACTCCCATAGCATTCTTGCAGATAATGTAACTCTTGAACCTACTGAGAGCAGTCAGAGTGTAAGAAGCCTAGATTCTCTCTTCATGTCCACCACCTCCCTAAGTATCAGGTTAAAAACACCTCTGAGATGCAGGTGTCTCAGCATTTTTTGCTCAAGTGTGCAGAAAAATATTCAAAACTTAGTCAAAATATTGGATATATTTTCAGTGGAATCTAATTCGATATGCCTGTAGCCAGAGCCTCGGTGGAGAAATACATAAATCTGGTTTCTGGTCCATGAAGAATTTAGTTATGATAGATATGGTGTGTCACAGACTGTCAGGACTGAGGTGCTTCTGCGCGTGGGCTCAAGAGAGCTCTGGATGCCCAGCAGACGGCAAGTGGGTGTCCATGACATCTGATCTCCTTCGGGGATAAGTGGCAACTGAAAGGAGGACTCAAGGTCACAGTTTTATAACACAGACACCTGTGTTAGTCCTCCACCTGATTTTACGCAGCCAAATCTTTACTGAGTCTGCTCCTAGTCGCATATGTTTAATTATCTTTGTCAGACTGAGAAATCAAGACAAAGGTGGCTAAGCAGCTTTCCCAAACCAAAGCATTCAGACAGCAAGCTCCCCGAGTCAGTCTGAGCCAAGCAAGAGTCATTGGATTTAGCTTTCTCATTTAAAGATTTAGGCCTAAGGTACTTGATGAGCAAACTTCAGAATAATCAAGAAACTCCTGACCCCTGGCCCAGCATCCTGCTACCCTGCTGGTTCCACTGTTCACGTGTGTACGAGGGAGAAAGAAGATCGCTCCAATAGACTATTTGTGGGAATTTGAGCTATTTGAGCACTTTCACTACTTAATTTCCAGGAGCAGGCACTGAAATTAAAGCAGAAACAAAAACCTACCCTTACTCATGTGATTCCCATGAGAAAGCAATTGGTCCCCCATAGTCTTACTTACATGGATTGCACATGACAATACCAACACACAAATTAAGTAGATGGTTGGTATTTCCTTTTTCAGGAAATTAATTTTTCATAAGTTATTATATAGTATTTTATTGAATCAATGCTTAAATATCTTCCCTGTAGTGCCCCAGCCCTCATCACTTTCTTTCTCCTGAGCACTTTGCTCTTAGCACATGAATAATGAAACTAAGCAATTACGTACAAGCAATGCCTCCTGCTGCAAAGCCCAGAAACTAATCCGATGGGGCTATTCTCTTCTATTTTTGAAAGTCTGGGCACCCCTGAGGGGAAGAAGGTGATACTTGCCCTTAGTAATCTGGGTAAAAGGCACAGTGGACATTTCAGTGCTCCAGTTGCTCACTTTGTTTAACCTTGTAAAAATTTTATAGTAGCCTAACGGCTTTGAAAAACCTCTGAATTTCCAAATTTTTTTACCCACTGGTATTGTAGTTACTAATGAGGAAATGTCAGCATTTATTTATGGTACCACAACACTATACGGTTCCTTCATGAGCTGTATAATTCTGATACTTTTCACCTCATTTAAAAACTTGTTTCAAAGAGACCTTGGATAAATTTTGCAGAGCTGCAGTTGTGAACATGGAGGTGAATCTACTGACACAGCTTCAGCAGATGCTTTTACTACTGTTCATTAACTTTAGCTCTGCTGCCATCAGAATTATATAAGCAACATAAAGGAAATAAAAAAAAATGACTCATGCAATTTGGTTTCTGCTGTGTCATTTCCCACTGTGTTGCTCTTTGCGCCTCAACAGGCTGGCAATCAAACAGACTAGTGAGGTCACAGTACAGAAATGAATGGCAAGGGTTCAGAGTTGAAAATGCAATTATCTTTCCCACTTCCAAATAGAATTACAAGAGTAACATCACTGAGGCTATAACAGAAAACTCCTTCCAGCTTTTATTCTGTTTTGATTTGGCAAAGATGTTCTCCCCTCCCCTTTACCCGTTCCTTCCCCTTTCCCACCCCTCTTACCCTTTCTTTTCCCTTACTCTTTTCACCTTTGTGGTGAGGTTTAGAAACATTTATTTGAGAAAAGAGGTATATTTCATGTGTTAGTTTGAAACCAATTAATCTCTCATTTTATGTTCACGACACATAGGGTACTTGAATCTTTACATATTTCTTTTTTTTGGTTTTACAGATATTCGCTTAATCTAAAACTACAGTTAAACTTTTTGTTCTTCTACAGGATATAAGATCAGGCATGGTAAAATCAGCAATTAAGAAAACCTCTTTCTTTTTCCTTTCTGCTGCAATTTATGAGCTTAGGGAGGGGAGGAAGTGGTAAAATGGGGGAATGAAAGTATAAATCCTTAATCACCCAATATTCATTTATATGCAACATAGCTACCCAGCAAGTGCTTGGTATTATCTGAATAACAAAATAGACATTTCTCATACACCTATTCGATTGTCATAAAAGAATGCAAACTGAAGCTTGCGGGTGCTTCCATAAGTGAGTTTTGAGTACAGGATACCTGCAGTTGTTCAGGATGATCCAAACAAGCAGTTAATACAAGACATAAGAGGAAAGGCTTCTTTTGGAACTTCCCAGAAAATACAATTCAGAAGAAAAAGATACTGTTCTTGAATTTAAAATGTACTACTTCATTACTGTCTTTATGTTGATGATTTTTTTTTCTTTTTCTCCCCTAATTTATGTTTTCCTATCTGTTTTTGAAAGAGTCTATTTCCAGTTCATTTACATTCCTATGGCAAGTCTCTCAAATATTCATTAGTTATTAAATTGCTTTTCCTAGATCAATGGGGTGATAATTGCACTTATTTTGAAAGACCTGATCCAACACTATCAACCATGCTATTCTACCACTGTAACTCAATTGAATTTAGTGGGATACTTTCCAGTTTATTCAGTGAAATTGCAAGGACAAGCAGTCATATGACCTCTTTTGGACCAGGTCCATTAAGGAATGTGGGTGCAATCAAGTCAGATGTTACAAAACATAGATGTTGGGCATAACATTCAGTTTGGAAACCAGGTGTTAGGACATAAACTCTCTAGATGGGTGCACCGCTTGAGAAGAATGATTAAAAAAAAAAAGAGAGAGAAAAGAAGTTACTGAATTGGAAGCTGGTTTAATGGGAAACACTAAGCACAGAAGTATCTAAAACCTCACCTTTTCTTTGAAGCTTAAAATCCTCAGTTAAATTAGGATGCAGAACATGGTGTCCTCTCTTGGAAAAAATCACTCTGCAATAATCTCAAAAGTCTTTAAATACAGGTATTAGAAAAGGATTCTTTACATAATAGACCCTTTCACAACAGCCCAATAGTTAGAGTATGAGTCTCATCAAGACCTTGCTTCAGTTCCTTTCTCTACTAGAAAATTAAAATCAAAATCCACATAGCAGAAGAATGTGTGAACAACAAACCAATAGCCTCTTTGTTCTTCAATAAAGAATATTCAGGATGTTAAAGAAATTGTAAATGCATATTTCAACATATACTTTAAAACGTTCACAGTTAGAACAATGATCTTTAGTGATCTTACTGGCAACAGGAAAAATTCCTTAGGAATTTTGAACACCAAAGGATGTGGATCAGCTCTCAGGGCATAGACTGACAGAGTTCTGTAAGATTAACAGTGCTCATTTAAAAAACTGTGTATTTCCAGATATTGCTATCAGCTGCAAACTCAGTGCCACCGAATTTCAAAACTTTATGTTCAGTTAAACCATTAGCAATCACCTTGGTTTTAACTGTATTGCTGCCTGTGTAGCAGAATAGAGACGTATCAAATAAATCACCATCTCTTTCCTTTCAGTCATTGCTCTCAGGTTCTTAGGAGACACACAGATGGAAAATGAACAAGTAAAAGGAAAGAAGGAGGAATAAAAAATTCAGGTCTGTTAACACTCTTAAATCCACAGGCTTTTCTACAGATTAAAGGCTCAAGCTAAGGGGATAAAGTTAATCTTAAATTTAAGACACATCACTTTTCTATACCACATCAGAATATTTTCTGTAGCAATAAATAAACATTCTCTCATTTAGTTTTCTAAAAATTTTTTATGCTGAGTGATCTTTGCGTTTGTCAAAAATCTTTTAAAGCTGTACTTATTCTGAAACTCCTAGTAGAATTCCACGCTCCTGATTATTCAGAAACACAAAATGGTACAACAGGCAGAAGACAGGCAGACAGATAAATTAATTATTTAAAAGAAACAAACATTTACTATTGCTGCTTAAACTTCAGCAAAGCCAGATGTGAAGAAACTGTAATATAGATTGCACGGTTCATCAAGGTTCTGATGGCTGAGCAAAACTTAATAAACAGAGATAGCTAGTTATAACCTTTAAAGCATTTGGTATCAAAATCTTCAATGAATCAAAATATGAATAACTGAGTTAATTTGTGGACATGGAAGACACTTAAGAGAACATTTAATTTCTTGGTACAACTTTCCTTTTTTCCATTTGTGTGGCTTTTAAAGTTACCTTACCCATAAGGCAATGCATTCTACTCATTATACTTAAATTTACCTCCTCTAGAATGGTTTTAAATTGGATATTAGTTTGGACTGAAAAGCACATATCTAAGTTTTGAACTACCATGCAGATCTAATTTTACATTTGAATTGCATTTCCCAAAAACCTGAGAGTGTTAAATTCTGAGATATTAGTGTTAGCGTATCTGCAGCCTTTTCACACCAGGGAATGTCAGGAAAAAATTCCCAGCTGTGTTAACATTGGTTCAGCTGTGTTAGCAGGAGCTTGATGATTTGATCATCTTTCCACTTTTAATACAGAAGTGAACTATGTGAATCCACATTCATCAATTTTCTTTTCAATTCAAAACCTAAATGCCTTGATGATCAGCAGATATTCAAATACCCTCTCTAAAATTACCTGAAACTCCCAAATCTGTTCTCAGATAACCCAGACACCTTCATAAGGAAATACTGCCATTTTCCTCACAAGACTGTAATTTTTATGACTTCACATCACATTTCGCCATTGAGTTCCATCTTCCTCTATGATGCATCGTGATCTCTTTTTCAAAGTGGTTCGTCATAAGAGTTCTTGGCAAGAGAGAATTATCACAGATAGGGTAAATAAGGGAAAATACAGACACATGTACAATTTCCCAAGGCCTCTAGGCCATATTTCAGGGGTTGGAACTAGACAATCTTTCTGGATATCTCCAACAAAAACCCGTCTATGATTCTATGATGCTATGATATCTGAAGTGCAAGTATTCAGACAAGGAGACAATTGACTTTCTGAAACCGCTTCATCCATAAAAATTAGAAAATGTAGAAATACCCTTATTTAGACATTTGAGACATTGAGACTTATTGAAAATAATTTTGATGGCTGATTGTCAGCCACTCTTAAAGCCTCTATTCTGCAGAGGGTGGGGGGTTGAGGGGGGTTGTTCTTACAATTTCCTCGTACCCAAGGCCAGTGATATAAACTGTATCTGAAAACACTTTACAGAGTTAAATAATGCAGGCTTACAGCTGCTTTCTTTTTTATCCCAGCCTCACTGCACAGCTTTACAGCAAGAAAACAACAAAGAACCACCATGTTCTGAAATATTATTTCCCAAACTATATTGAATGGACGAAGTGGAGAAGTCAAGAAAGGTAATCAGAGAGCTCAGGCAGTGGAAGGGGAAAGGGTCCTTTCTACTGTTGCTCTGCAATCACTCGAAACCAAGATGTCCTGACAGGGATCTGTTTTATTCACTGATGGAAATATCTCTGTTCAGCATTGCATAATGTGAACCTCGGCAAAACAACTGCTGCTGGTGGGAGCCTTATAAAGATAGCACTCTGTGCAATGGGAAGGCAGATGGGAGCCTGGGAAGCTGATGCTGGAAAGCCAGAAGCCACTGCCTACGTGCCCCATTTCACTCTCAGTCTGATGTTTGCCCCCTGGCTGTGAATGCACACAGAGACCTTGACTGACGACATAGAACAAATTTAAATTAAAGACAAAGTAAGCAAGTTGTGTCACAGTTCAGGGAAATTTTCAAGAGAGATCTTTAATTCCCAGATTGCTCATTGCTATTGACTACAACAGAAAATCACAGTAAGGGCAGACAATCCTAAAAAATGTGGGGGATGCAGATTAATCAAATTACAACAACTCCATACTGAGAGTCCCTGGCTCTTTCCTTACACTGATGGTCTCTGTAAAAGATGTCTGAGGATTAATCCTTTTCTTTCTTTTCCTCCATGTATCTCTTAATGTAGGGAATCATGTATATAGACCAAAACTCACCAGCTGAGCAAGGCAACTGGATGAAAGGCCAGTACATTAACAGGTGACTCGTGCCTGTTTCTTTCACTGGTAGACTTCTTTGCATCTTTGAGAAAGATCCTGCTTATGCACTTTGTTCCTTTGTGCTTCTTCCAAACACTTGCCCAAAGAGATGTTTTCTCTAAGTGTGAGTAGTTCCCTGGAAGCCAACTGAACAACTTGAAGATAAACATGTGTTTGCTGGAGAGGGTAGGCTTGGATTGCGATCTGATTGCAGAACGTATGTATTGCTATTTATTTCTTCATGCAGTCAGTATACTTTGCTGTACTCCAAATAAGGCAACAAATAACAAACTAATAAAGAAAATAATGTCTAAGAGTCAACAAAGTTGCAAATTCTTACTTTTATGACCATCCCATTTCATACCAGCTGTGACATTGGTGGGGGGAGGTTTATGTCTAATAGGCATCTCCAGGCTCCTGCCAAACCTGCTGTGTGCCAGATGAGCTGCTGCCAGGTTATAAACTTTGAAGGAATTATTATTCAGAGGAATAAAAGAGTTTGCTCTCAGGCTACATTTTGCGATTTTATTAACAGATTCATTGCTACCTTACAGAGTGGCTTCATCAGTCACAGAGTACCTTCACTGTTGTCCAAACCTCAGAGAAGGATCCAAATGTCCCTGATTACATAAAGTTCCCATTTTGACCTTAGATGGCTCTGGGCATTCTCAGCATTCTCTTTTGGATCCAACAAAACACCAGGGTTTCACTTGGAAGATGCTACATTCATGACTACAGGGAAAAAGCCACGATATAATTTGACAAGCCAAAAGGAGAGAAAAGCAATTTTCTGTGATTACGTGAATTAGAATTCAATCAGAGATATAAAATATAACTCAAAAAAGACAATACCTTGTTTAGACTTGGACTAGCTTTGGAAAAGTTATAAGAACATGCGCCCTACTCAAAATACATACTTACATTCTTTCCTTACTAGAGATATCTTTATGTACCGAGACAGTAAAATACTCAGACAACCATTAACATTCTTTGAACGTGAGACTCAAAGAGTCTGCATGAAAATGTGAAGTGTAATTCTGCAAGGAATACCCTATAAAGTACAAATAGTTCAAAATGCAATACATTTTGGGTCAGCATCAAATTATTTTCAGGAAAGCAAAAAATTGAAAAAGATTACATAGAATATCTTTTTTCATTTAGCTCCACATTGAAGTCAACTTTAAAAAAAATATATCCATGACCATTTTGAGTTTTTTAAACCATTCTTAAAAGTGGTTTTGAAAGGAAAATTGAGATGTTTGATTTACAAACTGGCCAAATATGTCGATTGTTTAGGAATTTTTTTCTAACGCATTTTCCAATATGTGGCTTTTGGCAAAGCAGACACAAATTTAGAAAACAGTTTGGTTTCATTGTATCTTCAGTTTTCAGTGAAAAATATTTTAACTAAGTAATATCACCCTACTTCATTCAGAAGCCACAGTATATAAAACAGATATGAAAACTACATCATCAGTTTTACCTCAAATCAGGTTTTTATTAAGTAGGCCTTCTGAAGAACCATATTTAGAGTGTGTTCACTGATGTCTTATAAAAATATCTGGTTTAAGTGATGTTTTTTCCTATATCTATCCTCTGGACAACTGTTCTTTAACTCTGTTGATCCTCTCAGGGCTATCTTAAATAGTCTTTCATGAAGTACACATTCTTATGATATACTATCATTTATATATGTAAAGGTTGTATCAACAGTGTTATTTCAGCAGTCACAAAATTAAGTGAGAGCTATTGCTTTGATACTACTCCCCTGTGGGATCTGGAGCAAATCACCCTGCAATGCTGCTTTTCTGCTTACAATGTCAGGTCTTTGAGAAGAAATTGTCTTTCACATTGTATTTGCATATTGCCTCTCAGCTGAGACCTCCAGATGCTACTATAATATAAAGATTAAATAGTGATACTATCTGTTAAATAATGAATACTGCAAGCATGCTGATGACACCTCTATTTGGGATGAGGAGGGTAAGAGGAGAGATTAAATAACTTTCCCAAGGTCATGTGATTCATTATTGCCAGGGAAAGGATGGTGTATGCAAGAGCCTTGCATCCAGTGTAGGGATACACACGAGGACTCCCCACAGCCTTGCAGGCTCTCTGCTGGGGTAGTACATTCTTGCTGATCTTGACCAGTTATTAAGCAAAACAGCACTGAAGATAGTGGCACCGCTCAGCCAAAAGGAAGGCTGGTGGGATCTAACAGTTATCTGAGCAGGACACATGGGGACCTGGGCTCTACCACTCTACAGGTGAAAAACTGGACTAGAAATATAGAGGAAGAAGTATCATAGACTACTTCTGTACTCATAAATTAGTGTCAGGGAGCATTCCTGGGCACTGGACATCAGTCCTGTGTACCACCCAAAGAGCCTTGTCCATGGACCTGGCCAGGGTTGACCAGTAGTCTCCCAAAGGATTCCTGGCCAAGGTTTGTGAGCTACCATGGGTCAGGAGCCATTCCAATTTAACCATTTGCCTCCTGGCAAATACTCACTTCTGGAGGGTAAGGGAGGTACATGTAAGGACATATGACATCCCCTGCCAGTTGGGCTCAAAGGCAGAGCAGTCCTAGGCATGCTTAATATTCTCTTACAGCCACTAGCACTTCCAAAACCACAAAGCTCAGTCTGGCATTTATGACATTTTGAAGGTCAGATCATATTTGACTCCAAGGAGATTTCCTTTTTAAGTTCATTGTGCTGGTCAGAGGAGTGGTGCTCTGCTTCTCTCTGTTTTACCTTCATTGGCTCTCAGAGACCTCTCATGACCAGAAAGGAACTACTTGCATCTCCAGGGCAGAACTTGCCATCCTGCTAATTATGCGCCATGGTGCACAATGGTGAATCGAGATGACCTCAGCTGTATGGTACTCCTCTAACAAGGTCCTCGTGCACATTCTGACCGCTGTCATCCTCAGGCAGTTGCTTGGCAACACCAGCATCTTTGATATTCACTTGCCAGGCATTCGGTAATAAACTCACCAATGAGGCCACAGCTAGCTAATTTCCTCTGCCGTTTGCAGCAGATGATAAAGTGAATCTGCGGTATCTTAGTGATATGTCTAAACAACTGCCTTTTGTTACAGATTGAATTCCTCTGTTTCAACTGACAGGTCCTTTACTTCTAGTTGGTTGTCTCATGTTTGGGAATAAATAGAGATATAGAGCACCTGAGGAGCTGCTGTTTCTATTTGCGCATCAGCATACCAAACAGTGTGCTATCTGGTAATGAGAGACTGCATGCCTGACGTTGTACAGGCTGCAAACTACAGCTGACACTTGCTGGACACAGACAAGCAGTACAAACTGAACTGTGCTGGAAGCTGAGTAACAGTTCCTGACTGGGACGGTGATATTGGTAGCCTCCAGCTAATGAGCAAAAGGGAGAATCTGGGCTAGCATACATTCCACGCACACCCCACCTCCCTTCTCATGGCAAACACTACGCTTTTGGAAGGGGTAGAATCAGCAGCCCAGGACCCATCCCTTCTCAGCTTGTTTTGGTGAGGTGGTAAAATGAATTAATTGATCATCCTCTAACTATTTGCCAAGAAATTGCTTAAAAACACCCAGAATGCTTTGTGACTTCCCATGGTAGGTTTGAACAGAAAGCATTCATGATGACATGACTGGGATTTTGTTCTTGATGCCACCATTGGTTAATCCAGTATATTGGATTTCTCAACCTACTTGACATACATACACACACACACACACAAAAGGTGCAAACACTACCTGTAACACAAAATAAACAAACTGAAGGAGCAATAGAGTGGAAGAAATTCATGTAACCTATTATTAGCTTGTCAAAAATAAGGCATCTAGCCTGAGTTACTCTCTGGGCTCCTTCATGAATCAGTGGAGGACCCTGTCTATCCTTCTTGACCACAGAGACACCCTAAATGAGGACTTGAGACTGGACATCTAACTTTACATAGGGAATGGTAATTAAGTTGAATCCTATCCAAATTTCTGTAGATAACTTACCACTCTTTGGTTATGGCAAGCTAACTTTTTCTGAGAAAGGTCAGAGGAGAAAGAGAGACAGTAAAGGCTAGTTGATAGCTGCTACACATCACAGCTTCCACACAGTCAGATGAGCAATCTGTCACCTGTCTGGTTTTATGACTCCACTGTAAACAGACATCTGGAATTTTGGGGTAGAATACATTTACATTGCATCAAATGGATCATTGCCAACTCCAGAGAAGCTGGTCTGGATCTTGACGTGCATGCGGAGGCTTCCCAACAGCCTGGTGGAGGACTCAACTCTGTTCAGACTCTGGGTCTTACGTGTTTAAATAATACATAAGAACCTAAAGACTGCTGTACTGGATCTGATTAAATATTTATCCCTGTTTCCCTCTCCAGCAGTGACCAAGAACAGACACCTAGGAAAAAGATGTAGCAATATGATACAGTTATAATGTTTGACAGCCAGAAATTTAAGGACTTGTTTGGTCAGAGGCTTTATGGATATGTTTCTGCTTAGCAATCCCTGATGGCCTTTTATTCTTTCTAATAATACCATGTAGGTTTTGTCAAAAAGCCATTTGGGATTTCCCCATTTTGAATGCTACCCAGAGGAATGAGAAGAAGAGTGGCCATAGATTCTAGTAGAAAAGGTTGTGAACTCCTGCCAGGAATTGTGTGCAGAGTGGAGCCAAGGTGAACTCCACTCAGCTGGGTCTGTGGGTCTTAGCATAGCAGGGTTTTGTTTCATAGTCTGAGTTTGTAAAAAGATGCCTATCCCTTCCCACCATATAATTCTAAAAAAATATTTGAGGATGCAGGTTGCTGTGTAAATGTCAGATATTATTTTTACTAACATCAACATATTGTGACAGCTGTTTGATATTCAAACTAGTCACAAGAAAAATGTACTGCCCAGGATTTCACTAAGTGTGCTTAGCAGTGGTTCCCCATCGCATAAATGAGAGTATGAACACAGGCATCTGAGGTGATGAAAAGAAAGCTAACACCTTCAGATGCTGGAGCATGTGTTGCCAGCACAGCATTTCTCTCCTGACATTCAAGGAGTGTATTTCAAGTCCTAAGAGGTGCTGAGCTTGAAAGGTGCAGCTATTTCTGAATGAAGGGTACTTCAGAGCTCTGAGATCTTTGATGCTCCCTCCTTGCAACCCTGAGTGGGAAGACAGTCTGCCCCTCACAATGCAGTGTATACCCAGAGAGATTTGTAAAAGAAACAAGTTTCACAGACAGCCCCAGTGGCGGATGACTGAGCATCATAGCTTGTAACAGATGAAGGGAAATGTCAAGCCCTGCCAGTGCTCTGCTTATGAGGATGGACAGTGACCTGTGTCTGTGCAGCCCAGCAGAAATGAAGTGTCATTTAAATCACTTATAAGCAATGCTGTCGGCAGCTAATTCCTACCTTTCAAGTATTCCACCACTTTTGGAAACCAGGAACCAGTTTTGACAATGGGTTTATAACCATAGTTTCTAATTGCTTCCCCACAGTTGCACTCCAATTTCGCTTGCACAAAACCTACGCTGGTGAGTCTATGGGCTCAAATGGGTGCAGTGAGTTCCACTGGAATGGCAGGAGGAATCTACCAGACTTCTAATTTATTAGACTCAATTTCTGGCAGCAAAACCAAATTCTTGCTGGGCAGGACTTTAATCCAGAAGAGCAGGAAATGAAAATTATTCCTTACAGAAGCAAAAGGAAGCCAGAAGGACAAGGAGAAGGAGTCATTTAGGATGTTCTTGATGGTGGAACACCACCATCATGAGGGGCACATCTGAGGCCAAGCTGGAAATGAAGGCAAGGACGGAGTCATTCAAAATCTCAGACAAGGACAAAAATATTCAACTGGGGCATGAAAGGCAGAGCCAGTAGGGAAATTTTATGGCGTTACTGATGAGGAAGAGATATCATTGTACTATTTGCAGTTTCAATGGAAGGGAGTGGCTGAAATTATTCATGGTAGAGTTGTTTTCTATTGCTGTTTCTGCAACTGCCATGCTTTCCTTTCACTTCAAATTGACTCTGCACTTTTTCATAGTGACATCATGAATGACATTTTTTTTCCACAGTGAGATCAATAATAGACAATATTATGTGACACAAGCCACAACCATCCTTAGAAAGCTACAAACAAGTGAAAATCTAGTTTAATTTACATTCTACACTTTGATAACTTACCTATTCTGTCCTTTTATTGATAATAGGACAAAACTTAACACAGCATAACATAGCATGTGACAGAAAAATGAGAAGCACATACTGTAAAGTCATTTTCTGGAGGCAGTGTAATCTCCATTCTGGGTGCAATACTGTGACTCTTAGTCTTGGTTTTGAGAGGTGACCAGGTCTGAAAAGATAATCATATGCTTCTCTTTTTATTTAGTGCTTGCATGTGGCTAGTTTGCACACACGAGCTGCTTTCACAATTTAGACCATAATAAAATAAGAAAAATGGACAGGTTCCCATCTCTGCCTCTTCTCTTATGGGTGAGTCACTTTAAGAGCTGACATAGGGGTTTGACTTTTAGAAGTTGCTGGGCACATCCCCTGGAAATCACACTCTCCAGGGGTTCTCCCCAGGGGCAACCAAAACAATACAGTCTAAGACTCCTGCTAACATTTGCAAATGTCAGTCTCTTGCAGTACTCTCAACTTTGGATTTCGTACAAGGAGGCAAGTGTCATGGTTGCTCTGTAATAACTCTGCAGTCCCTTCATCACCACAGAATCTTCCTGAGTTAATTAACAGAGGGCAGAGACTAAAACTGCAGTAGGACTGTTGGGTGAGAGTGTGGATACCTACTGTGCTGCTCTTCCCGGGTCTTGCTGTGCAATTTGCCATTTTATTTTCATACTCCAGAAGGTGCCTTCTTCCACTCCCACAGACTGTGCCTCACTGATACCAAGAGCTGAAATTATGACTTGAGGCTGGATACCACCAAGGATTTTATACTCTCACACTGTTTTGGGATTTCTGTAGCCATCATAATGTGCCACAGCCCTTATGTGCTATCTCAAATATATCTAACAAATCTACTTATCATGCAGAAAATCACTAATACATGAGTTCAAGCAGAGTGTGAAACATAGAACAATGATGATTAGATAATGGCTCCATTATCTGTACAAATGCAATGCTACTACAGTAGTTCATCATAAGATAACATATCTGAAATCTGCAGCTGAGATTTTCAAAACTGTCTCAGGGATTGAGGTACATATCCACCATTAATGTTAATGTGTCTATGTCCCCTCCATCGCTTAAAAAATTTCAACCTATGCTTCAAGAGAAAATAATAAGCTAAGTAAAAGCTAATTTCAAGTCCGAAGGTCACACATATCACAAGGGATTCATGCTGGCCTTTACTGCAGTAAAACACCAAGCACGGATGCTTTCATAGGAAACTTGTTCCAAATCAAATGCAAAATTAAATCAGTATCTTCAAAATTCCTTATGAAAAAAAATCTAGGAAAAAAGTTAGTTTATTAACAGTTTCATTGTGGAATTTTATTTTTCTAAATTTTGTTTTATGAGAAACCTCTTTTTACATTACTTTTTAGCATAGTAATCTTAGAATGGAATAGTGTTATGAGTGATGTAGGATGAGAAGAGGTAACAGCTGAAGTATTTTCTTTCGGAAAATTTTGACATTAATTAGCTATCATTGATAGAAAGGGCTTTTCTTCTGAATTAAGATGTCACCTACTTCCAGTGCAGTGAAAATATACAGCCCTTTTAAAGATCAAATATAATTTAACATGTAACAAAAATTAATAACTGGAACCGTTTTTTTTTTAACATCTGATTTTTTTAAAAAATAAGATAGAAAAAACCACATTTTATCCCCCCACAAGTGATTCTTTTACCCAATGAAATTATTTTATTAAAAAAAGTTAGGCTTGGAGCAATTACTTCTCTGCACAGAAAACCTTTCCTGAGGTGGACTTGGAATTGGCAATGTTATTCAATATTAAAACATGACATAACTTTAAAATATGATATAAATGAAAGCAAACCATTAATTTCAATTATACAGGGACAAATCATGTACATTCACACATACCATGTTGTTTTAAAAAGTTAAATACAGTATATCTTTCAGAAATCAAGTAGGAGTTGATTTAGCTATAATGTGATATCCTATTCGAATGGCAGTTGTGTAATCATCTCTACTGCCCTCTACCAAAGAACTGCAAAAAGAGGTTAAAAAAGATTTGGTGTCAGTCACTACAAAAGGAATTTCTCCATATTTTTATGATGGGAAAAGCTTTTACTGCAGACATATTACAGGTGAGCATATCCATTGAGTAATGGGAAGAACAAAAACTAATAGAAAGAAAACATGTTTTTTCCACGTATGGTGAGTTAGTATTTTTTTAACAATGTCAAATTATGCAAAGTCACTGCTTGTCTAGAAAGACACACATAACTTCATGACTCGTGCTTCTATTATTTAGTTTGTTAATTGAATGATTTGGTAAATTAAAATAAATTAACTATCTGATGAAGGATTGGTCATAAAGGGTATTCCTCTGCCTTCAGAAAAATTATATTGACAAACTGCTGATGAAGATTAAGTTAAAGGTGCCAAAATAAAAAATAAAATAATAAAAAAAAAGTTTGTCAGCTGTATGGTAAAGTACTTTGGAGACCTGGAACGCACTCATACGCATGAACAATAAAATGTTTCTTGATGGTAGTCAGCCTCACAGTTCATTTGCCTGAAAATCTCCTGGCAGCCATCTGGATCAGGTTTAAATAAAATGTAATACTAAGCCCCTAATCTGACAGTGATAAGCTGGTGACAATGATTATTCATGAGTTTACAGGGAGAGTAGACCTTGAGAGGCAGATGTGAGTCCTTTCTTTCAGGCCCAATTTCAGTGCTTTGAATGTATTGGAACCACTTCAGAACATAAGGTTTGTTTTATATAAAGAAAAAAATGCTGCTTTAATTAGCTTGACATCTAATTGCTTTCTAATTGTCAGAAGTTGCCCTAAATAAAAAGAAAGAAACTAATTAATTTCCTGAGGCTTGCTGCACATGAACCCTCACATAAAAAAAATGTTGTTTTTGTTAAATTGATGGTCCAAAGTTAATGAAATGGCTTGGCCTTGTTTCAGAGGGCAACTGTTCTGAAGTAGGGGGATACCACTTTACTGTTTTATTGAAATGGAAAACTTTGGGAGGGTGTTTCAAAAGCACTTAACTTTGAGTGAACTTTGCTGTCATGAATTAATCTTGAAGGCTTGGCCAATGTAGAGAGCCCTTTACTCCTCATGGGCCTAATCCAATGTCTTTTTAAGTCAACAGTCAGTTTTCCGTTTACTTCCCTGCACTTTGGATCAACTTTTAAATTTACTTGGATTAAGATGAGAATTTAGGGAATGGGGTTTATAGGAAGCCCTCTGCTTTAGTTACATCAGGGCTATGGAGCCTTCCCAAGTAAAGTTTTCTATCTGTTAGTCTATGCCTTTCTCTCTTTGTGTGATGCTTAATAAGGAAATGTGGTGTAGATAGGAAGGAGTTTAATGTCATCACTCATGAAGGAGAAAACAGCTCATTCACCCTTGTAAATGGATCATTTGCATTGAGGACCTTCCCTCTTGAATTCCACATTTCTGCTGCAAGCTGTGCACAGCCATAGAAGTTGTGCCATACTGTGAATCTGTGAATGTCTTTTAGAAGCTCAAGCTTGATATAAGTAAAGCGCTTGATTTTCTACCTGCTCCCAAAGGAGAACTTCAATTGCTTCCGAAAAGGGAGAGGCACGGAAAGCGCTGGCCTGAGAGCAGTTGCAGCATTTGCAAACTCCCGTCTAACCCTGTTACATTCTAATGCACAAACTTTATTCCCTGTGGCACCACCTACATGACAAACAGTTGGGCTTCTCATGGATAATTCAACTGGCAGCAGTTCATGGGAGTAATTTGGAATGAACTAGGGGAAGGAACATTCATATTGGTTAGAGAAATCCTCATAGGAAAACACATCCTCTCAGAATGAAGGCCATGCACGCAGTTATCGAACTCTGTCAGCACTGGTTATGATTACTTATTTATTTGTGGTACAATGGCATCTAGATGTTTCAGCTAAGAGTGGGAGACCCCAGAAAGAAGCTCATTGCCCAAAGATCTGCTCAAAGAAAGTCCAAGCCTAAACTGATTTCAGCTATAAAGGTAAGGCAAACTGCTTACTGTCATCCATCTGGGGTAGGATAGGCCGCAATAGAAACAAAATTACTCCAGTTTCCACCTACTGCCCCACACAAAGTCCTATGCTGCTTTTTATCTATGCTGACCTTTTCTTCAGTTTTTTAAGCTTTGTTTCTCCCCTCCTTCGGCTTGTTTTTCTTTTGGACTCAGGGGTAACAGGCAAGAACTAAGCTAAAATTTCAGCATCATCAAACATACATCCAAAGATACTTTCTCAACTGTTTGCAGATGTGAGGATAAGGTGTTACAGAGTCCCAGGCACTAAATGCTCTCCTGGGATCCAGAAAAATATGGGAACATGGCTGGATCCAGGCTAGATACTTTCCTCTAGCAGAGGGAATAATTGTCACACCACGTGGCTAGAAGTAAATACTCTGCCCATAGGAGCTAAAGAGAGACAACAGCCCTTTCAGCCTCCCTAGCAAGTCCATACATAATGGAGAACTGCACCTTCCTCTCTGTCACCACAGGATGTGGATTGATATATTCTGTTTTAATCTTACTCTGATGCATGAGGTTGGTACGAGTTCTGCCCTCAGCCCTCTTTGAGTATTAGCAACACCAATGAAACTACTGTGGGGCTGCCATTTTTCATCTTGGTATTTCCCCTGACAATCTTCTTATGCTGCTGATCTGCATTGCAGCACTTTGCTCACAAGGATTCAAACTTTGCCTCGTAGTTATAAGACTATTCAGGAATGGCCTGAAAGCTCAGTCAAACCAGAGTCAGTGGGGGACTGACCTTTAACACCCTGGGAAATGGAGAAACCAAAACTAATCTTCAAACCAAGTTTCCTTCTTTAACACAGAGAGCCCGTGGGAAATTATACACAGTTGCTAAGGGAGCTTAGTTAAGTCTAACCAGAGCTTTCTTCTGAGCACATCTTTGGTACAGCTAGCCGTGAACTTGGAAGTCAGCTTGAGAGAAGTTCAGCTGGAGCCAGTGCTCACAGAAAGCAGGTTTCAAGACTACTGACACACACACAAAATCACAGTAATCAATTCAGCTAGTATAAAGCAAGATTGATAAAAATGGCTCAGGAGTGTGAAACTCTTATTCTAGGAGGGTCATGGAGACTTTCTTACTCCTATGTGACATCTCCCAGTTTCACAGGTCTCCCATTTCCAAGAGTGCAAGAGTAGTGCCATCCCTCTTATCTGGACAGGGAAGCAGTAGCTGCTCTCCTTGGCAAAAGAATGCAACTTTTGACTTCAGTATCACTTCAGTCATGTAGCCCCCTTCTCAGATCTACTCCTTGGGATTCTGCAAGGAACCACGCCACAGGCAGCCCTAGGAAAGCTAGCAGCTGCGGCAGAAATTGCCCATTAGACATCAGAATTGTTGTAGCACTCTTTTTAGATGAAGTACATAAATTACAGAATAAAAAATAAATTAAGAACATGCTCCAGAGGGAGACAACATTGAGAATATATTATAGTGCGATGGAAATAGGAAAAAGGCTACAACTATCAGAGACTAAGGAAAATATTATAATTAAATCCATGGCAAGAGATTACATGCTTGCACATTTCATCATTACCAGAATTTTTATGGAAATAATTAAAAAAATTCCCCAAAGCATAAATAGAGAAACTTCTCAGTGAAAAAAAGACCCTTTCTGCTAAGTGCAGTACATGCCACAGCACACAGAGTACTCCCGTTGTTTAGCTGTAAGCACAATGTGTGCCCTGTGGTGCTTCATGCCAGAGCAAACCCACCTGCCTTAATGTTGCAGGTGAAGAAAGTATTTATCTCTCTTCCAGAACTACTCACCCTCTGTTTGGCACTAACATAATCTGCCTTGATTTTATCACAAGTCCTGTAGAAAGCAGTTTTTGGTTCTGGCCAGGCACCTGCCATCAGACCTACCTAGCATCTCATAAACACATCTCTGAGGCCTGAACAAGCTGTGGTGGTACTCTGGGGACATCCTGGAGTACTCATGGACAAAAGACAGCAGAGATCATACAATGTCCAAGCAGATCTTGCTGCAGGCAGTTAAACAGATCTGAGATGGTCTTTTCAGAAGAACTTCCCACAGTTAGAAATAAGTGTTTTGGAATTGGTTTTACAGGATGGAAACTGGTAAACTAATTTTGGCACAATGAAAGCAGTGGCAGAAGGCAGCTGGCATTGAAGGAACGGGCAGCTCAGCTAGTTACTGTGGATGGGATAACAGAACTCAAATGTTTGGTGCAAATAGAAATGGTTGTTTCACCAGGTTCTCCTTAAGATGACAGATGACTACTAATCTATAATGCTATATTATAATATAGACCTAGAATGTATTTGGTTGCAGGCTTTGGATTCTAATCAACTTCTAATGGACACAAGTCAGTCATGTGAAAAAGCATGGAGCGTTTAATCATGTGGCACAGTTATGGGCCTGCATCCTCTGAAAAAGGTCCCAATACTTACAAAAATCCTTGAAAAAAAAAAAGAAAGGAAAGAATGTATAATTTTCTTGTCCTCTGCCTACTTCTACACTGGCACACTTCCAAGGATCACTTGGAACAATGGAGCTGGCTATGATTAAAGAGCCCATACACACACACACAAACAAAAAACGGATTACACAGCAGAGCAACAAGACCAAACACCATTTGAAATGGATTGCTTACTCAAAAGGAGCTGCTTCTTGGAAGGGACATAGCTATGCTAGTTAATCGGTCCTGTCAAAATAGATGTCTCTATCATAGCCTGTTATTTATTTTGCATCAAGAAAGCAACAGTACCTGGTGAAGTTTGGGAAGAAAACACAACATTGCAAATTGCTTTTCTAGAACTGAAGAAAGCAGATTTATGGAGGAGGTTGCTCCAAAAATACAGTGCAATATAACATTTGGGGTGAAGGAAAAAAGAAATGTATGTATAATATTGCTGACTACACTGCTGACAGGGCAGTTGTTCTGGAGGAAATAATTTTTACAGTGTGTCTGAAAAAAAAGCAACCAACCACCTCCTGAGATCAGATTGGTTAGAATACAAAATCTTGAACACATAAATACCAAAGAAACTTTCCTCTGGCTATAAAGAAAAAAAACAAAGCAAAGTCTCTGATTAAAAATGAAATAATGCACCTCCAGTATTGACCCTCAGGTCATCTGCATGTCAGTGCATCATTAATGAAGGGCACTAGGTTCCTCACAGCTACAGGACTTCCAAAAGAGCAGTCTGTGGATCTTAGGGGTTAATTTACATGGCAGAAATTGGTGTTTGAAGCTACTTTTCCTTACTGGGCTGTGAAATATGAAGGAAAGGTAGTAGATCAGACCTCAGCTGGCAGCAGTAGTTGATTATGCCTGAACTCCATCACATGGGGTACAAGTATGACTAAGGAGTAATTATATTTGGATGTAGAATTTTAAATGATCACAAGTAAAATATAATCAATTCAATATATGTATTGAATGCATATTTTGCTGTGGTTTTTTTTCAACTGAAGTAGCTACGTGTTCCTTCGCTGCCCAAAGGAATGTGGCAACACAGACAGAGACCCCACATAAACATGCAGCTGTCCAGGTTTATAGATATTTATTGATGAAAAATTTCTTTCTCAGAATGACCAAAAGTACTGCTTAGTGATTATTGGTGAGATAAACAGCTAGGAATGACTTTTCTGTAATTTTAGAATTTTTTCATTCTAATGTCAAATTTCAATATTTATATTAAAAACCTGTTGGTTTCTCATTTAGATACAAGCTCTTTTGAAAATGTCCGTGTAATATAAAGATGAATTCAAATTGTTTTTACAACACCCCCCCACCCCACCCCAATTTCGGTTCTGTAAGCACACTAAGAGTAGATTTCTACACATATGTTTCAATGAGGACATCAACTAGCCATATAATGAGACCATATTCCCTGTGATTCACAATATCCATATTACTCTCTGTTATATTTTCAAAACTGAAAGTTAGTCCTAGCAGTACCAACACAAATATACTCTCTCTTCATATTATAATGAAAAGAAGCAGAAGGTCCTCATTCAGTATAACCATTAGTTTCAATAGGAGCAAAAGAAGCAGAAAATTACTCAGATCTTTTCTTCACCTTTCTCCTGCCTTTCAGCAAGGAACATGACCTTGAACATGCATCACTTGCATATCAGAGAATAGCTCAACGAATACGTGTCTCCTAGAGATCTAGTATTGTGGAGCGAGAACAAAATCCAAGGTTAAACACTCAAATATTAACCAAATAAGCTTAGAAAAAAAATGAGAGGAAGCCATGAAGATGACCATTTATGAAATAAGAATTGAAAACACTAATTCCTTATTAAGAGGCCATATCAAGACCTCAATTAGAAAAATGAAAATTCCTGGCATGTCTGAAATTTTGTCGGAAAGCTGTAATTCACAAATTTCTTAAATCTTTTTAGGTAGAAATAAAACCTACAGTTTGTATATTCTCAGACTCAGCTGAGCACATTCATTGTTTTGAAAAATTTGGTCATTTATAAACTCTTTCCTTTGGTTTCTAAACCTCACAAGGCTGTGGTATGCCTGCAGTTCATGCTCTTAGACCAATGGATCATAGAAGTGCACTGCAGACAACTGCAGCAGAGGGAGCAGGCAGTGGCAGCACAGGATGAAAAGTGGCCATGGGACTCCTGTTTCCAGGCCATCCAAGCATCCTGATGCACTCCAGCACGTGCCTATATTCCCAGTGGCTCCCAGTGGGAGCTGGGAATGCTTTGGGCAGACAGGTCTGGGCTGGGTGCATTGTTTGTAGAAAGGGGTGAGCAAATATGAATATAAATATTGTCAGATAAGAAAACCCAATAGAGCTTGAAGAAGCATCCTACAGTGCTTCTGAGGAAAGATTTTGAAAAAGGAATTGTGAAGGTACTATTTGAAAGAGATTTGCTGCTTTTAGCTGGAAAACTGCCTCTGGGCTGTTTGAATCTTATGTTTTCAGGGATGGAGGTCTTTTCTAAACATCTAACATTTCTGACCATGGGAAATACTATAAGTTTCACTTTTTGTAGCCTACCTTCTCTCCTTGGTGCCACTAGACCCCAGCACTGCCAACTGCCTTGCCTGTGTCCCACCCAGGCTGCTCTTCCAGCATAGGGTCCTCGCCCACCCTTCCCCAGGGGAACCTGGGGAACCCTCACCCACCCTTCCCCTGGATCCCACCTGACCCTTGGGCCATTTTCAAATAGGGTTTAAAAAGCAGCACCAAATTCCCATGAACACCAGTCAGTGAAGAAACACTTGAGGTTTTCTAGGCCCGGTAACTTTCTTTTGTTGGATACTTGTAAACTACTTTTTCTTTTTAAATTGCTTTACTATCTGCTTCTAGGAGAAGATTTATGTCTTCTGCTACTGTGGAAAACAGATCTATGGCTTAACTTTGACTAAAGCTTGGTGAAAATTTTTTGCTAAAATATCTTTTGGACCAAATTATTCAGTGAACAGCAAAACAGATGAACTACTCATATTGAATTTACTGAGTAGTTTGAGCCACAAAAAGTTTCAAGTAGTCCTCATTCCAAAAAAGGATGTTGATATTTAAAGAAAATTTTGTGTTTATGTTTTCTTTGTTCAAAATAGTATTTCATTTAGAAAATTTCTAACAAACTTACTTTAAAACTAAAAAAAAAATAAAAAAAAAAAAGAAATACAATTTAAGCAATGCATTTTGCTTTAGGTCAATTAAAGCAAAAGATCTTACCAAAGATAATTTCATGTATCTTAAAAATGTTTCCTTCCCACTCAATGCAAAATTATTTTTTCTTTACTTTCAGAAATATCAGCAAAACAAAAGATTCACTATTTACACAGCTGCTTTTATGGCACATATGCCCCAGTCTCAGGGCTACATTTCTTATTCCTGGCTGGGCTTCCCAAGAACATTCCACTAGTTAATAGCAATAACATGGGTCAATTCAGGCTTGAGGTAGGTAGGTGGTGTTTAGTGGATTTTTGCCCACTTTTATTAGGTCTGAATAGATTAATTTTATGATTTTATCAGTTTCTCAAAATTGGGTTAATATTTTTTATGCTGCAATCTGTTCATTGGTATGGGTGGAAGGAAGGTTCAGGATTCTAATAAAGGAAGGTACTAATAGAAGTACTAATACAAGTTTCTTCAGAATATTTTATTACTTCTTTACCATTCTCATTATTATTATATTTTAGTAGCATTCTTGTAGAAGTCTTGTAGAAGTACCAGCATTTTGTGTCCTCATTTTTGGAAATCCATGGCATCTAGTTGCTGGGCTGCTCTAAGGTTTGCCCACAAACTTTGCGTATTGTGCACTGGTAAGGTACTTCAAGTTAAGTTTCTCAGTTTTGAAATTCACCCCTGCTGAAGCTGTGGAGTTGGCATGCTTCACTAGGATTTAATCTTCCATTAAAAACCCCAACGTTTTCTTTAGCATTTAATCAATTTCACACCAAAAAGCTCTTCCTCTTTACTCCCTCACAGCTAGCCCAAAATTTATTGGTTTTCCTCGTTTGCACCTTCCCATTTTAAGTTCATTGGACACTGCAATCTAGTAATTCTCACCTTCCACTGTTCTATTTGCCTTCTCTCCCTTTATTTCACCATCTCCTTTTCATTCATCCACTAGACATATTTCTGTGACACCATTTTCCTTTCCTGTCTCACTGGATGCTTTTTCTGGTGTGAATTTCTGTACAAGCTTCCCATTCTTCCCCAGTCCCTCACCATCTCTTTGTCCCCTGTGGAGCTTTTTTGGCCTCTATTATTTCTACATTTTTGCTCTTGTCCTCATGATGATATACTCTCTAATGCCTTTTCTCCTTAGTTTTTTACTCTGAATACTTTATGTAGAAGTTGTTCAATGTCTCCCTTTCTCCCCTCATTAGTAGTTTTATGCTTGTAACACTCAGATACACTAATATCATCCTCACTTCCTCCAAAAGCTGGAACCACCCCTTACGTGACTACAGCAACTACCTCCCAGTCTGCCTTTGTTCTCTCTGTTGTGATACTTGCCCTCTTAGCCTTTTCTTTCCCAACAATTATTTTATTGAGCTTGTAGATGTGATCAGGACAGTGGGTTCTAAAGCACTTGAAAGCCGTTTTGGATAATAATTATAGTTTAGCTTTAAGATATCCTTCCTGCCTTTCATCAGAAGTCTACGGGGTTTTTTGCTGCCTCAGGGGGATCATGCTTAGCAAAAGGAACCCTGCTCCCAGTTACAGTACATACTCCCTTTGCTTAGCTTGACTGATCCCTGGTATCTGTACAGAGGATTGTTACATACTGGGTGGGACAAGGACAGTTATGTAGTCTTAGAGGCCACAACAAAAGGATGTGAGCAGTGAAGTTTAACTATAACTTAATCATTGCTAACAATAAATTGTTATATACCATGTAACCAGACAAAGTAGGAACTTGCTGTATCACATTTTAAAAAAAAAAGGAGGGGGAGTGGAAAAAAAGAAGAAGATATCACCATGCTATATCTTCCATCTGTTCAGACATGGAAGGAGATCTTAGCATGACATTTAAATAAATATGATATTTGTTTATCCAAAACAGAGACTATCGAATTATGCAGCCCATTCCTCAGGCACATCTCACTGAGAGTGCCTGAGCTGCAGGATACCACTTAGAAAGTGACCTCATTCTGAAAGCTGAATCCAAATGAATACAAAAATATCTGTTTATTGAAATGTGTTGTAACAGTTTTCAAAAAGTGACCTAGTGAGACTTGTAGCAGAGGAAAAAGGTCTATTTTAGTTACTGCTCAGCTCAGTATATTATGCATCAACCTCAGGCTCCTTCTACTAAGGCTTTCAAATTGTTTTAGGGAAAACCAGAATGAATAAAATATATATTACTTCTACAGAATCATTTTTTGTTCTCAGTTATATCAGGATAACTTCAGATAAATCTAACAAAGTCAATGTTTTTATAATAGTGTAAAAGCGAACAAATTGAGCCCTGAAGCTTCTTATGTTTTATTTGCCAAGTGTTTTCATGTTATGCTGGCAAATGGGCAATGGCAGGATGTACAGGCTTTGGGTGCCCTTTGGCAGGCACCAAAGAAGCCCTATTATACCCATGACAACTGGACTTCCTAGACAGAAACATAGTAGTTCTGCTTACTGGTTTGTGGTCCTACATGCTTACTTGCTAAATTGTAAGGCAAAAAGGCATCTTGGATGTTTCCTTGAGGTGACAACTGGGGTTGAATGAGAATTTTTTCAGTAAACCCCACACATGAAGGAAGAACACTAAACAGAAACTACAAACAACCGTCATCTGCTCTTTTCCTCCTCCCCTCAAACGTGGGCTCAAGCCCTCTCCAAAATCCCACAGTACCCAGGATCATGGTTCTTTTATTCAGTCAGAACAGATAATTTCCTTTTTGAGATAAGCTTTCAACCTTGCATTAAATTACTTGCATTATCTATTAACAAACTCTATGTTTGCAGAAAGAATGTGGAGTCGTTTGTCGTATTTAATTCCATTTGTGCTTAATGAATAGAGGGACAGATCCAAAAAAGACCTTCAGCACCTTAAATGCAGCTTCTGGAAAAGCTGGGGTCCTAAATCTGTTTTCAATCCTGAAAGCATTCTATGAGTTGTCACTCCACATGAAGGTGCTGACACTTTTCTGATCCATGTCCCTCCAGGGGTCAGAAAGCCCCGGCTGCTGGGCTGCCCATCCAGCCCCAGAAGGAAGCCAGCAGCCAGGCAAAGCTGACTGGAGGCTTCAGAGGAAGACCAGTAATTTCTTTCTCAAGAGGACCTAATGCAGGTGTAGGACTCTGCTCCTGGCTAAAGTCAGTGGCAACTGCCATTTTCTTCTAAGACAGCTGCAGGAGATCTAAGTGCCCACTTTGAGTCAAGCCTATCAGCTGAAGAAACTGGTTACAATTCTTCCCCTTTTAGTGTCCTAAATGACCCAGGTATGCACATGTTCACTGCTCTTTTTGAACCATGCAAGAGAGGAAGAAAACAGCCACACCAGAAGTAACTGTGAGCATGATTGAGAACAAATGGTTACAATTGGTATGGAGAGGCGAGTGCTGAGCCTGGGTTTCACTTTGGATGCAAACAGCTGGTGTGTATCAAAATGCCATCCTTGCAGGTTTCCTCCAACACCCTCATTGTAATAACCTTGTTTCCCCTGCCCCTTGTGATTTTAGGTGACTCGTACCCTTACAGCATCTCCATCCCTCATGAGGCAGGTGAGAGGTAGTTTACTGTAAGCTACATGTGGGCCAAGTTGCTGCCTGAGAAACCCTGCTGGCTGGCTACTGGCAAAGTGAACTCAAAATTGTAGTTCAACAAGGCTGACTAGGAGGAAGACTCCTAAACTAGTTCTCATAGCAGGAGAAGGGACTTTGTCAGTGCTGCCTCAGCTGTCTTCAAGGCTCATCTCCACTTCCAGTGTTGACTGAAGTTGGTCAACAAGGCTTAAAGTTATTGTAGGGAATAGCAGCAGCTTGTTTACCTACAGTTGTATAAAACCTCACTTTCTCTAAACAATGCCAAACCACTTGTAGTCAGCAAGACATTTTCTGCATTAACACTTGAGATAATAAAGCACAATGAATGACCTCTATCACATCAAAGAAAGTCTCCAGCTCCATAGTTCATTGCTGTTCTGTACATCTTGGACGTGGTCCTTCCCCACTCAGCTCTCCATCTCTTTCCCCAAGTTAGAACAGGGATTCAAGCAAAAGTGGGGTGGGGGGATTATCTACATTAACTCTTGTTAGCATATCTGGGCATCAGCTTATCACCTGCTGTTAGTGTACTGAAACACAGAATAAAGCTGCATTTCTGTAAAAGATATTGGGTGCAAAATTGTACAGAAGAGTGTCAGATTGCAGTTATTCCATTCTTTCACACAAAACATGAAATAACATGTTAACTGCCTTCTGGGCATAGAGCAAACATCCATTAAAATAATCACCATATGGCTCTTTTTGGGACATGGTAACTTTCATGTTATTTCACAGTCCATTCAGATGAACAATTTCACAATGGACCCTACAGGACCTTGAAAGGTTTTTATCAGGTTACTGGATTAAGGCTTTGATAGAGATTCTGAGGAAAAAGCAGGTGGAAATAACAGCTCGCATAGTGCCTCTGCAGAGTGATTACTGGGCTATATTCTCTGTTCAAACGGGAAAAGGAAATCCTGTGAAATATAAAGTCTGGCTGCTGCTGATTAGCTGACAAGAATGAAATTGAACAATATGTGCATAAAACTCTGTATGCGCTACCAACAGATCCATCATGTCAGCAATTCATTTTCTTATGGTAGCGTGGGTTTGGAGAGGAATCCATTAAGGCCCAAATAAATTAATAGCAGAGAAGAGAAGCATCCCCTGCCTTGCATGATCTTCTATACATATGGCTTACAACTCTAGTTTTGGGTTGTGGGTTTTTTTTCATGTATTTATCCCTTCCTCACTCATTAACTTTACTGCATTATGTAGCGAGGGCCCCAAATATTCCACTTCGTGCTGTTATCAGCATATAACATAAATTAGTTTCTCCAGCTGCAGGAATATTGTAGTAAGAATATTCTATATGGAGTAGATACCTCTAAATCTTTGAGTGGTTGCAGTTGTACCTGGAACTTATAACAAGGACTAAGGGCACTATAGATTCAGGAGGAACTCTAGTTAAGATTCATCTAAAGCATCATATCAGTAATCATTTTTTTAAACAGTTTGTATCAACTCTGCCTTTTTCTCCAGTTTCACTCCTTACAGAGTCATTGAAATGCATTGTCTGTTAGAGGACTCCAGTTGTGGTGGTGATGGTACGTTAGGTGGCAAGTCCCATGAAGCATGTTAATATGCGCTAATCTTTTAATAATGATGAATATTTGACTCTTTGTAATGGGGGTATTTTTTTTAAAGAGGCTTTCCACAAAAAAAATCATCACAATGGTTGTCACAAGTAAGCTTCCCTCCCCTTTGAAAGAACTGACTGTAGTGGAAAAGATAATTACTTAGTTCCTTTATCTCTGAATTATTTGTAATAAAACCTGAAATCGCACCACAAGGTCTTTCATGAGGATGTCATAAATTAAGATGCATCGATGTATTTGGTGCATCTGTTCAGCTCTGCGCTTCTTTGTCTTCTGCAAATAGTGCAGCAGCTTCAATACCCAGCAGACAGCATTTACGCAAATGATGTCGTGGTCTGTATCATTAATATTCAGCGATTGTCTGTCATAGACACCTTACTGTACATCTGTTATGCAAATTTATGTTAATTTTTGCTCACTGACAGCTGCCTTGGTTCCCTCCCTAAAATGATCTTTTCCATTTTGAAGTTTGCAATCTGTTCCCAAAAATGTTAATCTAACAATTAACTGAAATTGCTAAACAGAAATTTTACATGTTATGTCCAAAATAGAAACCAGTGTTTTTAAATAGATGGTGAATCTTCTCTTCACATCATTTGTTTTATATGTGATTCAGAGAAGGGTAAACATTGATCTTTGCACAGTCTGTGTTGGGATAAGTGACAATCTCCCTATACAGTAATAGGTTTTTCAGGAAATGGTGCCATCTTGTTTTCACATAGGCTGTGGGCATAAAACAGACTTTCCCATTAAAAGCTGCTCTTTGTACAATTTTTCTTGATTTAGACTTGGAAATGGAGAGGCCACACTTGAACACATTATTTATTTAAACCTTTTATATTAAATAATATGACCATATTTCAACTAAAGACAGCAAGCATTTTAAGAATGTTTCAGAGCAATTACAACATCATGATAGCATAACATAGCAGGAAAAGTGAGATACAGAGGTCTTGGAAGTTAGATTCAGATTTTTGGGGCAAATGTTTTGACCCAGTGTGCCCTCAACCAGGTTTTTGCTTCCAAAGTCAACCAACCAGACAACTTACATCAGGTATCCCACATGGAACCAGTGGACATCTGGGCAGGTGGTGTACAGGACAGGGTTCAAGTCTGCTAGACATTAGGGGAAGTTTGTGAGGAGACCCTAGGCAGAAAAATGGTCTTCACCTTAAACCAAAGTGGAAATAGATTGCTGGCACAGAGTATTTACAAGTTCTGGGGCATCGCTTACACCTGGAACAAGAGAAATATCGACAAGAGTTAGGGAGAACTTGGGTCAGGCAGACACCCACAAGAGATGGCAGAAACACGAGGGTAGCTCTGCGTCTCAGAAAGGACAGCTCTGAAACTGGGGATGAAGAGGAAAGGGACAGGTTGCAGCTGCAGATCAAGCTGTTATGAAAGGGAATTAAATAAGGCTAGGCATATTGCCCGTATCGGAAAAGAAGTCCCTAAGTCTCCATATACTTTGAAGCCAACAGCTTCAAAGCAGAAACCCCTTAACTACATTGCCTGGCAGTTAATTAGGCCATGGCGTATCAGATTTTTCAGAAACCTATGACAAAATTGGAATTTGACAGAATAATACAGAACCTGACTATATATGATACAGAAAGACAGGCTGAAAGAAGTTCAGGTGTAGGCATTAGAAACAGCATTACAATGCAACACAGATTCAATATCAGTCTTCACTATGGAGAATACAGCCAAGATACCTATCCAAGCACTACCCTTATCAGGTAATAAAGAACAGGTTATGTCAGGCTGAGCTGTCAAAATAAGATGAGCAGGAAAATTAAACTGATAAATTAAGGAGCAGCATGTCACCTGACTGATGGCATCCCTCCAGGAGATCTCTTAGAAGCATAGCTGACGTTTCTAACAAAGAATACAGAATAGCTCATTAAGAACCACAGAATGGCAGGGTAGCAGACATTGCCCTTTCCTTCCAAAAAGGGAAACAGGGGAATTCCCAGCGTTAGAAACTGTGACTCTTCAGAAAGTTTTTTGGAACAATAATTAGGACAAAAGTATGAAATCACGAAAATGAGAATGCTATGAGACCAAGGTTGCAGAGCTTCCATTAAGGAAAATTGTTCTTCTCTAGTCCATTGTAATGCATCAAGAGTGTTAAACAATGGATGATGAAGAACATTTCATAAATAAGTTCACTTGGAAGCTGATGTATTTAATTGAAAAAGTATTTCCTAAGGAATTAATTAGGAAAAAAAAGTAATCATGTAGAGAAGAGTGAATATTCTGCTGTTTTTTTCAGAAAGTGATTGACAAAACCACAGCAAATAGAAGAATATAACTTACTCCCAAATTAAAAACTCATAGTGAAATATTGCCAAGCTATTTTAGAAACCACAATTAATAAGATTGTTTGGAAAAGAGCTAAACAACCATATCAGTACTTGTAGGTGACAACACTTTGTCTAGATGTCTAGACAAAGAAAGGTGCTTGACAGACTTAGGAAGGCCTTTAAAATAGATTACAAGGCAGCACTTGAACACAAATTCAATGTCAAGTGCAAGATAAATTTAGGGACATGGGATACTGCATTTCAAGGAGCCTCCTGAGGCATCAGGTTCTACCATTTACCATTATAGGTAACTACATCTTATAGCTTTTCATGATAAGTTTATCAAGTTCCGGTTTTTGTTCTAATAAGAATTATCATATCAATTTCTGGTAAACAATCTCCTCAGAAAAAATTTTTGTAGCAACATTCAAGCATACAACAGAGGCTACAGCTGGGGAGAATGATATATAAGTAAATCCCTAACAAATAAAACTGACTCCTTGTGCTTTCATGAAGTACCTTTACTGCAAGTTTTCTAGCCAATGAGAACTTGCAGTATAGTTGCAGTAATATTGTCCTATCCCGATGTAGGGAAACCCTCTGCAGTAACATAGAGTTTTTTATTAATTAACATTGTTGAGGATGAGCCATTTTACAGACAGTCCTTTTTTTAGGCACTAGCAGAGAATGAAAGGATCCTTGTGGTCATCCCATACTGTCTCCTCTGAGTGTATTTCAGCACTTCAGCCTTTATATAGTTTTACTAATTATAGCAACAAACACCCTTCTATGGAAGGGGGATTTTTTGTTTGGTGTTTTTTTTTTTAATTATAAGAATTTGGCAGGAGACTAGAGCATACCAAAGGTTGTCTGTCTAGCATCACCTGTGATGTTGGAGTAAAGTGATGGCATGGCAGTAGGAGAGTGGTGCAGGCAGAAAACTAAGAGCAGTGGACTAGCCCAAGGCTAAAGCACCCAACTGGCTTCTCAGCAAGCATGTCCCTGACTGCTGGATGATAATCATCAGTCTCAAAGTCCAGGACTCTGCCTCTGTTGTGTTAGCTTTGTTTTCAACTTATTTCAAACATCCTAAGTCCGGACAGATTGTTATTCAGTTGAGGTCCACGGAGAGATATATTTTAGATTGTTTGAAATAGTTCAGTCACAGTAGCTGGAAAAACAAAACGCCAAAGAGCAGCTACCACATAACTAATCTCAGAGCTTAAATCTGGTATCTCTTTGGTGACCAGATCTTCTAAAACGGATTTTTTTCCCCTGATGACATTAAGATTAGATCATGCCTTTCATGTTTGTTTGGTTTGTTTTTTTTTTAATACACTGGCATTTTACTGTCATAGGGATCAACCATTTGTAAGGAAAAATAATGTGATGAACTATTTCATTTAATGTCATTAAAACTTTGATGATATCTTTGTACCATGTAAGCCTCAAGTTGCTGACTACAGCCTCAGCAGGACCTATGGGTCTATGCCAGGAATTTCCACGTATAGAAATAAGCTGAGACAAAGACAATTTTACCATTTCAATTTTCTCATTCTTCCCATTTTGGAATGAAGTAATATTTCAGTGTTTCTTCATTAAAAAAAAAAAAAAAAAAAGCTGTCAGAAAGTTGTGACAGACCAATTAAGGTATTTTGCTTCCAGAAAGCAAACACTGCAGTCTAGTTTTTCAGTTTCTGAATATCTTCATTATAGACAAAGTAATTTTCATCAGAAACAGCCCCTTAAAATGAAAAAAATCAAAACATTGTTCCAAAACCAGTGAAGCACTTTAATGTCATTGTCTTATTCTGTTGTTTCTTCCAGACTGATTAAAAAAGTCTTAATAAACTGTATTTCATTGGAAGTGGTGGAAGAAAATTTCAGAGGTGCCTTTGATGGAAATTTCCATAGCTCTTTCCTGAGCCAGTCTGACGTGTGAGAAGCTGGGTTTTGAACTGTCTGTAACCAAAATGCTGAGTTTGACTGAATTGCAACAACTCACACCCCATACCCACCCCTTTGCCCATGCTTTATATATAAATATCAACCAAAGGTAGAACAATCCAACAACACAGTAGCTTTCTAGGCCCTGCACCATAGAGAAATGCAGCAAAAAACCTACCCCAAAAGTGCAGAGATGGGCAGCAATTCTTAGAAAGGCCCTACAGGTAAGATAGCTGTTTTGCAACTTGCTCCTTCTGTGGCAGGCGGCTTGCAACTGCTGCTCACCAGTGTCCCCCAGCACCCCTCACCACTGCACAGAGAGTGTCTTCCTGCTGCCATGCTGTCATTGCATAGCAGATTTTCGAGATGGTATCTGCAGCCACAAGGACAAAGGCGATTTGTTTGTTTTAGGAATGCTGCTGAACCAGACAAAACCACTGTTATTTTCACTTTAACTGTTCTTTATCTTGACGTCTACCTCCCCAAGACAGAATACACACACCTAGAAAGAGAGACTTAATTAGATTTCTTATTTCTGATAGCCACTAGTGCAATAATATTCTTTTCTCCCTTCCCATATAGGTCACAGAAAATAAGATTGGAGGGTTCTGGAAAGATTGGGAGCCTGCTAAATTATTCACAAGAGCAGCGTTGAGGTCCACCTGCAAAGAGTTGCATTTCTTTATGGGACTGAGTGATTTTCATCTGTCGTTTTATTGACCAGTGTAGAAAAATATAACTTAATGCCCATGAGCAAAACCCCCACCAAACACACACAAAACCTGCTCCAATATCAATCCTCTGACTGTTGCTAAGTAGTAATGGAATCTTGGGGTTATAAAAGGTAATTTCATGGATCTATCACCTCACTAAGTAATAGTAATCAAATGAGCCAGCTGAATACTAGGAATTGTTAGGAGATTAGTAGAGACAAGACAGAGGATATCATAATCCTGTTGAATAAATCCATTGTCTGCCTGCATCTCAGGTATTATATTTTACACTTGCCCTCAGTTCTCAAAAAGTAAAAAGACGACTGTAAAACCAGAAAATGTTCTGAGAAGAACACCACGAAAAATCACTTTTGTGTAAGGAATAGCTAAATAAACTGAGTGTCTTCAGTCTACAGAATGTAATAATTTGTACAGTCATTACTGGTATGTGGGTTTAGGAAGTGGCTGTTTACTCTTTATTCCACTGCAAGAGTTCAGGAACAAAGAGGCACTCCATTCCCTAGGTAGCAAATTGCAGAGTCCCCGGAGAGGTCATATCTGGTTCAGAAAGCCTCCACGTTAACAACTGTTGGAAAGTAAGTGAGTGGGGAGGGAGGGCAGGGCAGGAGCATATACATCTATCCTACTGCTCTCTAGGTCACCCATTTGTGTCAAATGAAGACACAAGATGTTAGCCAAGAGAAACCTTCCCCAGAGGCTTAAGTATTCATATCAGGTAAATGAAAAATCTCCATATCATCCACACAGAAATTAATAAGTGCTCAAATTAGGGAAAAAAAAAAATCTCCAACCAAAGTATTTTGCAGTGTTCAGCCCTCAATAGACCACAAAAGATTCCTAAAAATAATCAGCCAAATGCCTCAGGCATCAGGCAAAGCTCCTCCTTGTCCCCTGCTCAGCATGTCCCAGCAAACCACTTCACCTGAGAAAAACACTCCCTTTGTTTGTGTACTGTTGGGAACTCTGCTCATCTCCTGCAGTGCCACTACCTGATATGTCACCCCCATCATTTTCAAAGAAAAGTGTTCATTAGAACGAGGCTTTAGTTACAGGAAAATTTGTCCCATGTTTCAAAACAGATTTAGCAACTTGGTAGCTAGAGTTAATACAGGAAAAAATTTATGGAGATTGCTAATAAATGATGATGTAAGAGAGATTTTTGATTACTAGATTGCATTAACCTGTTCCTTTCAGTCCTGCTTAATCTAAATACAATTAAATAATTGCATATTCTTTGTATTTAGAAAAAAGTGCTGCTAGTCTAACTTGCATCTATGACTCATATACCTTTGCTACTTGTATTTAATTGTTCTGCTCCTTTAAAAACGCCCTAGTGATAAAGAACAGGAACAAAATAAAATTTGAATACTTAATTAATTGATATGTGACTGGGAAGTGGGATAGCTTAATGTTGGGAGTGTGCATATGATGGTACTTCCTTAGATCTTACTGAAAATGATACTGTACCGGAAGTAGTATCAAGAGAAAAATAGTGCAAGATGACTCGAGGGTCAGGAGCAAGTTATAAGCATCTGGTGAGGACACATCACAAATGCTGAATCTTCTGTGGCTGTAACTGCAAATAATTGAGATGATTCATGGAAAAGGGTTCCTCTAAGAGCAGAATAATGCAGCTTTAGAATGTAATTTTGAGTGGGTCTTTTTTTATATATATATTGGCTTAAAACAATATAACAACTCCCTAAACTCATTGGAAAAACTTTTATTAACCTGCATAGAAGAAAAAGTCAAGCTCATAGTGAGTATTAATGTGACATTTTGATCTAGGTAATATGAGGATATACTAAGCTAATTTAAATGTGAAACAATGTATATAAGTTTAGAATTTTGCCCAGCAATTTTCATTAAAATCAGGTCCTTCTCAAATGCCAAATATTCTTTGGGAATAAGTAGAGGTGGCAATGAAAAGAACAAATAAACCCAGATAAACTTTAAGATTAATTACTTAAGCAGGTATGCAGGTTAGAGAAACTCACAAAGTAACTTCACCTGTAAAAAAGCATATATTCCCCTCCTTAACTGCCTGGGTTTCTACATTCACACCTCTTCGGTCTTCATTTTGCATTAATTCTAGTAAATGAGGTTATTTGTAGCAATATCAAAGAAAAAATATGAGTTCAAGGAAGAGGAATACCCCTGAAAAGTAAATTTGCAGTATTTCAAGCTCATTTGGGGATTTACACCAAGATGTGAATCCTACAAGTTGTGCTCAGAGCTTGGGAAAGGGAGTGCTTTGGCAAGCTGTGCCTTCGCAAAGAGCGCTGCACTCTCTATTCATTTGCATGTTCCTCATGTGCTGCAATTTTCACAAAACTCATCAAACCTCCAGCTGAAAGTAAAATGACTGAATTCAAGGTTTAATGTAGATGTCTTGTACATTTCCATTGCATCATATTTACATTGAAAAGGTCACAAGCTGAACTTTGTAAAACATAGTAGACCCAGTGTGGTGAATCATCATACCGTTGCCTAATCATTTTTACATATGAATACACTGAACTGTCCTTAATTGTGTTTTAATACAAGCCTTGGGATAACCCTGGCTGCTGAGCCAAAGTCAGCTGCAATAAAGAGAATTATACTCATTTATTCCCAGGACCTTTCAGACAGGCCATCATTCTATAAGGAACAAATAAACATTTCCACAAGGATATCTGCAGTCTACTCTATTCTGCAAAGTTTTAGTCTTAGTTCTCAATGAACCTGGCAGCTACAACCTCCCAAGTAGACTGGTTCAGGCAGTCCTACAGCAAGTAATAAGGAATGGGATTACTGAAAAGATGTTCTTGATGGTTTCTTTTCCCATCCTCTATTTGCACTGTAAGTTATTATGAATTTTCAGTGCTTCCCTGCCACTCATTACTGTGATGCCCAAACACCTGGATACAGGCAATACACTTTGACCTGGCTGGCTATTGCAAAGTAAGTCTTCTTGTAAAATCAAACTGTTAAAGTGGGTAGCCTCTCCCATATGATTGATTTTATTATTATTGATTTTATTATTATTATTTTACTGCCCAATATCAGGACCTCTGTATTCTCTGTAACTGATTTTGTTTGGTTTGCAGCTGCTGCAAATGAAACAGTTGTGACTGTTGTGGATAACTATGAAAACCAAAATTGAAGTCAAAAGCTCCACAAAATCAGAATATAGTAAAAAATTCTTCAGAGGTCTGCAATAAGCATCACTTTTGCACAGTTGTTGTAGGCTAAACCTGTGTAGCTACACGCGGTCCACGTGACCCTTTGGTTATAGTGTGAAGACGGTTACAACCTGGATCCAACTGTGGAGAGGCATCCAACAGATCAGCCATCCAAATGAGCCTTGTTTTCCATGAAAAGTCTTTCTAGTGTCGACTCTATTTACTGTCACAGTAACATTATCCATCATGCTCTGGAAAGTGTCAGACATAAAAATAAAGTGGAAATCTATAAAACCAGTTTTGAGCCAGTAAAAATGTCAATTTCGTGGCAGTTTTTATTAATCCTATTGACTGCAGTGTTTTGGAATCCATAGGATTTCATAAGACTCATCATGCAAGCAGAGTTTGGATACATGAAGACACACAGAAATCCCATGTATGCCTATGCAGAGGAAGTTAAGGAAATGACTCATTGGCTGACATCTGGTTATGTCAGTAATATCAAAAGTGATATGGTTGAGAAGGCTATGCAGTCTTGTTAAACTGGTTATCTTCTCCATCGTACCACCATGGGAAATTTTAATGTTGCAGTTTAGAGATGTAGCTTCATACGGTTGACCTGAACAATGTCCTCACCCTCACCTATGGACTGAGCTGTCTTGAATGAACTGTGTCCCCCTCTATGTATCATGCTGCATCTCTCCTCTTAAAGAAAAACTTCACCTCATCAGAGGAGATCTGATACAAGTAACCACAGGTAACTATAAGAGTATTGTACAAAGTGTGTGAAACATATTTTGAAATATTTTTTCCTGCTATCAGAATCACTCTTTTATCTTTTTGCTTTATTTGTAATATTCAGAATTACTATTTTTCCTAAATAATTGTGCTACATGTATAACTGGCCTAGATGGTATAGGATTAAATATTTTACAATCAGAAATTCTGGAGGAAAAGAAAAAAAGAGATTATCTCTCTTCAGCAATATACTTAGCTCTAAGGATATACAATAAACTAAGTCTGAGGGTGAACCTTTTCTTCCCTCTGGGTAACATTTTTTTCACATAGTAACCCATTTATTTACACTGGGAGAAGTACACTAAAGAGTCCAAAGACAATTGTCAGAGGAGAACAGTTCAGCTGGAGCTGCAATGAGACAACAGGCTTTGAAGTGTAGTTTATTAATTCATTTTGGCAACGTGACCCAATAAGTGCAAAATAACAGTAATGTGAAATATGGTACACAAAATGTGACTAACAGCAATTATGCTAACTGTGAATCTAATCTTGGAGAAAGCAGCAATGAGGGATGTTCAACATCTCAGGATATGTGTGGTTAACCTCAGCTAACTGGGTTAATCTCCCTATGCTCTCTGTCGTGTCGATGGGGAAGGATAAGTTCATTCAGACCATTATTGTAGAGCAAAAGCCCAACTTTACTTATTTTTACTTACTCCTGAGGACTCTCTATGTCTGCCTCTCTCTCCTTCAACACATTGCAGGAGGACTGTCTCACAGAAGTGGCTCTTCTAAATACCCATCTTAGAACTGTAGCTGAAAGTAAATTCCAGTACATAAATTAACTTCAGTTACAAATGAATTTACCTGTTTGAAAGTTAAGATATAACATATAGATTGCCAACAATGATGCAAAAAAGGGGGCAAATGAAGCACATGTTCAGTGGATTTGCTTGTCGGCAAATAGCTAACAAATGCAGAAGTCCATGTCCTCTACATTGGGAAATTCAGAATAATTATATCAGCACAGGGAAAAGAGCCAAGGGCCCAGGTGTGAGATTGTCACAGGCTGCCCATGGTTGTCCAGGGCTGGCACTGTTCTGACCTGGGATTTGGCCTGGGCCAACCAGTGCTGCCCTACATTGTGGCCAGGCAACGCTGGGGGGGAACCTGAAGCCCAGGAAAGGTACTCAGAGGCTACCCTATTCTGTGATGGTCAAAGCGCCAACCACGCCGACAAATTATGTCAGGCTGTTTGCTCTAAGAGGCAGAGGATAAGCTGTGTCCCACTTTATTTATTACTATAAAAACAGCCTGTCTTGACATTTCCATGCCTGTTTCCATGTACATTTTCATAAGCAATATGGAATCCTGCTTCAATGTTGCTTTAGCAGGTTGCCAACCAACAGGAAATAAAAAAACCTAATACATCAGTCGTGCCCTTGGCACAGGCATGTTTTGCTGGCACAGTGACTGAATTATTCCCTTATCCATGATATATTCCTATTAATAATATTCTGCACTAACAAACAGCTTTATTTTATTGCCATGATTTCTGGCTTTCTCACAGTCTTTAAAAATATAAACTGAAACGCTCACTCCCGGAGTGGTCAAAATATATTACTACTTCAATACAATATTGCAGGTAGTAAATCTTTTCACATATGAAAATTATTCCCTCTGCTTGTTTAGAGAGACACATAATGCAAACTAAAATCACAACTGTAAGTGATAAGATGATCTCCACAATTGATATCCCTGTCTGCTTTCAACTGATAACAGAGGTACCTGGTGCAAGGAAATCTGCTGTTTTCCTAGAAATATCAGCCACAGTGGAGATGACATTGCCAGGATGCATCACATCAACAGGGAGAGGAGGGAGAATCTTCATTAACAGCATCTCAATTAAATGGGATATGCGGGTCGATCCTGAGCATACTGACTTCGTTTGTGGTGTTTGCTTTGTAAGGACTTCAGAGGGAAAGGCAAGTCCAATCTGAGGTCTCAGTTGCTGACAACAGCTCTACACTCCTAATGGAGCAGAACTTTCTCTGAGGAGGCAAAGCTCGTCTGGGCAAGGACTTCCTTGAAGCTTAGTCTGAGACAGTCAAGACACCTAAAGTCTCTAAGGTCTACAGTAAACGTCAACACATTCAGCTTCAAGTGCAAGGCTTAAATCTTTCCATCTGCCTTCTCTAAAAGGAACACAAAATAACATGCACATTTAAAGAAAGAAAAAAAAGCCTCACGTACTTTACAGCCCACATATATCTAGCTGAAGTACTTGGACACTCCAGCAGTAATGATGATAAAAAACAGAGAAGCCAGAGGGGCTGCTGCTCAGGGTCAGGCAGTGCTCCATGGGTCTTCAGCCACACAACTGGCATCCTGAGATGCTTTCCCAGGTGCCTAGGGATACCTCCTGTCCTGAGAAACCCTTACACATTGGGCAGACTTCCCTCCCTGAGCCAGGACAGGGTGTCTAAGTTCACTAGTCAAGATCAAAAAATGATGCCTTTGGAGGAACCAGTCATCTTGAGGCTTGTGATAGCTTGATCATATTCTAAAAAACCCTAAAAAATATTTTCCTAGTATCCTTTGCAGCACCATCATCATTGACTTGGGATGGACTAATTGGACAACTGAAGGTAGCAAAACGATCCTAGGAGTAACAGACGTCCTTTGCTGTATTCCTGGTGACCACCTCTTAGAACAGGATTTGCACTGAGTGAGCTTGTACAGCTCCAAAGACATTATGCATGTAAGCAAAAACCCAAAACCAAACCACCAACCCCCTGCCCCCCCGAGCCTGCAGTACTTTAATCAAGATGTGAAGGAACACAGGGTCCTTTATACAAAATAAACCAATCAATCACATTTTGTAGCTTTCAGAAAAGTGGATACATAGTGTGCTAACAGGGAGATGGATACTGGCAGCCTCAGAGTCCCACCTCCTGAGTCACCAGCTCTCCATCCTGCAGCATGTTCTTGGCTTTACTGCTCTGGCATGCAAATAAGACCCCAGTTTAGATGTCTTACAGGAGCAGGCCAGTTAAGTTGGACCTAATCAGTTCTCCTACACACTTGAGAAGAGGGGTTGATAAAATTGCATACTGTGTAATCTAAATAAAAGTAATAATTTTTTATTAAGTTGAAACTTACCATGGGGGAAGAAAATAAAAGTGAAGAATGCAAAGCAAGATATCACAGAAAGTATTTCACTGCCATGGACAGTTGAGCTTAAGGCCATGGATGCTTTCACTGGTTTGGTATGTTCTGAAGGAGGAAGAAGTTTACAAGCTTGTTCCGCTCACCGTGTGACCCGGCGCAGGCTGCTCCACCCTGCCTCGCAGCATCCTGGAGCCTGCCAAGCCTGCTGCTGAGATTCCCTCACTGCCTCCTCTGGGACTGAGAGTACAGCACAGCCACCCTCTTTCTCTCCTCCATGGGCTGTCAGCACCATGATAAAGTGTTTTAGTGGTTGGTTTCTTCTTTTTCTTCTTTTTCTCTGAATTCTGAGTTACTTCCCATTCTTCCTTAGGGCATATATAAATCCAGTCTTAACAGTTTATTCCTCAGGCACAAGGGACTACCAGATAAAATAACACAAACTAAGGAATGAAGGCCAAGTATCTGTCCCAATAGTCAAAGTGAGTTTCACCATGGACTGCAAAGGGACTCAGACTTGGCCCTATTTCTGCAGATATGGAAAACATTAGTGAAGCTTTAGAACATGCCTGGGGCTCTGTCCTAACCTCGGCTGAGCAGCTATAGGAAAAATGTAGAAAACATAAATTTCTTCTCTGCTCGTGAGCCAGGGCGGGAGACTTGTCCAATGAACCATCTGTGACAGCACATTCTGAAGGTGCCATACGTTTTCCAAGCTATCAGCAGATACAAAATGCATGCAGCGCCCAGCAGTGGTTATAGCCAGTAGGGAAAGGTGGGTTCCTTGTGGAGTAGCACAACGCATCCCATAAGGGTCTTCAGCCAAGACACACAGTCCTGCTGGGAGCTCACAGTATCTCCAAGACAGAAGAATCATTAGGCTGTGCTCTTGCTCTGTACTGCTGTACAAGCTAGGCAGGTTTAGCTTGTACTTCATAATTACCAGAGGTGATTTATTCTCTCGTTATCACCACAGAAGCTTAATCAAGAGAAAGGCCATAAAAAAGGTCCAGACTTTTACACATTGCAGAAGTCTGGCTTGGATATTCTGCTACGTGTTAAGAGTAGAGCTTCTTTGCTCCATAGTCGGAGCAGAAATGGACTTGGCAAAGGAGAGGATCTAATCAACTTCATTTGTACTTTGCCTTCTCTCACAGAAACTGGGAACATATGTCAAATCAAGTAACCACAGAAGTGTCCAGGATCATGGTTTTCATTTTTCTGGAAAAATAGAACAGATGGAAGGCCAAGTAACCACATTTATTCATCGTACGTGACTTTCTATCATGGATGTGTAAGAGGTTAAACATTATCTTCCTCCTGTTGTTTACCAGTTCAAGTCTAAGGAGTTTGATGTTGAATTATTCTTAAAGAGTTGTGCATGAGACTGACAAAACCAGCTAAGCAATAGGAAAAAAACACTGCAGAGTGTTTGGGCACGTAACTGCAAGACTGAAAAAGATGAGAATTACTATGGTGTAATGCAATTTTGCTATGGGAGGGAAGTTAAAATCTTTCCATATGGTTTGGTCTTATTTTAGAGAGTGATGCACATAGACACTACACTGTAATTTCATACACAACAAGTGAAAAGGGTGATTTCTGCATAACAATATGTAACTTTCTTTTATTCCAGGCTGTTCTGTATTCTGACTATTCTGGCATGACCTTTCTGGTGCTGAAATCAAGCAGCTCCCTGATAGTGCGTGTGAAAGGTTTAGAAGTGTTTGGTCTTCAATATAAAGATCCAGGCGTGTCATTTTGCCATGGCAAATTTAGAGTGAAAGAATGGATTAGTCATGGCAAAATTGCTAAGTATAGATGAAACTCAGCAAAAGCTATGGGCTCGTTTTCTAGTGGCTCGGTGAGGATTGTGTCATTCTATTTATCAGAGAGGATTTTGCTGGGTATTGGCTTTCTGTTGGTTTTGGTTTTAAACACAAAGGTAGATAAGAGTGTGATGGATGAGGCAATGCTGGAACTGAATGGGACCAACGACCACCATAAGATTAGTGTCTTTCTGTAAAGATAAAAGACATTTATTACTTATTATATTGCCTCAGAATTCTAGCCAGGGACCAGAAGATCATAACACCTTGTTATGGAAAGGTCAAAGACTCTCAAAAGCTTAGATACAAGGTATAAGATGAGAGGGAGCCCATGGCTTTAGCCAGATAGCCATAGAAGTATGAAGAAACAGTGGCACGGACCCTGTTCCTCAGAAGCATTTCCAGCAGACCAGCAGTATGCTCTTCGGAAACATTGGGTGGCACAGAAAGGGAAAATGAGAAGGAAGATTTTGAAGGAGAATAGCAAAGTAAAACGCTGTGAATGTTTCTAATTCAGAGCATGTATTAGTAAGAAATAACTCCAAACGTATGTGGACTACAGACTTTGGCCTGTTCAGGGGACTGGTTGGGAGAGTCCTGGAGGGCAAAGGAGTCCAGGAAGGCTGGGCTTTCTTCAAAAAGGAAGTCCTGAAGGTGCAGGAGCAGGCTGTCCCCAAGTGCCACTAGACAAACCGGTGGGGAAGACAACTGGCCTGGCTGAACAGAGAGCTTTTTCTGGCACTCAGGTAAAAAAGGAGAGTCTACTGCTTTTGGAAGAAGGGACAGGCAACTCAAGAAGAGTACAGAGACCTCGTTAGGTCTTGCAGAGGGAAAATTAGAAAGGCAAAAGCTAGAACTCAGTCTGGCCATTATTGTAAGGGATAACAAAAAATGTTTTTACAAATACATTAACAACAAAAAAAGAATGAAAGAGAATCTCCATTCTCTATTGGATGTGGAGGGGAACATTGCCAGCGAGGATGAGGAAAAAGCTGATGTAATAAATGCCATCTGTGCCTCAGTCTTTAACAGTCAGATCAGTTATCCCCAGGGTATTCAACGCCCTGAGCTGGTAGGCAGGGATTGGGAGCGGAATAAACACCCCATAATCCAGGAGGAAGCAGTTTATGACCTGCTGCTCCACCTGGACACACACAAGTCCACGGGGCCAGATGGGATTCACCCGAGAGCACTGAGGGAGCTGGTAGAGGAGCTCGCCAAGCTACTCTCCACCATTTATCAGCAGTCCTGGTTAACAGGGGAGGTAACAGGTGACTGGAGGCTTGCTGGTGTGATGCCCATCTACAAGAATGGACAGAAGGAGGATCTGGGGAACTACAGACCAGTCAGCCTGACCTTGGTACTGGGTAAGATTATAGAGTGATACACCTTAAGTGCTCTCACCAGGCAAGTGCAGGACAACCAGGGGATCAGGCCCAGCCAGCATGGGTCCAGGAAAGGCAGGTGCTGCCTGACCAACTTTTCTCCTTCTATGACCAGGTGACCTGCCTAGTAGATAAGGGGAAGGCTGTGGATGTTGTCTACCTGGACTTCAGCAAAGCCTTTGGCACTGTCTCCTACAGCATCCTCCTAGAGAAGGTGGCAGCTTGAGGATTAGACAAGTGTACTCTTCACTGGGTTAAAAACTGACTGGATGGCCAAGCCCAGAGAGCTGTGGTGAACGGAGAAAAATCCAGTTGGTGATCAGTCACGAGCAGTATCCCCCAGGGCTCAGTGTTGGTGCCAGTCTTGTTTAATATCTTTATCATTGATCTAGATGAGGGGATTGAGTGCACCCTTGGAAGGTTTGCAGATGACACCAAGCTGGGCAGGAGTGTTACAGGATCACAGAATCACAGAATGGCAGGTGTTGGAAGGGACCTCTGGAGATCATCTTGCCCAACCCCCCTGCTTGAGCAGGGACACCCAGAGCAGGGGGCACAGGAACACATCCAGGTGGGTTTTGAATGTCTCCAGGGAAGGAGACTCCACAGCCTCCCTGGGCAGCCTGTGCTGCTGCTCTGGCACCCTCACAGGAAAGAAGCTTTTTCTCATATTTAGGTGGAACTTCCTGTGTTCCAGCTTGTGCCCATTGCCCCTTGGCCTGTCACTGGGCACCACTGAAAAGAGCCTAGTCCCATCATCCTGACACCCACCCTTTAGATATTGATAGGTATTGTTGAAATACCTCCTCAGTCTTCTCTTCTCCAGGATGAACAAACCCAAGTCTCTCAGCCTTTCCTCATCAGGGAGATGCTCCAGTCCCCTGATCATCTTGGTAGGTCTCCGCTGGACTTGCTCAAGCAGTTCAACATCCTTCTTGAACTGGGGGGCCCAAACACCCAGTCATCAGTGAAGTTGCTGAGGGTACACTCTGTCCCTTCATTCAGGTCATTGATGAATATGTTGAATAGGGCTGGACCCAGCACAGACCCCTGGGGAACACCACTAGTGACACGCCTCCAACCAGACTCTGCCCGGTAGATTACAACTCTCTGAGTTCTGTTGTTGAGCCAGTTCTCAATACACCTCACTGTCCACTCATCTAACACACACTTCCGAAGCTTGTCCATGAGGATGTTGTGGGAGGCAGTGTTGAATGCCTTACCGAAGTCAAGATAGACAACATCCATTGCTCTCCCTTCATTGACCCAGCCAGTCACACCATCATAGAAGGCTGTCAGGTTGGTCAGGCATGATCTCCCCTTGGTAAATCTATGTTGACTACTTCTGATAACCTTCTTGTCCTCTACATGCCTGGAGATGTCCTCCAGGATGAACAGCTCCTTCATCTTTCCAGGGATGGAGGTGAGGCTGACTGGCCTATAGTTTCCTGGGCCTTCCTTCTTGCCTTTTTGAAGACCGGGGCGACATTTGCTTTCTGCTCGAGGGTAGGACAGCTCTGCAGAGGGACCTGGCAAGGCTGGATTGATGGGCTGAGGTCAGTTGTATGAAGTTTAACCAGGCTAAGTGCTGGGTCCTCCACTTTGGTCACAGCAACCCCATGCAATGCTACAGCTTTGGGAAACAGCAGCTGAAAAGCTGCCTGGCAGAGAAGGACCTGGCAGTGGTAGTTGACAGCTGGCTGAATCTGAGCCAGCAATATGCCCAGGTGGCCAAGAAGGCCAACAGCATCCTGGCTTGTATCAGGAATAATGTGGCCAGCAGGAGTAGGGAAGTGATCATCCCCCTGTACTTGGCACTGGTGAGGCCGCATTTTAATACTGTGTTCAGTTTTGGGCCCTCCCAGTACAAGAAGGACATTGAGGTGCTGGAGAATGTCCAGAGAAGGGCAACAAAGCTGGTGAAGGTTTCTGGATGACAGGTCTTATGGGGAGTGGCTGAGGAACTAGGATTGTTTAGCCTGGAGAAGAGGAGGCTGAGGGGAGACCTTATCGCTCTCTACAACTATCTGAAAGGAGGCTGTAGTGAAGTGGGTGTTGGTCTCTTCTCCCAAGTCACTGGTGATAGGATGAGAGGAAATGGCCTCAAACTGTGTCAGGGAGGTTTGGATTGGATATTAGGCAAAAATTCTTTACTGGAAGAGTGGTTGGGTACTGGAACAGGCTGCCCAGAGAGGTGGTGGAGTCACCATCCCTGGAGTTGTTCAGAAAATATGTAGAGGTGACACTTCAGGGCATGGTTTAGGAGACGTGCTATTGTTGCATTGGGAGTTGGACTTGATGATCCTAAAGGCCTTTTCCAGCCTTAATGATTCTATGATTCTAGGGATTTCCTGCATGGGACCCAGTACAACATGGCCTGAGCCATGAGGGGCACGATTGTTTTCAGCTGATATGAGGGAAGAGTTATTTTCATCTTCCTGGGTGAAGGCAAAGACTCTACAAGACAAGTGGCACTGGGATCAGTGAACCCATCGAGTTTAGCATTGTGAATAAGTGCAAGAGTCTTATTGTTCTGCTGTGAAGTTTGCTTTATATTTGGGACATCCATGCCCAAAAAAACTCTGTGAAGTTCATGGGGTTACACTGTTTATTTTTGCTCTGGGAGATTCCAGTAAAATGCTCAGTACATGTGAAATTTCTATGCTCAACACTTAGGCTTGTCTTCTTTTGGTTTTGGATTTTTTTCTAAAAAGAACTTTGATTTTCAGGTTGAGATTTTAAACGCATAGAAGTCTGGAAATTCTAACTTAGTCTTACCACAGCAACTGGAATTATATACACCAGTTAAAGACTGTAAGTGTAACAAACACAGAAAGTAATACCAATTCCTACAGAAGTCGTCTCCATTCTGGCTAATAAGAATCTTTTCTTGAGTTTTTGTGGTTTTATGTGAATAGAAACAGAGATAAAAGCCTTCCAATTAAATTCCTGTACCAACATTATTGTAGAATTTTCTACTTTTCATGCTACATTGTCCTTGATTTTGGACTTAGTGGACAATAGTCCCTTTCCTGAAAAGCTGAAACTCTAAACATAAGAAAAAAGAACCATTAATCTTGAATATTAAACAATGAGATCATATAGATTTTAATTACCCGAGGTTTAGTTCTGCAAATCTCATTGAAGAGCTTGTGTAGCACTGAAACTTTGGAAACTTTGGCTTCTCCTTAGAGGAAAGTCTTATATATAAAAGAGCACGCTAACACTGGGCTGATTATTTTGTTTCATAGTGGCTGTCATCAATTTATCATCCTGCACCTAGAACTGGTAGACAGCTATGATTAAAAAAAATTACTTCTATCTCAAAAATTGGAGTACAATTTTTTGACAAAGAAACCGCACGCACAGGATTAATCTTACTCAATCAGTCTCTGGAAGAGCACATCCCTCTCCACTGACCATAAAAGGGTCTAGCTGACAGGCTGGGACCAGCAGCCTAACTTTTAAGCAATAAATTTAGGTGAGATTAATTCCTTTTTTATGGATGATGCACTACTTTTTTTCTATCATTGGAAGCAAGGTCTACTTGAAACTGACCTCTGAGACTGGCCTCTTCGTGCAACCCTGGGAGAGCAGATGGGCTTTAAGGAAAGATGAAGCCACTGGGATATTTTGAGAACCCCTAACAAGTGGGCATTCAAATTTCCCATTACCTGCCCTATAAAATGGGAATGAAACAAATAATTTTTATTTTCATGACCTTTAATCTAACAACATGGTCAAGACAGGCATAACAGAAGGGGTGTGCCCACGAAGTCATGACACACTAGGGATCACTAGTTCACTCCAGGTGATATGACATCCCCACACAGTGCCTTGCAGGTTACTCAGGCCACATAGTGCATTAGCAGCTTATACTGCTTCATTTTGTCTGTGTGTATACACTTCATTGTATGTGCACATAGATGCCACCACTGAGCAATTACAGCTGCTGAAGACTACAGGCCTCACTGTAGTAGTTTTAAACTTTGCTCTGTTATAACTGAAGGATAAAAACTGTTTTTTAAATGGGGAGAAGTGATAAATAATAAATGTTAACATTTCAAAGAAAATTATTAATCAAAGGAAGCAATGTCTCTAGGTTTCAAGCACAAAATATTAATAAATTTCAAGGCCAAGAATGTACTTCTGAAAATGAGGGGGGTGGCATCCACCAAAATTTCACCAAAATTGTTGTTTCAGAGTGTTTTGTCTTTCTTTGTCATGAACTGTTACAGGAAATCAAAACTTTGCAAAATAAATGCAGCTATGCAAAATTTGCCAACATTCAGCCACCACTTCCTGGATTTATGGATCATCACATCTACCCTGCTTCTAGTAACATGTTTATTTATACTCCTTGGGGAAACACTTGTGCCTCCTCAAATAAATACAATAAAATCGGTTTCATATGCAAACAACAGGAATTATGGAAAATATTTCACTTCCAAACCATTTGAACCCCTAAGTCCCCAGGCCCCAAGACACCAGTTGTGCCTGGCTCCTGAGACTTGCAAGAAGGGGGCAATCTTCTAGGTGGATATTTAGCAGTATCCGACTGCTGGCAGTTTCACCTTTTGCTGATCGGAAACATTGTTTGGTCTCAACCCCCTTTTTGTGGTTATCCTGGAGTAAAAGAAAATCACATGAATGAAACACATACAGACACTAGACATGCAAACACATACAGAGGAGACTGGTAAGATAACCCTCTACACTGTTTTTAGACTGCACCCATGGTTTATCTCTCCCATGACCTATACTTTTCCTCTCACACAGATGCACACCTGAGGATAGGAGTCATATCACTTATCTTTATTCATCTAAAAATTATCTTGTCTAAACTGGTTATCTAGGTTCCCTCTAGAGTCTGTGCAGGGAGAAAAAGCGAGAGGCAGGCACATCCAGAGGGCAATTCACTCACCTGCATTAGGCAGTCAGGATGGGATGAATCAGCCTTTAGAAATCCTCCTCTCTCTCCTTTGGCTGCAGATGGAACATAGGCAACCTGCCTGGAGAAGATAATTAACTGATAAAGTTAAGTAAGGTGATTCCTACTCCATATGTATGTACAGCCTGCTTTTGGAGACTGTGTCGTCCTTTGTTGGGATTTATCATGCTAGCAGAAGAGACAAATCTTTCACTAAGACAAACTGACAGAGTGGTTGGAATCTAATCTGAGCTCAGAATGCACCTTTTTGCTAGTGAGAAAGTGTTTCAAAAGCGTCCTCAAATCTTCATGCACCAACATGTTTCCTGCTTCAAGTTAGAACTGGAAATGGTGAATTAGCACCAGAAACTCAACCTTGTCTCTGCTGCAAAGCAGCTCCCATAAGATTTCTTCCCAGGCTGAAAAAGTAAAGGATGTTGGAATAGTTCAGTCAAATTCTGGCAACTGTCCACACTTTGGGGTGCAGCAAACAGAGCAGAGCACTTGTGAGATTCTTCATGGTCTTTTTCAAAGACTGCCTAAACATCATTTGAAACTGCAAACTAGTATAGTATATAGTAGACCAGCTACAATGCAACATAGGGCATATAGAGAACATAAGGCTCAATGCATTAACTCTCTGTGCAATTCATGGACTTAGTCATTATTTACTACAGCTCTAAAGAGGCTACCAATAGCCCCCTCAGGAATTGGCACTTGCTCTGCGCTTGTAGCAGTAGCATTCATCCAGTTAAAGCCCAATATACCTCACAGAAGATGAAGCAGAGTGCTATAGAGATGGAGAGTTGTTTAATATGTGGCCCCATGCTGCACACTGTTCAAACATTTTCTGGAGAGAAGACTGCTCCTTTCCTCCTGCAATTCCAGACAATGCTCTGTACTGGATAGATAAACACACTGCAGCAGTAGCACAGAGGTATAAATGTCAAAGTCTCCACTAGCCTTGAGTGCCCATTCTAAGGCACCTAACACCTGATATTTTCAGAAGATACAGGACTATATAGCATTCACTGTGTAAAAGGAATAGATTTTGTCAATTTAACTTCTGACAGTGAATCCACAGAACTTCCAAAAAGCAGTCCTCGGATGCCTTATCCCAGCTAAAGTTTAGAAAATGGGACAAAACAAATTTATTTTTTTCTAATTCATGAGCTACTCTAAAAAGTTTGGTTTGAATGTCTTGCCTAGCATTAAAAAAGAGAATGTAATGGAAGAGACAGATAGATTTCTTCATATCAGTAGCTGAATGCCTTAACTACAAGTCTGCAGTTAATGATTTGTTTCCTGCACACCCTCCCATTTCTGCAAAGGTCCTACAGAAAACATTTCATTAAACAAACTCTTGGGCTTTCACTCCTCACACTATCCACTATATTTTAAACAGAAAGCTGAAGAAGGGTTCAAGGCATCACCTATAGTCTTTGGAAATTCTGTTCCACAAAGCTTCGTGAAATACAGTCTTGCAGTTGGATTTTTTGTTTGTTTACATTTCTCCCTTTCCAGCCAGAGAAGAAGCTCTCAATGGGACTATCTAGCTTCCAAAAACTCTTTCCTTATCCTTTTTTTCTTTCACTCTTCAAAATCCTTCATTCATCTTGTTCTTATTCCACAATCAATTAATCTAGACTTTGGCTCATTAGGCTAGGAAAAATCCATCTTCATTTAAGAATGAGAGTAAAGTTTTTCAAGACAATTGGTTAGGGAGTCACAGCCATCAGTACTGCAATTTAATATCAGTGCTCTCTTTAAATAAACTGTTATTACAGCTTTTGGGTTAAGAGGTTCAGACGCTGAGCTGTGCAGTTCACATTGCCCTTACTTGGAAGTAAATAAAATCCTTAAATTTTATAAAACCAAACAAGTTGGCAAGCTGCAAATTAAAGGTGCAAAGGCTGCCTTGTCCCACTCTGATGGGAAAGCTCTTGGACTGATGGCCGTCTTGGTTTTGCAAAAGAAGAAGTCTATAGACTGCTTAATGAGAAGTGAGGTGTCCATGGCGTACTTTGGTCACTTCTCTATCAGCAAGGTCAGCCTATCCCTTAGTGGTTACCATCACTACCAATGACGCAACTGGGAGAAAACCTGGAAAATTATTTATAGATTCAGCTCTATTTTCTAAAGAAAGGGTATTTCTAGCCTCTTTCTTTGTGATTAAAGCTTTCGACGTGCAAGCTGCTAGAAAACTGGTGTAACCAGATTGTCAGGATGGAAAGAAACAAGCAGCTGGGATCCCCATCTGCTGCAGTAAGGAGCTAAGCTAAAAATCCTCCCAACATACTCATCTTAGGTAAAATGAGTCAATAAAACTGTGTTTTTATCCATAGAAACACCCTACCAATTCCTTTCTTTTCCTCTACTTGCCTTTACCCTATCCCTTTACAACACATTTAAACCAGTATCATCCAATATGGTCAGGGTTTTTAACCAAGTCCATGATCTTGAACAAAATCTGTAGCACATAATTTATGTTTAATGTCAAGGGCACAATTTCACTCATTTTCTTAAACAATGCTACACAAATGTGTCTATTGTGGTGCTTCCTCTGATCTGTTGATAGTTCCCACAACTGCTACTCCAGAAGGGTGGAGTCACTGGTGTCACTGAAGCAGCATTAGGCATTTGGTGCAGACTCTCTTGAATGCTAGTCAGCAGTATAAATACATGGTAACACACCAGTTCCACTGCCTCTGACTCCAGAAACTGAGAAATAGGGAATACTATTTAAACAATAGTTTAAAATATGTTAAAAGATTGATCCAGATGGGTGATATAATTTCATTTTAGGATGGGAAAACCAAGGAAAACCAGAAGGGAATTGAAAGTTTTAGATATCTATAATTTAAAACAAAAAGGCAACTCTTAATATTTAACACCAATAAAGTTGCAACTGAAGTGACGTGGCCTTTCTGTCTGTTATTTTTAATTACTTTCCTTTTTTATATAAATAATACACTTAGTTTCTCTTCCTGGTCTTTTAAAATATTTTAATATTTACATTTCTGTTTTATTCCATTCCCTTTATATTAGTTTTTACCTTTTTTTTTAACTAATTAAAAGATTTTATTCTGTAAGTAGAAACTATTCCTGCTTTTCTACTTCTTGATCTTGTTTTAGTGTCCTTTATTCTTCTTATTTCAGTTCTTATTTTTTGAATATTTGAAACATCAACACAGCTCAGGGGATGCCTTTTTATTTAGACTATACAACTTTAATATTTGTTTTACAGAATGGAAGCTTAGAATGTAAGATATTTTCACGGAACTTTAAATTTCTGGATATTAATCACAGTGATCATCTGGTTACTCTATATGCTTATTTAAGGTTACATCAAAATGCTTATGACAGAGACAAAATACTAGATTTTCTCCAGGTAAAATATTTTATAATGCAAAATATTATTATTTTAACATAGAAAGCTTTTTAATTGCAGTAACTGTACTCTACAAAGACCCTCCCCCTGCGTCTTAGCACTCAGAATAATTTTTCTATTTGTTTTGTAAACAGAGAAAAACAGAGAAAGAACACAAGATAGAAACAAGGGAAGAAAGTGGGAACAGTGTGCAGCTTCAGGGTACATACATCTTTATACAAAGAAACAAAAGAAAAGCAAGGTTCCCAAGCCATCCTGTTTTGAGGAGTCTTGGCTACAATGGCACACCATTTTGTTTGACAAAAAAACTGCAGTAATTCTTCACATGTATTCTCTCACTAGTGTACTGGATGTTGTTGACAACTCTCAACAGACATGGACTATGTTGATAAGATTGTGGCACTATGACTAGGTAAGTTCATAAACATCAGACTAAGACAGTTCCACAGAGGATGCCTAGACCTTGGTGCCACAATTTCAAAACATTTTTTCAAAGTACAGCTATATTTCTACTCTTTTGTATGTTCCTCATGATTATATTTCCATACGGCTTGGCTTCCCCTGTTTTTCTCTCATATCCAACAGCTTCAGCTACGTACCTTCCTCAAGTACTTTGTCTTTGAAAGGGTGTTTAAGGATCAGCACTTTGTATGCATTCCTCAATACTGAGAAAAAGCATCAGTAAGCAGCCCCTGTGTAAACCCTTGGTACTACACAGTCTGTGTATTGCCAGGAAACGTCAGCATCATCCTCCACCCAAAGGCTCGGTGGCTGGGTGGTAGACGAGAGCCACCAGGCTCTGCAGCACTGTGCCTGTGTCTGCACTGCAGTGCCATTTGTGGTATCACACAGCCTACAAGACACCAGCCCCTTGACAAGACCACCGGCAACGAGCACAGCTCAAAGGACAAAATGACAAAAAAAAAATCACAAAGAGGCAGCATTACACCATGCGTTATTTGCTATGGTAAAAACAAGTTTAAGGGGTATAAATAGCAAGCAGGACTCTTCTCTCTAGCATTGATGGCGCACTGAGGGGTGTTTTTTTTAAAGTGTTCTTCAGATTTGGTGCATAAATTATCACCTCTAATAGCTGATAATTAAACCACTTCAGCAAAGCTGTGAAATAGAGAGGACTAGCAATAAAATCTCAGTCTCACCTGGCAATTATTTTGAAACTATGCTCCAAATAACCAGATAAATAAATCTGTCTACGTCACAGACAATTCTCTGCAGACTGACAATTCCATAAATAAACACACAACACACAGATGCTCACATCCATAGCCACATCTATATATATAAGCCTCAGTGAAATATGGAATAGGTCTTAAAATAAATCACACAATCATGGAGAAGAATATGGTAAAACTAGAGATGTACTCAATGACCTCTCTTGAACACTGTGTAGCCAGCTCAAGAACATAATACAAAAAGCTAGATAAAAAAAAAGACTTAATGAGCAGATATTTTTAATTTATGAAATCTGTAAAGCTATCTGGCAATTCTGCCCATTGTTCTGTTTTAGAAGTAAAACAAACTCTTCTAGGGACAAGTATTGATTTTACCATTAAAAGAAAACAACCCATTCATAAATATTAAGTGGTGATATTATCACTTTCCATGACTGCTTTCTTATAGACAACAAAAGAAACATAATCTACATCCAGGAAAACAATAAATAGCTTTGGCAGTTACAGGATCTTTTCATCCAACACATCTCTTAAATGGAAACCTGGAAGGACACTTTAGGAAGTTATCCCACTATGGGAAAAAGTAACAGCTCCCTATAAAAGACTGCACTGCCACAGACAAAATTCTACAGACCTAGAAGGGACAGTATTAAGTATTTCAAACCTTTTGATGTGATAAAAAAATGCCCTCTGTGTTTCTGGTCTTCTGAAAAAGAAGTTTTTGTGCTCTGTAGTTGAAGCATAAAACAAACAAACAGACAAAAAAAAGCCTCATACAGTAGTGTGAAAACTTTTGTGTTCTTAACATTTAGACTCTTGTAATAGAATTATGGGTTAGAGCTCAGAATTTGCCTGTATTCATCCTTCCTTAGAAATCAAGAGGTGTGAGAGTCCCTTTACATAAGAAAGTGAAACACTGTAAAATTCTTGATGGTTGACAAGTGTCAAGATGAGTGAAGTTGTAACAGGTAATTTGCAATCAGGTCCCAGGACCTCTTTCAATATTTTTACCCTCTTCTCACAATTATGAAATTTGCTTTATAATTTTAGTATTCAAAACCTGTTGACTTTCAAAAACAGTTGTGAGTTTTGATATTTAAGGGTGTACCTGAATTATGCTTCCACCTCTTCTTTCCAAGTATGATTGATAACAGATTTTGCTTGTTTTTATTTACACAAAAGATGTTATCTTCCTATAGCCACATAATCCAGGAACTGGGGCAGCAAGAAAAGCCCTAAGTGTGGAATCATGCAAAAAGAGGCAGTGAAAAAGAGGACACTAGGGCCACATGCAGGAGTAAATTAAGAGGGAGAGAAAGGTGTCCACTGTTAAAAACATGATATTGATAGTGCAGAAATATTTGAAAACACTTTTTGGGGTGGGGGAAACTTTATCATCAACCCTGAAAAAACTAGTCACTACAGAATTGGGAAGATGAAGTAGAATCAATCCTATGCAAAAGCTCAGTCCCAACTGCATGACGCCATTTGTAGGGGAAGGACATTTGGACCAGAATGAAACATTGATCTACTTTGCCTCCACATGGGACTGCCCTCTCTACTTGATGTTTTGCTACATAATTTTTCTGTAGAAATACCTGAGATAATTTCTTTTTTCTAGTTATAGGCATACAAAGGTTGCCCCAAGGCAAATTGTAGTGGGGAGTAGAATTGAGAAAGGATGCAAAAAACATAGGAATGGGAATATGCATGGACAGGCAGAGACATAAATTAGGATTACATTAGTTTCACTGATTTCTCTTGAGTTGTTCCTAATTTGCCCAGGAAGAAGAATATCAGGCCCAACAATTCATAGCTATTATTTGATTCAGAAATGTCAGTGCAGAAGGGAACAGTGCCAGTGAATAAAGTGTTTTCCCTAATGAATACATACATATCATTAGGGTTGAACTCTTTATTTTATAATCAGTATAGTTACTAAAATTAAATATAAAACCAAATGCTTCAGATAAAGCCATCATCACTTATGATAGTCATGTTTCATGCAGTAGCTTTCATTATAGTGTAGGCAAGCAATGACTTTGTTTTTGCAGTACCAAAACCTCCCACTCTATAATCTACATCAGAATCAAGGAGAGAGAAGTTTTTAACATTTCTCCAGAGCTGACAAGGAAAGAACGGCAGCAAGAACAGCAAACAAAGAACATTTCAGTTTTGAAAAGCTTCTGCAAATTTTGATTTGTTACAAAAGACATGTTTCAGATAAGTCCTAGTGCATCTGGAAGAAGTTTTTGACTGGAAAAATAATATTCTTATAGAATTTGGATATATTTACACATGTTAAATCCAAAGTTGTAATTCAAGCATCTTCTTGTGAAGAGTGAAGAATGAAGAAAATGCAAGTTGTAAAGTTATGCAGCTTCTGAGGAATCTTTTGTCTCTGTGTGTAGGCTATGTCTGGGGGGTAGGCTGCAGCCTGTTCTCACTATATTACTTCTACAACTTTGGCACAAGAAGCAGTATATGGAAGACCCTCTGTTGTCATCCTTCAGTTGCTTTGTGACAAGCAGTCTATTGTTATTTAACTCACTTTCTTCTTTATCAAATGCTCTATCCATTTCACAGATTAATGGGTTTTATACCCATATTATTATTTCATAATTCATGGCACTGTCTCATAAAATAACAACTCAAAATATAAAATAAAAGAGGGTAAGGCTAAAAAAAGGAGAAAAAGTATGGAAAGAAAGAAATGTTTCAAACAGGTCTACTGGTTTCTGTCCTGGTCTTAAAACACCAAGCATACACAATGATGACAAAGTAACACTATAAAATAAGGTACATTAAAGAAATCCCTGAAGCAATTTATGCCAAGAAAATATGACCTCAGATAAGCTGTGCTAATACAAAAATTAACTGCACCAGTAAATTAGACAGAGATTGATAGGTTTTACAGATGGAGCAGTGAAAAGTGAGGTGGATAGTGAGAAGGCAAAGTCAGTCCTAAGCAGGCTGTGAGAAGTTGCAGATGGATCTCAAACGCCGACCACCCAAATGGTTAAATATAAGACTAAATTCAGTGCCACTAAGTTCAGTGCATGTGAGAAAAACAATTTTAACTGCATGTATACTTCAAGAGCCTCTAAATTACCTAATAACCCTCAGGAAAGGGATTTTAGACTCATTGTGAATGCTCTCGGAAAATGTCAGCTCAGTGCCTAGTGATGGTCAAAAGAGCAAATAGCATCACCTGAATTGTCAGGATAGGAATAGAGAGTAGAAAATATTATGCCACTGTAGAAATCATTGGTGCACCCATTTCTTGAATCTTATGTGCAGTTTTGATCCCACTATTACAAAAATGATAGAGTAGAGCTAGAAAAGGTGCAGAAAATGGCAATAAAAATCAGATTATTGAATGGCTTTTTTGGGAACAGAGACTAAATAAGCTATGACTTTTCAAGCAATGAGCAAGGGGAAATACAATAGAGGTCTATAAAATCAGGTTTGCCAGAGAGAATTTGCAGGGACAACATATATTGGCAACATGTGCCGCGGGACATACAAAAATATTATTAGACAGCAGGCTTAAACCTAACAAAAGGAAGTACTTTTTCAAACAAGACTTAAATTGTAAAGCTCATGGCCATAGGAAGTTCTGAAAGCCAAAAATATAAATTGGTGAGGGATTAGATTGGGCTTTAAATGCAGCAGTATGGGTGTGACCTCCAACTAAGACAGTCCCCAGGCTGCTGATTGCTGGGAAGCAGGAAGGCAAGGCTGAAGAGCATAATTTCCTTTTAAGATCAGAATATTCAGAGGGTGATATTTTCCTTTCTGGCTTGTGAACAATAAAAAGTGTTACTATGCATTTGCATTCTCTCTCTGGATATGCCTATTAAAATATTCCTGTTCCTTTTAAGGCAGATAAGCTAAATATCTGGTTCTTTAGTTCTTTTTCATGCTGAAACCTCCTTGTGCTACTGCCTCTCACAGAAACAGGGATATAGGAGTAAATGGACCCTTTGGTTCTTCAGTTCTTGCTAAATCTCTAGTAAAACAAGGCTCAACGAATCACAGCTCCCTTATTTGCTTTTAAATAAACACCGAAGGAAAAGTAACAACACAGTGCATCAAAGAACAACTTTCTTGAAGTGTGTAAAATTTTTCCTCCTTGTCATGTCAGCTTCACCATTTTTTATGACTTACAGAAGCTTTCTATCAGTCACAGAAAACACATCTGAATTGTGTAACTCAAAATGTTCTGGCATTATAAAGCAGATCAGTCTAAACTCAAGAGCTAGAGAAAAGGACAGCAAAAAAAAGTATAATATTTTCCTGAATGGTATCATCAGGTATTTTTACTTCAAAGACCCTGTAATGTCTTGGTTTTGCCTGACACAAAGTTGCATAGCCAGAAATACCCTCACAAATGGTGTCAGAAAACCATTTTTTTTTTAGCTTTCCTGTGACCAAAAGAACAAAAACTTTCTTATGATCTAATGGATCCTAGCTGTACTTCTGCAATAAATACATCCTACCAGCTATCTGCTGTAGGTTGAGTTTACCAGATTTAAGATCTTATTGTACTTTTTCAAGTCCAGCAGACCGGACACAAACCCAGCTGAGTATCCTGCGCATAGCAAGTCTGGAGAGCTCATTAGGCAAAGCTTGCAGGGAAACTGTTGGAATGAGGCAGAACTGACTGAAAAGTGATTTATTTTTGGCTGTGGTTGGAAAGCAGCCTCTTTTATAGCAGTCAAAGCAGTTGCTTACACAGGTCTACATGTAAATAAATTGTGTTAACTTAGGAAAATCTGTACTGAAATGCTGTTATACTTAGAATCAATCTTTATATTTTAAAGTTGTTTTATTATCCAATAATCAGCAAGGAACCACATTTTTTTCTTTTGTTCCATTTTCCTCTAAATACAGCTTGCAGAGGTAGAGGTACTGAGCAAGTGATAGTCAAGATGAACATTAAATTTCTGGAGAAATGCTGGATCAGCTGCAGATTTCATCCATATCTGCCTGTGGAGAGCTGAATGGGAAAGGCGCTACCCTTTTGAGTGCAGTTCAGTGTTGGACTGGACGTTTGAGCCCTGGAGTGTCTCACTACTTCTGTCCCACTGGAACCTCATGGGATGATCCATACCTCCAAGTTTATATGTCTGTGGTTTGCACAGCTGTATCTGAGCAACTCTGCATATTTAAAGCAAAGGAACAGACACTTGAGGGCACAATTAATCTTACACATTTTAGTTGTTTATCTGATTTTGAGAAGAATTATGATCTAAAAGCAGCTACTTATTTCTACTGACTTGAAAGGAAGTTTAGATGACTTGCTTAGGTATAGCCATCTGTGGTGTAGTGCCTACAGTTAGGTGAGATGAATCCCTCAAATTTCTCTTGCTTGGTTTCCTGCCAAGGCTACAGCTACCAAATCCCTACTTCAGTATCCTTTGTCCATATTCTCTTCCCTGGGTGAAGCTGAAGTCTCCCAGACCTGTTTCTACTGTCCGCCTTGCTCATGAGATACAAAACCTCAATGGTTATGTCCCTATTTTCACTCTTAGTTTCACAGATATTAAGCTGTAATCTTCACCTGCTTGTCTGAACTCAGTTACATTAGATTTATTCTAGTTGTACTGGTTCCTTCATATGTTTTCTAGGTGGCTGTGTATGCCAATAAAAGAGACAACAGCATGCCCTGTAATCTCTCCCATTCCCCAGGGGGGCTGGTTAGCCAGGCTCTGCTTTTTGCTTTCCTCAGAGAGCAATTCTTCTGTCCTTAGTCATGGACACAGCCCCAGTAGTGTCCAGGAGAATTACTCCCTTGAGTTAATACTGCTGAACCCCTGTTTCACTTCTCTTTAATCACGCTAATCTTCATCTTTTATTCACTAACTGATAACAATGGAATAGCAGGCTCTGCCTTACGTTCATCTAAATCTTAGGCAATGATATGCAATCCATTTAGAAATTCTAAAGAAGATAGAAGATTTAACTGCTTATTAGTGATGCCATAGGTGAGTCACAAATCAGTAAAGAAAAATCTGATAGGCAAAGCATAGGGTTTGTTTTGTTTGTTTTTTTTTTTTTCCATTGTCATATTTTTCTGGCTTGGAAGTAATTTCTTGTCCTGCTTTGTACAATACTGAAAGTAAAAGTGATCTCCAGACACCACAGCGTTTCACTGGGTGGCAGAAACAAATAGGCTGATTTTTAAACTACTGCTATGGCTATTCTGATGGTTTGTCAGGAAGCCAATACTATTCAACACCTATATGACTGATTATACCTCAATCCCTCACCAGGCAACCAAACAGATGTCACCACCAAGGATGCCTAGTGGCTGCTGAATAACATTTCTGCTGCAGTGACACGGCCTCAATCAGGAGGAGAGGGGATTTTGTCAGGACAGTAATTACTTCTTACTGATATGAAATCTGGATGCTGAAAACAGTGAGGCTCCTAAACAGTGTGGTAGAGGGAACAAATTTTAAAAGAATAGAGGCATCCAACCTTACCTACAAATGGTGAATATGAGCCTAGCAACAAATATTTTGCAGAACTAGGCTGAACTTGATTTGAACAAATATCTTCTCAAAGTGCTGGGGGTGACAAATACTGTATTCTTGACTGCACTAACACATTATTCAGTCAACACAACACATTCAAGTGAAGAAATGCTCTTTGGTTTGAGCTGATATGCAGGAATGCTACCAAGACTCAGGCATGGCATTCGAATATATCTCTAGTGTGTTTTGCATAAACCATTTCTAAGGAAAAAAAAAAAAAGCTTCTGAAATATGAAATTTACACTAAATACAATTATTATGTTGATGGTTCCATGACTTATTGCAGAACTAGAACAGTAACCTGTGTGTTTTCCCACCTCCTTGAAATGCACTATGATAAACATGCTGAGTTACTGTTAATGATAGTGATATGTAGTCTGTTCACACAAGAAGAAATATATTCCAGATATGCATTCATCACAGCTTTAGTAAGCTCTGGAAATAAAACAGCATTCTTACCTCTATGTAGTCAGGTTTCTTGCTAGAGACAAGAGCAGCATTTTAACTATCTGCTGAGTCTCTACTTCATTTCACTGTATTGCAGTGAAACCTCTTTTTCTCTGTCCGACCTAGCATGGATTTTTGTTTCCTGGGGATGTTTTTCTTCATTTTTAGCCTCTCAGTAAACTCAATATGGACAACAGTTAAACGTGTAAGGTTTATTTATTTAGTTAGTATTTTGGCTAACTCCCAGGTAGCTCTTAAAGAGTAAGTTTTACTACTCCATTTATACTCAGAACACCTATTATTATTTACAAGGATTTGGGCTAGAGCTGTTTAATGTGAATGCCTAAAACATCATGTATAAATCCACACTAAGCCCCCCCATATAGAGACTGACTCAGAGGAGGGAAACTTCCTCCGAAGACAAAGGTTGGATCAAACCCTGTCCATAGGAGTAAGCACATAAACTCCCTTCAACTACACTGGAGTCACTTAACCAAACTTACACCAAATATCTGTGGCAGAACATGAAACCAACATTTCAAGACCTGGAAATTCCTGATTCCTGTGCTATGCTTTGTAGACCAACAGATCTTTTTGTTTTGTTTTGTTTGTTTTTGTTGATATTTTTCATATGTATTGCAATGCTTAAACAGAAAATGATCCCTCAAGGTATCGGGTATATCTGCAGAGAATCCCTGACAGTTCTGTATTGTTGAAGAAACCTGTCTCTATATAGCATGAAGATCGTTGTTGCTCTGGGCCCCTCTGCTGCCTGTGCAGCACTTTGGGCACCCTTGCAAGGTGGGGTGCTCTGTCTGAGCCAGGGTGACAGGAGCTGGTGGCCAAGCAAGGAGCAGGAGCCTCCAATGCAACCAGACACTGGGAAAACCACAGACTGCTGGAGCCTCAGGTCCTCTCTATGAAACCACTAGATCTACTTTCTGTGGTCTTTCTGGGATTGCTTGCATCATGGAGAGGTCAGGCCATGGGTTGGTCTCTTTCCCTCCAGTTGCTCCTGAGCTGTGATAGATATTTTTGTAGGCAACCCCTGCCCACTCTATTTTATATTCACACCAACCACAGCATTTTGTCTACCTCTATTTCAGGAAAATAAAGAGAGAAATGTGCCCTTGAAAACTAGGCTCTGAATAGGACCAGACATCTTTTTAGGAGAGCTTTGTACCTCAAAAAGGCTGAAGGATCAAGAAACTGAGACAAGGGAAAAGAAGGTCTGAACCAGACTGTCTAAGGGCTGTTTTATCTTAGTCTTGACTTAAACTGACTGCACGAGTTGTACGGAGTTGTTCGATGAATCAGATACTTAAACCAAGCCAACTGAAAGGACCTAAACAGGCTATGTGCAGGAGACATTGCCAAATTCCACACATACAGCAATGTGCAAAGTTAAGAGGCCAAGTGTTTCTTCAGAAAAAAACATAGACAATTTGTAGAAAATACACAGCCTAAAGCCGATCTGTGACACATGCTAGGCATGAACATTTTGTTTGGCTAGCACAGAGCAAACCTACAGCTATCTAATTGCAGATCTCTCAGCTCATGCACACTGATTAAGAACTAGACAGCAATAAGACAGGGGCCAAAGACTGGTCTTTCAGCTAATTCTTGAAAGGTCACATGCCTTCTTGTTAGACTTGCATGATCCCTGATTGTGTGATGGAAAGGAGCAAGGAGCATCTTCCAGTTTAGATTGTATGTCCAGGCACACAAATAGCACAAGCATTGAACTATGACTGTGGCAACAGGGGAGGCTGAGTCCAGCTTTTACCTCCTTGCTGTAGGCCCAAGGGAATGTGTCATTACCTTTTCCAGATTTTTTTAAGGGTTTAACAGCTCCTCTTCAAGTCTCTTGGGAGCATAACCTGCCACCCTGTTCTGAAAGTCTCCATCAGGTCCCAGAGAGGTGTTCCACCAAGTCACCCTCAGGCATATGTCAGTGTGGGGCTGGCTACAAATGCTGAGGTGTTGGGAAAGGAAGGTCCACACAACTTTGGGATCATCAGTGTCTAGAGGCCACAACTTTGTCTGCTAGTGGTGTGCAGCAGTCATTGTAGACTTGGATATATAACCAACATACCATGCCACCAGAGTTTATTTTGCACTAACTGTTGATTTACGGTCATAGACATACTTCAGTAAATATCTATTTACATCTAGTAAATATCTATTTCAATAACATCTGCAGCAGATTTCTAGAGTGAATGTCATTAAGATAGCTGTGAATCAGTGAATCAGAGTTTTTACTGCATCTCCTACAAACCCAGTAATGAAAAACATCTTTACTGATACCAGCACAGCAAGGCTGTTGAAGAGTTGATAATAAACTTTTAGTCTTTATGTGCCAATAAAGAAATTATAACTTGATAGGGAGGAGAAAGTAGTCAGTAGCCATTACTTAAAATTAGAAGCTGCATCTCCAGAAGACCTTTTCACTCTGTGAGCAGAACTATTTTAGGCTTTATACAACACTATTTAAGAGCTGTAAGGGAGAGGCTTAGCCCAAGACAGCCCATTTTAAGACCTGGGGGGTAAAAACCAATTCAAATTGTGAATTGGTCTTAAGGGCTTTGCAACCTGGGTAAGAATCTCATACACCCTTTGAGATCTGTTGGTAAGGCTCCCTCCTGAGCTTAATCTCAAATCTCTGGTGCAAAAACACTGAAAAGGACATGCTGATTTTCTGATGGTTCTGAGGCCAAAGAAGAAGAGGCACCCCTTAAACATTTGTCTGTATTCCACGTGAGGCCTTTGCAGCCCAGGACAGGACCTAGGGTATGACCAGGGGAGAAATGTAGTTTAGTGAAGAACCTCGTTACAGTACTGTATAACTGTGCATCATAATATGTCTTCATAAGAAGTAAACATGTGCTTTTTCAGAGTACGTAATAATTTTACTGTAGATTAAGGAAAACAATGGTCCTTCTGCAAGGAAGACCTGAAATCTTGAGCAGCAACAGAACTGTTATCCCTGCAGACAGCAGTACACTAATGTGTACAGTGAAAATTGCAGTTACCTAGCTGATGGAGCTAAAACCTCACATGTTGTTAACTGGTTTGACTTAAATCCCAGTTTAGACAGTTTCCAAGAAAGAACATAAAAATTATGGCTCAAGGATTTCCATTCCTTGTGTTCTGAAAAAAAAATCTCCTTCTGGTGTTTACCAAAAATAAAATCAATAATTCAAAGCAGGTATTTCCAGTAGAGGCAGAAGAATATAGATGTCATCATAAAAGGTGTTGTTAAAATGTCATCTGACTAAACATAAGTCTTTGTTCAAAAAAGTTCATTTAAACTGAAATAGGTGCTGGGCAGACCATTAGGATCAAGGCAGAGGAATTTTCAAATTTCCTGATGGTTCTTCTTTTTTGATGAAGTTACAAAGATGATACACATCTAAAGAACAAGAAATTCAAGGTATTTTAAGGTATTTTAAGGAATTAAAAGAACGTTTGTGGTACAAATCAGGATGACATAATCTTCGAAAGCTTTGCTTTGCCTGACTTGTAGACCAAGCAGTTAAAATGTGTCCCAATGAACTGAGGAGGCTGTTGTTACTATTCATTATTATTTGCTCAGTGCTGACAGGGCATTCTTGACTGTGCATGACACAAAGACGGCCCCTTTCCTACAGAGTAGAGGGAGCTTGTAAGATGCACATCTGTAATGTATAATTGATACTCATACACTGTTATTAACTCTGTTCTTATGGGGTTTGCATACAATGGAGAGTTATTACAAGGGCTGTGAAAGAGAAGTCGTGGGTAATTTGGCAAACTCTGAATGGGTTTTTGGCTTCCTGCATGTTTTCCATGCAAATATTCCATGTCCATGTCTAGCCTTCTTTCCTCATTAATCTAATTTCTTTCTGATTGTTCTTTGCCCCACAGTTTAAAAAATGAGATATTTAAGATTAGTTCCATCTCATCACAAAGAAACTACAAAAATGTTCCACAACACCCATAAAATAAGAAGTCCTACTTAAAAAAAAAAATAGCCTTACAAAGCTGCTGAAACTTCCCAGCTTCATTTTTTTCATGGAGCCACTGTTTAATTTACAGTAAGTTGAGAGGCAGGAGGGATGATAAAGTTAAGCTCATGCTGTTGAGAACAATTATCCTGGCCCAGAGACATATGTAGCCCCAGAAGGTTGAACAGACCACCATAGCTTAAAGGCACTAAGATAAAAGGGCACATGCTGCGTGAGCCCAGTGGGAGCAAGGCCACAGCCTGCAAACAGAGCCCACTCGGCTTTCATTTGATTTGTGTGTGTCTCTCTCTTCCTCTCTCTCCTTTTTTTTTTTTTAAATTTTGATTTATTTAATAAGAGCCTGGTGCATTCATTGGAAAGTAAAAGAGAATGGTAGCTGGGCCAGTGTGACAATATCAATCTAGCATTTGCTACAGACAGAAATAGCTAGGCTAAGAATCATGGCAGCGTCTCTTTCTAAAAGACTGAAGACACTCAAGCAAGATGTGAAGTAAAATAGATGAAGTTAGGGGACATTTAGATTCTGCACCAACAGAATAGCAGCAACTATTCTTTTTTCACCGTCTCATTAATCATGCTGGTTAATTGTTGGGATAATGATTTCACAAGTTCATGTACTACACAAAAGGATTATCCTCGAACTGTACATAGCACCTGGCATTTACTTCTACTTGTGCCAGTACCTCTGCATTAAAATGTGAGGATGTTTTTAATTTTCCTTTTTCTGTTGTCCAATTTTTCTGGAAAAATTAATTGTGTGTTGTTCTCAAGGATGGAAATAAATAAAGACAGAAAACTTCAGATTTTAATTAATAAAGAAGATCACATCTTTTTAAAAGCAAAACAGTAGGAGATAAAGACAGAAAAAAAAAAAAACAGTTACACAGTTTATGTGGCTAAGTGATACTTCTAAAAAAGGATTCAATATTTTGTTAGGGGTCTAGGTACTTTTTTAAAGAAAAAAGAGTTGAATTTTTAATGCCTTTTGGAAGCTGAGTTCAGATTTCTAAAAATAACACAATATCAAGACCCTTGTTTCTGTGATTTTAATCCTCACTGTCCAGAAAAATGTGATACCTATCTGTCACTGAGGCTAAAGGGAAATTGCTTCCGGATGCCTGTAAGAAATGATGTGCCTACCTGAATTCTTAAGCACTTAAGGATTACTGGTTAAAAAACCTTACATGTTTTTTACAAACTGAGATAAATTAAATTCTTTTTTATTCCTTTAATTGCTTGGATTGATAACATTTTATTGGTGTTTTACTCAAGTGCTTTTCCCCATTTGCATGTAGAATTTCAAATATTTATTTTTTCTCTTAGTTTTTTTTTTTTCTGAAGAACACTGCCAAACCCATCCTAAACATTATTGATTCCCATCTCCAAACTGTAGGAAAGATATAGCAGGTTTCTGTGCACTATTCTGATCTTTGAAAACTTTGTAATCTTTCAGCAAGGTGACTTGTGAGGCATTATTTTTTCTAATATAGTCACCCAGAGAAAGACTGATTCCATGATTTAGCAGTTCCAAACCTTCCCCTTTTAATTCTGAAAACTTACAGTTTTATTTGGTACAAAAACTTCCCACCAAAGGAAGAGAAAATAAAATACAAGAGAATGCAGTTTCTCATATTTGTACCATTTTTCCCCTACAAATTGATGCTTAAGCAGATAAACAGCGAGCTGTTGCCATAGTAGTATTTTATGATGTCAAGCATGTACAACCCGCACTTCACTCCCTCTTCTTGGTGGAAAAGCAGCTCAGCAGTAATCCTGTCAGCTTATTCCTGTGTGCTTCGAGCTGCAGTATGAGAAACACTTTTGGGGCATTTTCCTAGCTGAATTTTTGTAACTCCTTCCAACAAAAATTTGGCCCTGTCTGAGGCAACGCAACAATCTCTCAGGGTGAGATCATAGTCACACATTTTACCACAGCAAGGAAGGAAAGACTGATAAAAACACAACTCAGAGTGACCTGGTTTTGCCCTTTTTTTTTATAGTGGAGGCATCATGAAATCCTTTACTTTCCTCATAGACATAAAGGTCTGTTTCACAATGCAATGGGAAAGGTGTAATTTATTTTGGATGAGGTCTCAGAGTGCCCTGTCTCAAGCAGTGTCCCCTTTAGATGCAACCATGGATTAAGTATCTAGAATTAATGATTCAGACAGAAATAGTTGTCTGTTTCAATACTGACTCCATGTTAACCTTCGCAAGCAAAAAAATATCAAGATGTTAATCTTTTTAAAAGGACAAATTTGTGTTTCATCTCAAAATGACAGCTTTCGCTTTGCCTCCTCACTGTCCCACTGTAGCCATCCGATCAGGGAGGACAAGCAATTCTTTGTGATCCATTGGGAGTGTCATATCACGCTGGCATATCACAGCAATATCTCCTCCTTCCCTTCACCCCTAAAAGTTGCATGATCTTGAATTGCCTAATAAGTTTGAAACCACTGCAATCAGCACATGGGGACTCCATGAGCAGGAATGAAGGTTAAATTCAAAGGGTAAATTATTTATTGGAAACTATTTGCTTAGCCCTGGCACTGAAGAACAGTGGAACAAATGGAATTGTTAGATGCAACACATATTAAGAACAAAGGCTGCAATCCCATTTCTAGTACTCCATGCTTAAATTTCCCCTGTGCTTTAAAAACTGCAGTGCTAGCTTTTCTCTCTCATTAAACTACCTCTCTTCTATATTGAACCTAAGTTGTATTTTTTTTTTCCATTTTCAGTTTACCTAAAAATTGAGAGTTCTGAAAAATTCAGTGGGTATAATAAATGAAAACAGAAATGGCCTACAAAGCAGTGCGTACAGTTATACAGACACCGGACTGTGCAGGGAGAGAATCTCATTGCTACAGTGACAATATACTATAGAGGCCATAACTCATCCAAAGTGTTAGAAGCTCTGCTTGCCATGCTGTAGGAAAACCACAGCGGTCATGAATATAGCACAAGCACTGCACTGGAACGGTGGTGAGCAATGAGCTGGGACAACCACACCAGCAGTCCTGCACCCATGCACGTGGTCCATCCCACCCTTCTCCATCCAAGGCATCAGCACAGCCCATTTAATCAACGAAGAAACTGCAGTTGGTTTCTGGGCGTGGCATCTCCCCAGCCTTACCACATACCTCTGAGTCAGTCTGTGTAGCCCTGCTAAGCAAGACCAGCTGAAGGCATGAAAAGCTTTCTGCAGGCTCTCTGGGAAGGAGGAGGCATGCTAGATTGGCTCAGCCACCTCTTTCTGTTACTTTTGAAGCTTTCATACTCTGTGTTATTTTTATGCACTCCCTCAGCGTCTCACAGTCAAGGGAGTGTAGCATTTTAGTCATTTAGAGCCAAGCTCAGCCCTTGCTTCCACCCATGCAACTCATGGCCCTGGGAGACAAATAAATCTGTCAACAAACCATCGTTCAAAGTTCCATTTCTTAAAAAAAACGCCACCAAAACAAACAGAAGGATTTTGCAGCAAACGAAGCGCAGTCAGTCAAATAATACTGAGCTGAGCTTTGGGTGAGTTATGAGCTAATTTTCTGTGGTACAGTGCATTATGAACCTGGTAGACTACAGAGGCTTCAGCAAGCTGGGCAAGTTCTGTAGTTACTCCAAATTCATGAAAATAAACCACCTCATTCCACTTTTACATACAAACAGATTCTTTCTTCCACTGATTCTCTATAACAGTCAGTAGTCATAGTTACAATGCTAAATTTCCTATGGAAGAGCACATGAGTATTACCACATATCTTCTCAGATAAGGCATCTGAAACCCTATCCTGAGGATTCTTAGTATCACCAACGCTTTTAGAGATAAAGTTCTCGCAGGTGTCATGCAATCAAACATCCTTCTGACTTTCTACTTCGGAAAGCATCCCATCGAACTCAATAGGCTATTTTTTTACACATTTGTCAAACAGTAAAGATTGTAAGAAGACTTACAGGATAGAATATAGCAGTTTTATGTCCCACTTACAAATTTATTTTTCCACCATTTTTAGAATAAGCTTCTTTGCTAAAGAAAAAACTCAAAGAGTAACATCGCTGCTCTAGGTTCTTTGGGAGAGTTTGTTACAAAGCAATGGTTTTGCTCATATAAAAGCAATCTTTGGAAATGTTCTGAACTTTATTTTCAGGACTTTCTTCCCGAGAAGAAGTGTTGTTGCATATCCAAAGGCTGGAATAAAGCCTTAGATCAATGTGCTTTTATCTCTTCCCAACACTAAGATACTCACATCCATTTTCTAAAGAATTGCTGCAGGTTTATGCTGCAGAACGAAGGGGATGAGAAGGGTGGCCATTCCCCACTGAAAGCTACCAGGAGGTCTCACCAAACTCCATAGGCATGGAGCCAAATACCTCCTCCTGCTTTATATTAGCAGATGTGTTCATGGAAAGACTCATTGATTCAGGTTATTGCTCATCTTTTCAATGCTGGTTGCATACTGATGTGGCCAAAAAGCAGAGCTGTCTGTGTCCTGCTAGAGTTACTGATGCAAAACCCTAAAAATCCTAAACTGAGTTAATTATGCTGTGGTTCTGTTGCCATCATCCCACATTTATTCACTTCATGTTGCAATCTGGCATAATACTGACATTCATTCTAAATTACCACAGCATTTACTTTCATTTTGGTCTAAAATTCCTAGTTTCAAAAAAAAGTTTTGTAAATTTGGTACAAATGCCTGTGACTCAGATATTTATTTTCAGGGTTTTCAGACACTTCATAGCTTAGGAATAAATTAACGAGAAATTGAAAACATTTAAAATTCCCTGGTTGAAATTATTATGATGTTTTAACAAGTTTTGGGTGTTTTTCTTTCAGTAGTTGGAGTGTTTGTAGCACGAGGCAAACATATTTATAGAATCAGAGAAACTGTGGTTAGAAGGGACCCCTCTGGATTTCCTGAGGCCACTTTTCTGCTCAGAACAGGTCTCTCACCAGCACAAGAGCAGGATGACTCTGCCCTTGTCTAGCTAAGCATTGCAAACCTCCACAGATGGAGACTCCATAACTTTTCTAGGTAACCTGTTCTGGTCTCAAGCTACAGATTTTGTAGCAGAAGTCAGACATACATACTTATGCTATGATACAGAAGTGCTAATTATTTCCAAACTTAGATGGAGACACTTAGATGGTTCATGTCTTCATGAGACTGCAACCAGAAAGGAAAAAAAACCAACTGGACAAAGAAACCCAACCAGCTGGATAGTGGGGGTCACATCTAAGTGCAAAAAAAAAGGTGACTACCATCCTCACAGCAGTTCCACATGTTTTAGTTTGATTTAATGTCCAGCCTAGACCAACCAGAAAAATCTGCAACACAGAGATAAGTTTTACTCCTGCAGAATTGTAATCTCTGATGAAACTGAGAAACAAGAACTGTGCCAGGCTATTTGTGACTACACTGACATTTCTACAGTACTTTGACCATAGTAGTCTATCTTACTTCAGTAGAACATTCTACCTTTTCCTTGACTTGAATGCCTCTTTCTTTCTGAATGCCTTCTGTGCAACTATAGAAAATTAATTCCAGCATAGAACCAACTGTATTTAGTGATGAAAAAAGGCAGTTCATATGGATTTACACATTTTCAGAATGCAGACATTTATATCCACATGTATGCCTTTGTCTACAAAATGTATAAACACAGATCTGTAGATAAAATTGGTAATATATAGGTAGATATAAATAGAAATAATTACCATGTAATTTCATATTTTAGCATAAAATATGCATTCACTCATAAAAAAATCTCGAAATATTTAATTATTGAAGAATTTACTTAAACTGTAATTTAAAAATACCTACTTCCGGCAGCCACAGATTTATTCTTTCTAATTGCTCAATTTTTTAGCTCCTGTTTCCTTCTGCCTTTCTTCTTAGTTTTCTCAGATATAAGAGAGCTGTTCATGCCTCCCGAGTGGAAGCCACATTTTAAAATCACCTACAAACTCGTAGCAGGTATCCATAGTCGTTAGGTGCCCTGATGGAACTATAATGAGATGGCACTAACTGATGAATAAGACCTTCTACTAAAGATGAAGTGAATACAGTAACCTTTGAGGTGAAATGTGCCACAAAATAACACAATGCAGATGATATTTCAAGATTAAATGTGTCTTTGTGCCCCATTGAGCAAAATATACTGATTTATTAATAATAAACCAGATCACTACCAAATGCATGCTATCAACACAGAGATTATATTGTTTATACAGTATTCATATGTTTGAGTAGGTATGCTTTTGAAAGGATTTTTAGGTAGTTTATGCTATTAGTGATGGAATTTCTCTTCCTACCTCAAAAAGCTGAAGGACTCTCCTAGCTGACCAGAGTTGACATCTCCCATGCAGTTTCCATAGCTCTCAGGAGACCTTGTAAGGACAAAGACAGGTGGTTTTTTTGCACTTTGGGACCTCAGCAAGAATTATGCTCACAAACTACATCTATACTGCTAAGTGTGTCTGAGCCCTGAGGGCCAAGTAGTGGAGAGTAGATGTGGGAATCATGGACTGAGGGAATGCATGGTGTGCTGGAGGATGTAAAGACTTCTGTGATACTCTTGAAGGACCACGTAGGCTACATGGAACCAGATCAGGTGCAGTCTCATCCATGCTGCCTTTACAAGTGTGAACTATCCCCAAAACTATACTTTGACTTTTTTCAGATAACACTAATTGTTTGACTCCAAAAAAGAAGCAAACTAACGTCTTCATAAAACAAACCAATGGGCACCCTGTTTTATTCATGGATATCTCAAGGGAGAGAAGCTGGAGGCAAAGTTCACCTGACGTGCTTTTCATCAAGTAATTGAATGACAAGAGTTAGGAACTCCGGTTGGGAGAGAAAGGCAGATCCTGGAAGTGTTTGTTAAGGTTTTCTTAATATCCCAAGCAAGTGTTCAGTGTTGGAACAATAAATAGACTGTTGGAATATGAGTTCATGGTGATAATTATAAAATCAAAAAACTACCTGAATAAATATAAATACCATCGAAACCACACTTCTGCTCAAGGTGAATGTTACAGAAATGTTCGTTCAGAATCCCAACTTGCTAGCTGGATAGAAAAGTTCCTTTGTGAGAAAGGCATACTGAGATTCAATGGGGCAGTAATACACCCGCACATATTTTTTTAAAACTTACATCTTAATTATGGGAACATGATCCTATGACTTCTATGGGCATATTTTGCATTGATGCTAACCTGGGAACCCTGGGGTTACATCTTCATAACCAGATCCAACAGCTGTCTTGAGAGAGAGCTTTTTGTACCCTTTCCCATAGGATTATGTTTTTCCTTCACATGAAAATCCCAGTGACTTCACATGCAGAGGGCCATAAGTTTACACAGTAAATGATGGGAGAAGTAACAGCTATGAGGATAGCTGTATTCTTAATTTTCTTATATTTCCATTTCTTTCAAGACTTTCCCATGAGCAATCTGAAACTTAACATCACACAAAATCTAACCGCAAATGCATTATGTCTTCAACACAATGTAACACAGAAATTCTATGGATATTGCTCATTAATCCTGTCCTTTCAAGAGATAAATGTTGTTCTGCTAAACCTTACCTGATCCCTGAATGCGCATTTTGACCTAAGTCCTACAGGCTTCACACTGACAAAGTTCTCTTCTCAGAGAGCTTTTGGGTCAGGTTTTATGCTTGTGACTCATGAACAAAAGCTTTCAGTCCTTCCCATAACATTTCACTCAAGGTTAATCATTATATAATACAGAGACACCTGAGAAAAAGACTCTCTCCAGAATACTTTAAATTCTAAAATCCTTGCCTTCCTCATCAAACTCCCTAATTACTTAATTAAAACTACAGTATGTGGCTAACAAGCTGCTGCAGGCTCCCAGAAATTTAGCTTGCAGTAATTAAAACACAGTGAAGCCTTTATAACCTGATACACCTTCAAAGGCTCTCTTTCTATCCCCTTTCTTACCTCAAAAATCTTCTTGCCTTTCATTTTGCTTCCTCTTAATATCTTAGTTTCCTTGATGGTACCTGCTGCTTTGGCAGGTACCAAATTTACATAGCTCTTGCCTCTGTCACCTAAATGCCAGTGCACAGTGCTATCCCGGGCTGGTTTCATGCTGCCAGCATCACCTGGTCAGCAGGACACTGGCTAGGCATTTTCAGACCTAGCTAGAAACAGATAAGAAGACCATTAGCACAGGGCTCACTCTCTACCCATTTATCTTCCCAGAATTACAGTAGACATCTTCCTCAAAATCTGAGAATGCCCCTGCTCTTGACCAGCAATTCAGGCTTCACACCTGTGACAGCTGTCAACCACCAGGCAAATGAAACAATTGCCAATTCCTCAGCTCCCTGCTGAGGTTAGTGCAAACCAGCACCCAAACATATACTGAGGTAATTACCGATCTACAAGAGCAAAGAGTTAATTGAAAATCATAGTCTCTTTCAGATGGTATCAAGCCTGCAATTCTCCAGAGGATCCAGAAATGGTAATTACTTAGTGAGCACTTTCCCTTATGCTCTCACCTCCCGAGGGTGACCTTACACTACAAAAAATCCATCCGTCTCTTTCGTGTTTTATGCATCTTCCCCATGGAGTATGCATTTTATGTAACAGGATGATTAATTCTTCATCTCCACATCAGGGAAAAAGAGTTCCTTGAAGAGGCAAAGCAAAAGGATTGGGGTGATGCAGTCCTCACTGAAACACACTTTCACGAGGCTTTACTTTGCTTTTGTGCTCTGAGAGGTTGTTATTTAAATGGACTTGATGCTGGTGAGAACAGAGGAGGTTTTTGCTATAATTGATTTTCAGCTTGTTCCCCTGAGTATTTAGTGCCTGCTGGGCATTACATGGTAGACTGTACTCTGTATCTGCTCTTCATACCAGTTTTACCTGTTTCCAAAAGCTACAGTGTACCTGGCTCTGGTATTAAAAGATAGTCAGCATGACTGATCCATGGGAACTTCAACCCATGTAAGATTTAGCTGTTGCATTGGAATTAATGCCACTGAAGAGATCCTATTCTTGTGTCCCCTCAGCTCACCTTCCACTTTTCCTGAACATTTAGCCAAGAGTTTCATTCATGCGTATTACTATCTACCATCAGAGGGCTGTCTCAGTATGGGAGCAGTATCTGTAACCTTACCACACACACTTAAAGAAGCATCTAAAATTAGGCACCTAAACTGGTATATTTCTAAGTACCCTGAATGTAAAAAAGTAGCCCAGCAAAAGGAGAAAAAAAAAAAAAAAAGTAATTACTGACCTCAGAGAAGTTCAATGTCCTTTGTTCTCTTTGAGCAGTGGAGAATTTGAAGGCATTTGCAAACTACAGCCCTCAATGTAGGGATGTCCAAAAAATGGAGAGACTTGTTGAAGTCATAGGGGAAGTCCATGGCAGAGCAAGAGCTTAATTTTAGATCTCCTGACCCTCATTACAGTCTATTAACTCACCACTCCTATTAAAAAAAAAAAAAAAAAAAAAAAAGAATGAACTATGAACAGACAGAGGGGTAAATGAACCTTCACTAAATTCTCAGTGTATCGTAAATTCATTGGAAATATGCTGTGCTAACTCAGCTAACTTAGCTCATTAAATCCTGGGATCTGTTCACTTATTTGTTCTTAGACTATATTACCCTTTTTTTCTGCTTTTTTATGATATTTAATTTTTTATTTAATTCTGGTGAGAATTGCTAGCAGGTTGCTAGTGCACTCATATATGCATTGCAGGCAACAAAGGTGCAACATCTGTTCTATTTCCTTGTCACCACATCTGGGAAATCTCTGTCTTCTTCACCTGGCATGACTTAGTGCATGGCACAGGTCAGTGCAGATAAACACACAGAAATGGGAGAGAGATTCTTCCTTTGTCACATCAGCTCAGCATCATCATTTCATACAGCCAGGACCTACTCTGCATAGAGAGTTCCCGTTACACGTGGATCAGACATCTATGAGCAATACTTATTTCATTTGTTCAGAGACCACTCACTAAAAGCCAAGAACACTAATGCTGCCCTGGGTAATGTGTCCACCCTGGGCATGTGTCTGTCATGCAACATCAGCAAAGGCAAGTGTAGGTCACACCTCACAGTGTAAACCTCATTGTATTTGCGCAAGCTTCCCTTAACCTCAACTTGTTTAGAGCAACACATCTTCCAGACTCTCCATTAAAAAAATCAGTTGAATAAATAAACAGAAAATTTTGAAATCAAACATCAACACTTTGGATGGAAATGTACTGTTAGATTCTGTCAGATTTTACTTGAAAAATTTTTGAAATATTTTTGTTTTATCATTTTCATAAGGTAAGAGATCCTACAGCAGATAAAACAATGACTCCTAAGCAAACTATATTGGCGACACTGCAATAATTTTTAGGGGGATACAGTTATGAAAAAACCTGGGAGATTTCAGACTTCAAACTCATGAGCTGTATTGAAATATTGGTACTTTTGTGTGATGGGAATTCTGTTTTTCCTGCCAATTCCTGTGTGGGTACTAGACTGAAAGCTTACAGTAAGTAAAACATGAAGCCAGATAGACAAAGGTACAGTTTTAAGACAGATTTTTTTTTTTTAAATAAAAACATTGTTATGAGGTTATAATGGGGAAGAATGGATGGTGCAGGGGCTGATTTGAGGAAGCTCGTGGTCATGGTCATTGTGGTCTGACCAAAATGCTGCCATAAAGCCTACGTGCCCAGCACACCAGGTTGTGCTCCTAAGGTTGGTATTTCTGTGGGTACAGTAGAAGAGAGTATCCTGAGGAAAAACATGAGCTGACTAGTAGCTTGAGCCACTTTCACGGGGAGCTATGAGCAGGGAGGTCATCAAATTGACTTGGATCCCATTTTCAAAGAGAAGTCAGGGAAACAGCCAAAATGCCCATGGCAACACTGCTTGTTTGGTTAGGGACCCAAAACTGCAGACACCTAAGCACAGGCTTAGCTTTAATAGAACAAGTAATCCAAAGGCAAAGATCCACCGACAAGCCTGAAGGCAAGTATGTATATAGGTTTTTGCAGATGTGTGTTTAAGATGGCTATGATACTCTACTGTGGACCTGGCACAGATCTTTTAAGAATACAGTTGTATAGTGGGTTATCTCTTAAAGAAGTCAAAGTTATAGGAACATTATTAGCTGAGAGGATGAGGCATAATTTACCTTATTGCTGTGAAACATCTCTAAGGCTGTAGTGACCTAAAAGCATCTAGCAGTTTTGTTCTTGAAGCTTAGATCTAATGTTCAGCCAGTCTTTGTCCTCCAAGAGGAATTCTGTATTACAGAGTGAAAAGTAAAGTAAAATTTCTTACCTAGAAGGTCTTTATGTGATGTATTCAGAGTTATAATATTTTGGTTTGATTTTGTTGGGTGCAAAGGTGGCTTTAAAGCTGTCTGTCTTCCAGAAAACAACTGATGATGTGGTCCTATGAGTTTGTGGGACATCATTAATTTATCTGAAGAGGAGTTATCAAAGTTCAAACTGAGGTCCTATACATAATAAGTCTCACAGCTGTTAAATAATTCCCAGTAGAAAATCATGAGCATTATTAATGAGGCCTCATTAATAGTTTAGAAAACCCTTAGTTGAACTCTACTTGCAGTTCCATTCATTAATTGCAGTAATTAAGGACTGCAAAAGCTTAATAAATGGCTTTTCCATTAATACATATGATGCTTATAGTGAAGCCAGATACTTACAGAGCCATAACTGTGGAGTACATTTGAAACAACAGCAGGTTTCAAACAGCACACAAAACTTGCAGATTAGTCTCTCATATCTGCAAAAAGAGAAATCGTAACACTGAAACTAAGGAGGCTTCCTATCACACTGGTAGCATGGCAGAATTTATGTTTCCATCTGTTCCTACCTGCAGTGTTACACCCTTTGGGGGTTGGTGGGTTTTGTGGTTTTTTTGGCTAATATAATGCGTAAGCTTCTGGGGCAACTTATCTGTCCTTCATTTCAGTGAATAATCACAATAATGATGATTGTAATATGAATTGGATTTGTCATCATTTGAACAGAATGCAAATCTAGGGCAGAAAACAGCTCAACTGACGGAAAAAACCCAACTTGCTGCATAAGTTAGACAAAACTCTTCAAACAGATGTGGAAATAATTAAAGGATGGAGAGTATCTTATCAGCTATCATTACCTTAATAAAAGCAAAACCAAACACCAAAGAAACCACAAACCACATTAAAAGACTAGACATAATCAGCTTAGTCTATTTTCTGTCAAGAACATACAAAACTTAGAAACAGTCTCGCATGGAAAATAAAGGCAACAGGCAGTATTACCACCAGAAAGAACAGGTAGGGTGTCATTTTGGTTGGTTCTTGCTCAAGAGAAATGTGTAAATATCCATGAGAATATGATTATAGAACTCATAGGATGATATTAGTAAGACAAATTTAGAAATAAAGGTGTTAGGAGTGAATATTCAAGTTGTTGATCAATTAACCTTTCTTCCCTGTGAGAAAAGGATACTGTGAAGTTGGTTTATTGAAATGAAAACAAAACCAAATCCCTGACGTACCAAGTCTCCTTAAGGTAGTTCTAGTTCCCTCTGTAGCATGTAGATCGCACCAGTTTCTTTAGAAAAAAAATTATGTTAATTATAAGGTCCCTCTCAAATTCCAACTGGATAATTGCATTTTGTCTACTTATACTATGCCACAGCTGTGACAGGAAGAAGTTTTATTCACCTGCTGTTTCAAGCTATTGTGTACTTTTACTATAAATTAGTTGCTACATTGCACCCCAGAAACAGCTGCATTTCACAAGTGGACTGAAAAGACTCCTGGACATTCTTTGTACATATATGTATAGAAGTGCTTTGATCCTTCAAAGTATATGGCTGTAAGATGATTTCAATTATCTCATAATTCTGACAAATATTTATCTGGCCTTTTGGAAGCTGGGATGGCTTAGGAAGTGGAGTCTTTTCCTTCTTTAAAAATCTGAGTGAAGTACCATATGTAATAGGAATTTATAGGCAGATCCCAGCTACTGATAGAAAGATTGAAGTATGTACTCTTGCTTTTATTCAGTTACCGTGAAAAAATATGGGAACAAAAGTATTTTTATCTACTTTTAGTCCTAAAACTGAGGTTCAATACAAAGATGTAGCACATTTTTACTCCATTAAAATGGCACTTTTTTTAACTTCAAGCCTGGAGGGGTTAAATATTTCCAGATTCATCACAGCAAAAGAAAGCAAGTATATTTTTCATTAAAATTGATTCACACAGTGTCAGAATATAATGTCATAAAATCATCTTTTCAATACTCTCTAGGGAACCTTGTTTTCTGGGCCTTCCAGGTGGCATTGTCATCTTTACCTTGACATCCGACAGCTACCTAGAAACCATGTCGCTTACATGGAGCACTTTTGTGCCATTCAAAAGTCTATTGACTGTAAATTAGAGATGTAATGGACACAGAAACTAACAGTTCAGACTGACACAGTGATTATTAATGCCTTATTAATACTTCAGCTGAGTATTAATTACCTATATTATTCCCACATATGGATTGAGGTCTATACAGGGAACTTCTTAGGTTCCTTCTTAGGTTTCTGTGTTCGTAGCAGAATTTTAAATACTGAAGCTGATAGCAACAGAACTCTATTTACCTGCCAATGTAAGGAGCAAGACATGAAGGCTTTTGGGTTGGGAAAATCATGGCCATGATCTGGTGACAGGGTAATATTTAATTTCAGTGCATTCTTACAGGACGCAAGATTCAAATGAAAACTCATTAAAGTTCCTTTCATTACTGCCTCAGGTAATACCATGATTTAGTATCAGTTGAATTTTTTTTCTGGTAATCCATGACAGTTTTGCCTTGGGCCAGCCTACAGACATGATGAGACTCATGTGTTCTGCAAAGTATGGGTATAAACCAGGCACTAGCAGCTCCCCAGGTAGCTAATACCCACTGTGGACTAAGGCATTGCTCTCATTTGTTGGTCTTAGCCTGAGAAAAAAAGCAAGACCTCACAATCTTTCTGCCCTATTCAATTATTTCAGTGATTTTGGGATAATGTGATTTGAAGAACTATGGGAGCCGTAAGCTTAGAGGGGATCTGACCTCCAGGATATCCAGAAGTTCTATGGAATCAATGTGGGTTGCAACACAAATTAACACCATTCTTATACCCATGCAGATACAGCTCAAACAATACCTCAGGTAGAAGACTTAGAATGGTGGGAACTGATTTAAATTTTTTGGGTCACATCCAAACAGAGGGTCTGTAAAGGCCAGTACCAATATGGTGCTAACACGGACATATAACTGCTAGAAATATAGCTGTGCCTGTATCGGCAAGGAAAGTGGTACAACAGGACCAAATCTGTAGAGCAAAATCTTTGATGCTGCAGAGCAGCACCCACAGACACTTTGACCGTGGTTTGTTTTGGAGTAGTTCTACTCCAACCCTGTGGACTGAGCATCTATTAGTACTTTGAGCACAAGTGATACCCTCCCAGAGCCCATTTTTTGGTTTCATTTCACCCATAAGGCATCCACTCCATGTGCTCCAAAACCACTTTACCGTGTGATTACAAGTGTAGAAAATGATGGGCAATCAGGAGATTTACTTCCAAATTTGCTTCTTCCACACCAGAATGGAAATAAAATGGTAATGCAGATGGACCCACCACTGGTGTCTATACAGAGGAAGACTACTTCTGTCCATATTTTTTGTCCAAACCCTGAAAGTTAGTTAGTATCTTTGACAGCCTAGCAAAATGCTCCTTTCCCATTGCTGCCATTGAAAAACCACACCTTCAAAGCCATCTTTGCATTATTTCTTGTTCATCAGCCTGAGAGACAAAATCCTGTTCCCACCAAAGTCAACAGAATATTTTCCACTGATATTCATGCAGTGAATACTCATGCACTGATATTCATGCATGATAGTAATGATTTTGCCCAAGAGTTGTGTGCGCCCAAGATAAAGTCGCCTTTGGTATGTGAAGAACTAGAAAGGACAAGAGCCTGAAACTGTGCTCATCCTGTGTGATGGGTGGCTGACTGACTCAGGGCACCCCAGATGTCTCAGCAAGAGGATGCTGTAGGTCTAGCAGTGGCTGTGCTCTTGGGATTTACCTTAGACTTCAGTGGTAATTCACATCCCAGTTTTCACAGTCAGGGACAGCAAACAGCTCTGTGCTCAGGGTCTCAGAGCCTGAATTCGATTCTACTCTTGGTGGGTATTCAAGCAAGTCACCTCAGCCTCTGCTTCATTCGCTGCCTACCTCCTGTCTGGTAGGAGCTGTACGATCAGCTGCGTAAGGTCACTTTCCATGCTTACGTGCAAGAGCTTTGCACAGCAGAGAGCTCTGAGCATGACTGGCGGTGGCCTGGAACAAGTACCAGCGTCAAAATCCAACACTGTTCTCTGAGAGAACTGCTGTTCCTCCAGCTCCTCTGAGCTTCATCTGAAGTTTCTCATCTCATGAGAAATAAAGTATTAATGTCATGAAGGAAAATAACCTGTCACCCAGGAGAATCATGTTTTGTGAGACTTATCTACTCCTTATCAGTGTTGGCACTTAACTGATGTTAACTGAATACAGATCAGTGGTAGTGGAACTTCATGAGACCTGTGAATTGCGTAGCACTATTTTACTCCAAAAGTTTTCTGGAGCTGTATTTACTTTATATCCTACTTTTCTTTCCTCTTCTTTTTCTTTAACAGTTTTTATTCACATGTGAGTTTCTGGCAGTTTCAATATGTTAAAACCCATTTAGACAACATTAAAACTGAGAATTCTCCACTGTATAAATTTAATTCCAATTACTCTTATTCCCTTGTTATCTGCTGCTTATAATGTGAAGTACTTTGAAAACTGGCATATTAAAGAAGCTATAATTTGCTCAACAGCTGTAGAAACTGTGATAATTAAAGGAAAAATTAATTGGTTTTATTTTGATGTTTCTTTTATTACATTGCAAGTATGAGATTTTCTTTTTCAAGGTAAGAAGTCATCAATTCTCATCTGTCCATCCATCTATATATGTACCTCAGCATCACACTTCTCTGAGCACCTTCCAAAAAATGAAAATATGGAATTAATCTGTATCTCTTTCTTCTCCCCTTAGCCTGTAGAAGAAATAGATTTATAGATTTTAAAGTCAACAAGTACCACTAGGTTATTTAGTATGAGATCTTTGCTCAAGCTTTACATCTAGGCACGCCTTTACTGAGCACAGGGATGTGATTTCAACTCAGACAATTCCAGACAGGCAGTCAGTTTTGATATGAAAGCTTCAAGAAATGAAAAATTCAGCACTTCCTTCAACAATTTCTTCCAAAGCGTGCTGAGCACCTGTATGCCTTCCTTCTGGTTGAATATGCAGATTTAACTTCTAGCTGCTAGTTCTTACAGTGGCTTTGTCCAGTAGATGAGAAAGCTCTTTGGCAGCGACTGTTTTCACAGTGGCATGCACACCATCAAATAAAAGCTTATCTTGGTCTCTCTGGGTAAATTAATTAGATTTTATTCTATGTTTTCCATTGTAAGAGAACTTTCAGACCATAGGTGAGATGCAACGTATTTCTTATGTCCCTTTTTAAATTACAGGATCCAAAACCAGACTCAACAGCTTGATTTGGCACAATTAAAACCACGTGAACGGGCAAAACCACTTTCCAGCTCTTAACCCCTGTTCCTTTTTTGCACATTCAAGGGCACTAGGCCTTTGCCATGGCTTTAGGCAGATTGCTCACAGGGAACTGCTTCACCAGCATGATTCCTAAAGCATTTTCAATCTATTCACGCAGCCCTTGCCTCAGCTTTAGCTGTGAAGGACAGATTTCTACTAGCCTAGACACTAATTTCTAGTAAATGTTTTAGCAAGTCCAGCTCCTATGAAAGATGTCTCATATATTGATCCTCACTGTGGAGGGCCCTTTAATCTCTAGAAGCAAGCTACAAAGAAAACTCAGTTCAGGCAAACCTAGATCTGGAGATACTTAGAGAGATGAGCACAGAGTGAACCTATGTGACTAGAGTCATGACTGAAGCAGACCAGCTCAATTTTTAAAAATAAGTGGTGCAGTTCCCTCCAAAATTGTAATTAAAAACTCATTGACTGGTCTTGCAGATATTGGCCTGAGCTTTTCTTTTCCTTAATCTTCCAGTCAATACAATAAGTATACAAATATTTATCTTTATAAGTACTTTTCATTAAAAGCTAATTATAGTATACTTCTCCAATTAATTATTTGCTGCTTTAAGTAGGTATCTTACAATATTATATTAAATAAAGATAATCAGTTATTCTTAACACAGTGCAAGTTAGGGAATTTTTTTAAAGATAAGTCTAATTCCAGTTAAACAAGATGCACTGTAAATGTTCCCTTAGACATTCATTTGACATCCAAGTCTCTGAAGAACTTTTTGCTCTTTTTTGACTTTGTTCTGCATCCATTTTACTTCCCCTCTGGACAAGCATTACACAGAGGAATTGGGTTGCTGTGTTCAGACATCATTGCTGCAGCTCTACCCTGAGCTATCTGTTTCCTTAGTGCACATGTTCAATTCTGGTTGTTTATTGACATTCTCCAGGTTTCTCAGAACACCTCCTTATGGCTGGTTGCAGGCTGACTGCGCTGCCAGACAGAGGTCTGTGTCTGGAAAGGGCAGGACGAACCCTGTCCCTGGGGGTAAGGAGCCCAGCAGCATCACAAATATATTAGATTCCACTGTGAATTCCACAAATAGTTAATAACAGGCTAAATTTCCTTTCCCTAGTTGGACCATGAAAATGAACAGAACAGTATGTAGAAAAGAAGCCAGATACAAAACTGAATGATTTTTGGTGTCTTAGTTATCACAGTAAGGAGAAGAACTGGGAAAGCTGCATACATCTTTCTCCAGGTTGCTAACTTGTCTACTGGAAGACTTTTACCCAACAAAAAGCTCAGTACAAGTTACTATGTTCCACCTAGAAGAAATACCAGTACTAAATGAAACCTAATGCAAAAGAGGTTAGTATCCCTTTACCACCTGGTAATCTATCCTTAAAGGGTTAGAAAAGAGAGTGGTAATAATGCTTGAGCATGCCTAAAGTACAGCAAAGGAGACACAGACTCTATTTTTTTTTGCCACCACAGATAAGATCCAAGCGAATTAATCTGTGGAGAGACACAAGAATATCTCACCTTCCAAAGGCAATTACTTCCACTGAGAAAAGTTGTTATAACAAAAGCTTTCTATTTTGAAAGTGTGAAATCAGCCTTTGACTGCACATATCTGCAAAAGAAAAAGGAATCACTGAATTACCACACTGGTATTACCGATTTAATACAACAAAGATCTACATTTGATTTTAAACAGTTCAAAATCGTTTTTGTAATTAATCATGCAAGTCTTACTTCAGTTGTTAAATCAATGGTTTACCCATTGTACAACTTAACCAAAACAGCCTTTTCTGGAGACTTGGAAACAAGTCCTGGAAGCTTTTCTTTCGGTAGTTTGATTCTTTGCTGCAAGGTAATGGTATTAAGGTATTATGGGCAAAGGAACAAATGTAAAAAAAAACCCACCAGCAATAAAAATGATCCATTGGCAGGAGGACACCATACATTCTTTCCATTTTGTTCCTGGGGGTTTTTTTTGGGTTGGTTTTGGGTGTTTTGTGTTTTGGGGCTTTTTTGTTAGTTTTGTTTTGTGTGTGTTTTTTTTTTTTTTTTACAGTAGCAAACTGTTTTACTGTTTCAATATCTGAAGGAGGAGATGCAGTAGGGGAGGCTGCTCAGAGGACTGTGGGGACCTGGTCTACCAGGGTGCGCTGTGACCATTGGCTTGTGCAAAACAAACTGCAAAGCAGTTGTAAAGCTGTTGCACCCCTGCTGGTAGTATCACACACTGATCTTACATTTCCTTTACACTGACTATGCAAAGAGAAGGAAAGAGCATCAATCGGCTCCTAGTCTTTCTTCCACCACGTTGTACAGCTTTAATACAGCAGGATAAAACCAGCCAAACTATGTTGTGAAAAAAGAAGCAGTTGTGGAACTGGGGGGGTGTCTTTTTTATGAACTGCTCTAAAAATGTTCAAAAGTGGTTAGCCTAGTATTCTCTGAAAAAAATTCATTGAAATACTGATCTTAAGAATTTAAACCACCTAGGTATAAGTCCAGAGGCAGTATAAGAAAGTGTTTTCTTCAATTATTATCTAGACAGTTGAAAGAGAAATATTTAATTATTCCTCACTTGTCATTTAAAGGAAAGGATGAACTCTTTTATGTTAAAATTGTGCAACAAAGTTAAAATTTTCTGTTGTTTTCAAAAATATCACTGTATGTGTTAAAGGCTCATTGGCTTCACTTTGCATGGGTCTGTTTACTAGTAATGCACTATATGTTAAAGTGACTGAAGCCAGTTGAAAAGCATTAGTGGCCATTTATACCCTTTCAGTCCAATGTATTTCATGAAACAAATCAAATTCACATAATAGACTTTGCAAAAAGGTGAAAAAGTAGAGGGACTTTTTACTCAGAAGAGAAACTGCTTCTGATATATAAAAGTGCCATTTCTGTGTCTCTTGCTTAAGATGTGTAAACAACAAAGTAATCCTGAATTGTACACTGTTTCTGGTAGAAATGAAAGCCAAGTGGCCAATTTGAGTCATTTTATGTCTTTCAGACGAATAGCTGTGAGGAACATCCTTTGAGGCAGACAAATGATCTGAGACAGTTCCCAAAAGGTATGATTATACATAAGCACCTGCTTGCTGTTATGATGATTCAGTCAAGAACAATTGTGAATGCTTTTATGAGTTCTGCAAAGCTATTAACCTCAACAGAGTGCAAACCAGTCTTTTCCTTAAGTGTCAAAGTTCTGAAACCCCTCCAGCAACTCACATGTGTAATATGATGAGCAAGTCTTCATGTATTGGACCACATAGTCTAGAAGGACAAAAACAGATGAACAAGGACAGGGGTAAGCAGTGAGCCTCTATGTGGGTGAAAGTGTTTGGAAACTGAAATGAGTCTAAATGCAATAACAATTGGATCTGTGAAAGGCTTTTTCTAGTACTCTGGGCTATCTGAACTGATGAAACTTAGCTGGGGACAGCTCTTGGCAAAAGTTCTTTTTAGTCACCTCACGATGCAGATTCAGATGTTCAGATTTCTGCAGCAAAGTAGGAAAGGTCTGTGTAGTATGAAGTCCAGATTTAATTCAGACTTAGTCACAGGGTCATAAAAAGCACCAAAACCCAGTGAGACTAACATTACACCAAGAGAAATGTGAAGGAGAGGTTCTTGCCTTGCATGTTTTTGTGAGGCAATGACAATTAAAAATATAGGGATCATCAAAGAGGTGGTCCAGGGGAAAACAAATACTGTTACTTTCTATATGCAAGATGGACTATTGGGAAGACTTAAATGTCAGAATGTAATAGCACATCCTGCTTTTATTTGTGTCCCTCTTAAAAATCAAAGACAAGAAGATATACAACATTGTGTGTGGGAGAATGAATAATGGACCTTTACACATAGTGAAGACAGAGATTATGGACCTAGCACAGGCTTAGAGTTTCTTGAGAAACTCATGGAAAAGAATGGGGCTTAACAATAGTCCACTTTAAAATGTCATGTGGCAAGTATTGTACAAAATAGGAAAAATAATATGTATGTATATATAATAGACATAAAAGCATTATTATGCGCATCATTTGATGATGCATTCACTTCAAAGCCAGTGAGCAGGCAGAAAATGGAATGTCATCATGAGTAGCACTACTCCATGTGAACAAGATTTCCACCAAGAACAGAGCTCCTGAGGACATGACAGTGGTGCTAAAACCTCCTCTTAACTGAAGAGAAACATAATAGTCAGGGCCATAACCTTCTGCTCTGTGATCAGCGATCTCCAGTTTCATTATGAAACTTTGCAGAACTTCAAATGTGAAACATATGTGCAGGAAGGATTTATACACATGTATTCAGCTATATTTTTCTGTTTTACAGCAAGGTATGGCTATTAAGGATCCAGACATCTTAGCTCTAAATATTCACCTATGTTACAAAAAATGTTCTCATTTTTGGCCTGTGTCATCGACGCAGTATGAAACTGAACTTGAAAAATAATTTTCTCATAGGCCTCATCAGAAAAAGCTCTTATTTACAGAAGAGCATGATCTAAGTGAGCACAGAATTAGAACAAGAGAACATTTCTACCCATCTTACTACGACGTTAGTACCTTGATAAAGTGGTTCCATGAAGAGCACCTGGTCTCCCAATCACACTGAATGAGTGAAGAGTGATTAGCAGAAAGGCACAACTGGTGTCTTCCGGTATCACTCCTTGTCTCTTTTTCTTCATTGCAGTAGCTGAAGCCGAAGCCTGCACAGCTATGGCTTCTTTTCCCACCTTCCCTTTTCTTACTGCTCTTTTCAAAATTGGTAGGATAAAGACTGATGCTAGTATCACCTATATCAATGATATGTTTCAAAGAGATTGAGTCGACTGTGTAAAATTCCTCCCGTCAGCCTGCATTTTGTAGCTTACATAACCTTGATTGACATATGTGAAGTGGTTCGGTGAGCTGTGATCAACTAGGGATTAGTCTGATCTTGAGTTTCATGCACAGATGAAAGGATTGGGTAAGGGAAGTAAAATTTTTTCTGCTTATTTGTACTTTTTTAAGAGTGGAAGTATCTGTCTTGTTTGCAAAGACTGTTGGTAGAGAGCTGGATCTTGACTATTTCTCCCCAGTTCCATATGAGGCATGGAAGAAAAGTCTTCAATCGTCTGTGGTTTGCTGCTCTTCCAGTCTAAGGCTTTCCTTGACTGCTGTATTAAGCCAGATATTCAACCCTGAATTAGACCCCTCCAGCCAGCAATGGCTTACACACCAAACCCATGCACTTAGAGAAATATCTGTTCTGACTGCAGCATGAATAAATACACCAAATCTAGTTTTAATCTTGGTAGTTTGTATTCTGGTGCAGCAAAGTTGTGTTTACACAGTTCAGCTCCTTAAGTACGAGCTTACGCTCTCTGGCAGGCTTGCTCAGTATTTCAGTGTTGAAATTCATGCCACCATCTCCTCATTTATTGGCCAATGTAGTTAGATTAAATCCAGCTTGGCATTGTGCCTAAAAGCAGTGCATTCATTACACCCATGGCCATGTAAGTTTACTTCTGCAGGGTGGAAACACTTTCAACCTGAGCAACTAGTTCATCTGAGGTGTATATAACCGACTGCAGCTCATAAGGAAGAAACAAGCCACCAGTTTGGCACAGACTAAACCTTTGCGTATTCATACTTTCTTGGTGTCACAATTTCTGCTGGGGACTCAGAAGAGCAGTCACATTTTTCTGTAAAGAACAATGAAAATATCCCAGAATGGCTCAACTTAACAAGCGCTAAGAATGAATCTCTCACATGAATGATACACCACCACTTTGGATACAGCTGAGTTGATGTACTCAGTGGAGTTTGCAAAAACTTTGCAGTAGACCTACCTTCTTGCCAAGATCATCTCTTGAGTTCTTGCTTAAAGTCAGGCTTTTATTCCAACAGGTACACACAGAGTTGGTGAGAAATTACTCTGATAAAATATTTTTTTTGCAATTGTTGGTTCACTAAGATGATTGAAAAAGTTGTGATGTACAACAAAACATTTCACAGGAAACCTCTTAAACACTTGCTATCTGCTTAAAAGAAAGTTCCAGATTCAAGTCCTTCTCTGTGTCCTAACAAGCTAGATGTTTTGCAGAGGGTATTTCTCCAGTATCATTTGCCAAATACAAAGTGAAAATGTCTGAAATCACCATAATTTTCATTTCAGGCTAAGAAAGCTGTCTCCCACTGAATATGAAATACGTATAAGTGCGAAATGTTGGAGGGACTCACAACAGCTGATTTTAGCCTTTTTTTGGTTGAAAATATTTTTGAGTACACTAGCTCTAAATAATCCTAGGTTTTGCAGCCAAGACTTTTTTATTTTTTTGAGAGAAATGTAATTGCACTTTTTCAGTCAACTTTATTTTACACATACAGGCTTTAACCTTCATTTTATTTGCTGGATGGGTGGGTCATGACTCATCGACATAATCTCTTCAATGGCTGCCAGCCTGGGTGCCTTCCCTAATGATATTGCTTGTTTTGTGCATTGATACAGTGACAGTTGAGAAAAATGCTTATTCTTTGAAAGGTCAGTGTACAGCTTAATCTACATCAGAGCAATCAGTTTCTGCAAAGCCTATTGCTGAAACATAGTTTTTAACCTTTTTACATCTCAGCTTTTCAGTTCTCTTTTCACTTACTGTGCTCTGGACTGACACACTAGCTATTTGACGTTAAAGTTTGAATTCTTCTCTCCAAAATGCTAAGTTTGGTAAGGTCAGGAGTACACCCGTTCTTCCTTATCCTCAAGAGTATTTTAATGAAAGACCAGAATTACACAGCTCAGTGGTAAAAGGATTATAGAAATTGCAGAGCACAGCACTCCTGACTCTGTTTTGTGCAGAGAATCAAAGCCAAAAGTGGTCTGTTTTTTCACTACAAATAACGTTTGCATCCCATCATGACTGGACAGAACCTCGAGAGGTCTTTCTATCTACCCACCTCCAGTATTGTTTTCCTGCCATTTGCCATCAAGCTGTGGTCAATAAGCAACTTGGGGCAGAACAGAATTTCCTCAGTGCAGAGTATAAAATCAGCACTGAAAGCAACTACATTAACATTCCTCTGCCTTAAGGCCTTCGAAACAGTATTGTACTTCTGAGTGTGTTTCATGCTGCGTATGCACACACACACAGAGGAACACACACTGTTGGGAAAACAGAGTATTTTGCTATTGCAAGTTTTTTCAAGACAACTAGAGAAATTATTTAGGTGGGCCAGACGCAGATGTGCAAACGTCTAATGAGACAGCGGAAAGGCAGTGAACCACATAGAATCCTACCACATGACTCTACTTGAAATTTATTAAGTGAATGAAATAAAACAGTTCAAAACCTTTCACATCACTTCGCTGTTCTCCCTTGGCACAAGAGAATGAATTAGACAGCTGTCACCTTGTCTGTAAATAATGTTCAAAGCTAATTTCTTTGAAGATATTCCTTTATGTGCAGTTCAGTAAGACGAATGTAGATAATTAAATATTAAGATATTTAAATCAAGTTGAATATAGTCAGCAGCTGAAGTAAATTACTACCTTGTACTGAATCTTTATCACATGAATCTGCCTGTTTTGTTTTGCTTTGTCTTGCTCTATTCAGAACACAATACCAATGAATTGTCACTAGTGCTGGATACAGTATTCAGCTGACAACAACTTTTTGTCAAACAAGGCCAAATTTTTCCCCGATTTGTGTCTTGCTGGACATATCATAAGGTGTGAGATGTGAGATTGTATTCTATGCTCTGTACTCAGAGTAAGTTACTGAGCAAGAAAACCCTTCTGAGGTCAGGGGGAACAACCAGCAGCAATGCCCTCTGTACAAATAGCAATGCCAAGGAGAAAGATGATCACAAGGCCAGAAAGGAACATCAGAGAAATTTCAATGAGGTTTTTAATGCCTGTGGAGGGGCAATCAGGACATTGGTGTTTAATATCCCAATTCCCCATCATCAAAGTCAAAGGAAGCTTTGTCACTGGTCTTTGCCTGATGCATTAAGGTGCAACACACCGTGGCTTTGCCTTGGCAGGAGGAGATGCTGAGCTGGCTGCACCAGAGCTGAGCCTACGTTCCCAGCTCTTACATGCCAATAAGCTATGCTTGTTGGATTTATTGCTCAGGCTTGTCAAGTATACGTGTCACATGACAAGCAATATGAAGCATTAAGTGATTGGGAAGAGGTTCAGTATGAACTCAGTAAAGCAAATATGGTTACTTTTTACTCCATGAATTTTATGTTACACACTTAAGCATTCACAGACTAAGATATTTCAGAGCCACAAATCATTTGCAGCCATTATCCATAGCCTATGAATGTGACCTGAGTCTACAGGAATGCAGGCACCTCTAGCTATCTAAAATAAAATTTAATTCATACCTATTGACGTTAGCACTAGAATGAGGGGGAAGGAAGGTGGGTATGTGTATAAGCTCGCAACTGAAACAGAGCTGTATGGAGGTGAGAACAGCAGAGCTGTCCAAAAGTGGCACTGTTTTTTCCTTATTTCCAAGCTGTTTTGTGTACCATACATTGTTATGTCAAGTCATCCCACATGCAGTCTGGTTTGGTTTGATTTTTTAAGACTCTCACACTCCCTAGGTCAGGAGAACACTGTCAAAAATACACATTGGACTGTGACAGGATAGAGACTCTTCTCCATTTACATCCACGTTCTGCTATCTGCAGCCCACAGTTTAATGAAGGAGAATGGAAGTGGGTAATTCAAGGGTATGACGAAAAATAAAGGACTGTATGAAAACAAGAAATTTGCTGTATTCTTTAGCTCATTTCCAGGCATAATAATAATACAGTATTTTTTCAAGCATATATTTTTCTTGTAAGGAAGATGTGGCCTCATTTTGGACTTTCACTGCTACACTGTAACACATTTGCAGCCATTACATTTTAGTAATTAAGTTATTTATTGGAGAACTACTCTATAAATCCCCCCAAACAGGCAGTAAAAAAAAGCATGTACACACATAGTGCATGAGTGATTTATAGGGACTGGTTGCCTTTAAGCTATGTAGCAAAGTAACGATTCCTTCAAGTTAGATGGCTAGTTTTAGTGACATGTATACTAAACAGTTGCCATGTAATACCTCCCTGCAAACGGATACATTGCAGGTTGTCACTGCTCTTTGCAGTATAAAAATTGTGACAAACATACGGAAAAAGTGATCTGTTTTCTCTTTTAGCTGAATGTTCTTCCAAGACTGTGAGGGGAATAGCAAGCATGTTTGTAATTAAAGATAACACACAATTTGTCTGTGTTATCATTTTACCTACAAAACCCCAGGGTAAAACAGCTTTAGCATGTAAAGAAACACATATGGAGCTGCTGATGGGATATCCTCTGCTTGAAGTACAGCTTAGACAGAGCAAAAATTTTGAGCACAGATCCTAAGAATAGAAAAGTATGATTCCATCTTGTGCCTCTGTCTGCTCAGTATTATTGTATATTTTCAGCACTCCAAACAAAGTGTTGCAATAAAACCATTCCTGGATAGCCATTACCTGCTATCATCATCTAGGAAGATGGGACTGTCTGTAATCTCCGCTAACTGTCCACAGTGGTCAGCAAATCCTCTTAGTGTGTGGAGACTTTCAGGTATTCCCCTTCCACAAAGGCCAAGCCAAGGCAGTGAGAAGGTCTCCTGCTGACTCCTGTGGGCACATGGACATGATGGAGCCAATACAAAAATGTGTGCTCTTAGGAAAACAACAGACTTGCATGCAAAACATGAAAACTAGTCCTGAGAAACAGTGCAGAGGTGCTAATATCTTTCAGACAGAAGGAAAAAGGGATACATGTTACCATGAAATTTTAACTGAAAACAATATATTTAAGAAAGTTCTGCTCTTTCACAGGAAGTGTTGTAATTTCTGGAGGATTTTTCAGCAAAACTCCCTGCCATGGCCATGCCTTGTTTAGCTCTGAAGTCTGTCCCGCTACATCTGTCTGTAAGATCAGGGTGCAGTCCAGATGTTGTCCAATCTTCAGGCTGGCTGTATGTAGGCTTCTGAGGCCTTGTTCTCTTCTGCAGAGCCAAGGCTGCATGACACATCTCATGAATGACCCCCCAGTTCAGAAAACAGTCTAGTTGTTATTATTAAGGACCATCTTACCACTGTCACCTCTCACTTTTTCCACATTTAATAATCACAGCTGTCCTTTCTGGTTACAAAATCTTCTAATTTATGACCCTGGAGTTAAAATTTGTCAAGGCTTTAGAATATTTAGATCAAGGATTTCTATTCTGGTTAATCATTGTATCTTAATATGTCGTGCGCACACAGTTTTGCCAGCTATGTCATGAAGCACCTCCATACCTATGCTTTAACTGGAAAAAAAAAGAGCACCAGTTCATTACACTCCAATTTATTAACATGCCTCTGTAACCCCCAATGAGAACCATGCATGGGTTTTCACAAAAGCATGGAAAAACATTTGAGACCACAATAACAATCTGGTACGTGACATCTTTTAGACACTGTAATGGAAAAGACCGTAGCAATTTTATGTGGACTTTATGGAAAATAATGAAGTATAGAAAATGTATGAGTAGACCACTGTCAATGAAAGTCTGCAATCAGATTATTTTTCTACCAGGCTCTAACTCCTGCTTCATGATGCATAGCGTATATCACAACCTAGTATTTCCCAGTAGAGCCCATAACAGTGAGAACTATTGATTAAATGTTAACCCCTCGACTCTGAAAGTTGAAATTTCACAAAGTGCATCCCATTACCAGCAATGGTGATGTGCTGAGAAAGATCAACAATTCCAAACGGTTGCTGTAATATGAATTTTTATCTGTGGATTTGAACTTAAATTTAAACAGTTCAAACCTATGTTTTGCTGCATATAATTGTAAACTAAACACATTTCAAAATATAATATTGAATAGTGCAACCTATGCGCACTCACATATATTTATACAGTAGTGATAAAATATTATTTGCAAATTAGCAAACATAAAAATAAATATCAATTTGCATATGGATTTCATCATACTGTTATGCTAAACTATGTATGTGTGTTTTCAACTACTCACCACATTAACATTGGCAGTTTCTAATAATTTATTATTTGCATATATAATTACGGGAATTGACAAACTCTTTAAGTATATAAATGTGCATAAAATGTATTTCTTTTTTACCTTAATGTAAGTTACTTTACTCTGAATTTCTTCATTGGTTTTCTTTCTGAAATTCAACTTCTTCCTGGCATTTTTTTCCCTAAAACCTTGACATCTTATCTGTAAGACAAGCTCACATGTTTTCATTTTTCTAATAAAATATTTATGAGAAGTAGGATTTGCTTTATCTGAAGAAAATATATAGAATCATAGAACAGTTTGGGTTGGAAGGGACTTTTAGAGGTCATCTAGTCCAACCCCCATGCAATGAGCAGGGACATCTTCAGTTCGATCTGGTGCTCAGAGCCCCAGCCAACCTGACCTTGAATGTTTCCAGGGATGGGGCATTTACCACTTCTCTGCGCAACCTGTTCAGTTTGTAATTTAAGTCAGAAAACATTCAGCTCCTACAAGCATAATTGGCAAATTTAGAAATAGGCAATTCTCAAAATATTCATTCAGATGAAAATCTCTGGAGTTCACACAGCAAAGCAAAACCTCAAGGTGAAAAATACTGGAATTCTCTATAATGCTTTCTCTGGGTGGAGACTTTTGACTTCATGATGCAACAATGATTTTATTCATAGTGCCTTAGACTAATAATGCTGTCAGCAGAGACAGCTTCAAGCAAAAAAAAAAAACCATTAAGTTGTAGAAATTACAGAACTGGGTCAAAACTTTATGGCTTTGTCCACTCACTAGGTTTAGGTTTTTTTCTTCATTGCATAAGCAAATAGTGTCACTGATTGTAATAATTGCTGTTAATTTCATTAATGCTCTAGACATGAATGCTCAAAGACATTTAGATATCTGCTTTCACGAGAAGTTATCTCTTAAATATGTCAGAGGATAGATGTGTCTACATTTCCCAGTGGTACTGAATCAAGACACAGCATAATGAGTCAGTGTGTAAAGCACTGTTGTATCTGCCTTGGAAATATTTGTAGGACATCCTAAAAACATCTTCAGCAACACGCTGTCACAGACAGGGGCTCTACACATCAAATACATGTTTATGCAGTAACCTATAAGGTCACATCTTTGGAAAGTCCTCACCAAGTTGTAGTCAATGGCAACGATATGATGGCTTTAATTTATCAGAAGCAGTGTAAAAGCTAAGCACTGTGCTAAATAAGGAGGGAACATATGAGAGGTCCTGCACAGTTTTACCTTTCATTACAGGGGAGTTCCACTGTAGTGGAGTTTATGGACTTGTGATTTTATGGAATGTGTTTTTGATTTCTTATTTTTTATCTAAATCTATTCAATCATTTACTTTAATTTACTCTCTGGGCAGGCTGCAAGTTATTATATGACAAGTTTTCAGTGCTTGCAAACAGTACAGGGCAATATTTATCGTAGAGAAGAACTGTGCCTTGAAATGCTTTCTGGGATCTTGTTCTTCCTCTCTTACGCCTATATTTCTTGGGGATGAGGGTTTATTTTTGGTACTCTACAGAAGGAAGGAAATAGTGGTCAGAAGTCCTTTTACATTTTAGGAGTCTTGATGTATTTTTCGTAATCTTACTGTAATTCTTGAACATTACAAAGGTCCAGTTTAATCAATGGACAAATTACAATGAATTGCAAATCTATAGGCAAAATTAATTTGATGTCACCGCACAAATCCAACCTGAGGCTTTGTCGGAGATGATATCAAAAGAAACATCTAGCGTTTCTTACTGGATTGCTTTAAAACCCAAGCTAACTGGACAGCATTGCTCCAGCAGGGAAAAACAGCACACAGTGCCTCAGTTCCCTTTGCTCCCCTTTTGTTCTCCATACTGGGAAATCAGCCACAGCTTTTGTCCTCAGTAGGATCACTGTGCAAAGAGACAGGTCAAAGGCAAGGCATGGGAAGGAGGTTGCTGGGCACATTTATCAGTGTAGACACATTTTCTTGGTCTGAGCCTGGGTGGATCAGACTTGTGAGACCTCCACTGCCTCATCTGCATAACAACAAGAATAAAACCAGGGGCCCTGGCTCTCCCACTCCTTGTTGTAGCCTGCCCAGAGGATGGCCGCTTGCTATACAGAAGAACAGCTCTCACCATCCATGCAATAAGCAAGGGTTAAGGCATGCACACAAGAAGTGGGAAGCCTGGGCTTTTAAGCCCCTCACAGCCATTGGAAAACCTACTTTTGCCTTTGCCTGGGAAATGTCCAGACATGTCCAGAAATGTCCCTGGGAAGTGTGCAGACCATCAGGCTGTGATTCAGCTGGGATGTTTGTTTCTCCCACAGAGGCCGTGACTCTTGGAACAAGTGTGGAAAATTGATGGAGCTGGAAAGAGAAAGTAATGGGCAGGAAGGATCCCAGCACTCTGTACTCTCTGCTGTCATGCTGCAGAGAGAAAAAATACAAATGTGTTCCAGAAAGGATTAGACCAATTCACAGATGATAGGTCCATCAGGAGCTATTCAGTACAAAGGCAGGGACAATTTCATCTTGCTCAGAAAGTCTTCAAATCACTGGTGGCTAGGGGAAAACACATATCAGTAGAAGGATATTTCTACATTTATCTTCTTTATCATGCTCTTCCCTGAACATCGACTCAGAACATGGGGTACTAGGCAGACTTCAGGTCTGAAGCAGAGGACTGTTCTATTGAACCTTCTTCGGCAAGGGAGGTGGTTCCAACTCACAACCTTCTTTATATGTTTTATATTAAATACTCATTGACGGGACAGGGTGGGGGGAAGAAAACCAGCAGAAATAATCATACTGTCAAGGTCAACCTCAAGTAAAGGCTGGAAACATACACAAGAGCAACAACCATGAATGAGGGGAGTCAGTCCAACCTCAGCACTACAGGAGATCATAGTGCTCCTGCCACCCTTGCAAATATGCCAATGCATGACTTTTTGGCTGGCTGCAGTTGTGTGATGCACATGTTTCTCACAAAAAAAACAGATGACAACATTCATTTCATATAGACCGTTAAACAGCTGACAGATGATAATGACTTCATGTCACAGATGATCCAAAGGTGAAGGTCTCCATATCTCATTATGCAACCCCTTAGCTGTCCAGTAATCTCAAGTACTTTTTGTCCAGCTCACACTTTTTTGCTGGGGAAGGAAGCATTCAATCATGCAGAATATTTCTCTCCTTTTGCCAGATCCTTCCTTCAACCCCTCAGGCTTTTCAGGTCTGAGATATCGTATTTGGAAGGTTATTTTCACCACCTTGTAAAGCCTGAAGCAGGCATCTCTAGTCCCAAGCACACAGAGCTCTAATTGAAACTGTTCCCAGCAGCTCTGTATCTACATACACACATCCTGATTATGACAAAGCTCATGAATAATCACTGGTATGAACTTGTTCTTCATTGTCACAGGTTCAGGAAAGCAATGGGGATCCAATTGCATCACCCGATCCCTCTGCTTGGCAAAGATGACAAAGTTCCTATTTTCTAAAAATAATTACATAGCCCAGTGTGAATTTGTGCTGCAAAGGACACCAGGATGACTCACGAGCACAGAGATTATGAAAATGTATTCATGCTGCAGCATTAGGATTAAGACAGAGTGAAGTTGTAAATACACAGCTTCACTTCAGGTTTCACCTCGGCTCCTCAAACTTCTGGCTAACCCATTTGCAGAATTAACTCTGCATTGTTGTTTCCTTAAGCATACAAAAATATTCCCTTCTAAAAAATTTTACATGCAATGCAGCAAAATCTGCTGCTTTTAGTGCTGTGCTCTCCCTCCCTTGTTAACATGTAGTTTTCAAAGGGGGAAAATATAAGCCAGGCAATTTCTGTTTTCTGACCCCATGAATCTAAAATGAGATTGTTTCATTGTCTTTCTTCATCCACACTGTAATTGCTGTTCCTGGTGTGTTTCCAGAATGCACCTCTCTGGGGATCCACACACAATCAGAGTATATTAGAATATTTCAATGCTTTTGTCTTCTGCATGGCCCTTACAATGCTTTTCTTTCATATTCCTGATCCTTACTGGTGCGTACTAGAGTACCTCCACTGAAGTCAATGAAATGTCATTTATTTGAATCTGCTGAGGATTTGATCTAAGACTTTATCTGTTGTACCACAGTCTAAAAAGTTTCCTATATCTTTTGCTCCTTTAAAGAGCATAAATATATATATAGTTAAATATACAAAAGTAAAGGGAACATTAATAATGGCAAGAAAATTATTTTCAACATCCTAAATAGACAAAAGTAGTGAAAGGTATAAAGTAGTGAAAGGTATAAAGTGAAATTTTATCTCAAGATGGGACAGAGGTCAAAATCAGTAGCATTCACAGTACTCTTGCAGAAAATGGAGGTCTTTTCTATTGGTTGCGCTGATCTTCCAAATCAATGCTTTTGAAAACATTGGCAGGTAGAATTTAGGGTTAGGTCTGGTCAAACTTGGTATGTTTGTTTTAAAAGAAATTTGGAACTTTTTCCCATTATCAGTAGAAAAGATTGCTTTGGAAATATTGTTATAACAGTAAACACCTTACATTGAAAATTATATTTAAGAAAAATATTAATTCCAAATGCAAAATACAGCATTTATTTCAAAATACAGACATTTTTACCTGTTTATTATAGTTATGGTTTCATATTATTTTATTTCATTATATAACAAGTCTGTATAAATGTAGTATCATGTAATGTCTAACACTGATATGTCATGGAAAAACAAAGCATACGTGTGTGTGTGTATAAATATATATAGAAACTCAAAATGTAACTGATCTCTTTCAACAATAGTAATTCCAAACCAAAATGCTTTCAACTGCAATTTTTTTCCTTGATGGCTTTGATTTAAATGGCTACACACTGCAAAACATCCTAGTGTTTCTATATATTATTTTCCAAGAAATTGTTTTGACAAAATTTTTAGACAAAGTGTGTTCAAGCTGCAGAAGAGGTAGCTGATAAATGTGACTGAGATAGTAGCAAGAGACTAATTTTTTTCCCTATGAAGATGGCCAAGCAGTGGAGTAGGCTGTCCAGAGAGGCTGTGAAGTCCCCATCCTTGGAGGCTGTGAGGACCCGACTGGATAAAGTCCTGAGCAACCTGGTCTGATCTCACAGCTGCCCAGCTTTGGGCAGGAGGTTGCACTGGAGACCTCCTGTGGTCCTTTCCAACCTAAACTGTCCTACTATCCTCCTAGGAAATGTACATTATGTTGTAAAGCTACCAGTGCTTTCCAGTGTAACTGGGGTATTAATGTGCTACAGATAAAACTTTTTTAAATTTCTATTTTGCTTATTCACAGAATGTTATTTGTATATTAGAGTCACCAATAGGAGGTGCTTTAACTGGCTGGATATATTAATGACACTCTTCCAAGAAAGGTATAAACTCAAATCAGTCACTACAAAGTTTTCTGGAAGCCAACTACAACTTCCAGCCCAGAAATTCCAGCGGATGCATGAAATATCATGGACAGTCTATAACCATGATCTATCACAGGGATACTGAAGGATCAGAAAGTAAACGAGATGGTAGATATATCATTAAGAGAGAAGGGATAGACAGGCTCAGGAGCTGTGGGTCTGGCACAGCTCTCACTGAATCATGTGCTTCACAGCTGTAGATCAATCTGTAGTAATGCAGCCCTCCAAAGCCAGGCTCACTAAGAGGACTGCAATATTAGATGTGAACCATCATAAAAGAAAGACCACATATTCATTATTTTCAGCTTTACAAATGCCAAACTATTTGTGTTCTGTCTTATCTAAAATATATAGCAACATCACATGAACAACTCGGAATTATTTAATATGGCAAAATTAATAACCTAAAATAAATACAGAAGCACAGAACAATATAAACTAGAGCGAGAAATGTAGGCATCTTCAAAGCTGAAAGTACTTTTTGCCTCCAACCCTTTGCTTTCACCTGCGTTCTCAGAAGCCTAGGATAAAAGATTAACTTTATGTTATGCCTGCTCTTATGAGCACCACATTTGGGATATTGTGAAATATTGCCTGCACCTTGCAAACTTTCACTTTTCTATTCAATTGTAGTCTTATTATTAGTGACCTCCTCTGAAGCTGAGGCTACACATGGAACTAGCTATGAATTATCTGTACCCACTCAGTTTTGGAAGCTCAGATCCAGCATTTAGCTTCTTGAGTTCAGCTCCATGAATACTCACTCCTTCCTTTTTGGGAGGGTGACATTTTGGCTCAGTCTGGGCCTAGTCATTTTGCCTCAAGCTCATCTATTTTGGACAAAAACAGGTAAAGCAGGTGCTATGTTCACTTGTAGAGAAAACATGCAAAGATCTCCTCCTCTGAAAAAACAAAACATTTGAACCAAAGTAGCAAAGCAAAGGATTGAGTAGACAGAAAGAGGAGAAAATGTCATTATAGATTGTTTTTCTGTGCCCTTTTGCAGAGCTGTGGGCAATGCCCGCACCAGCTACCCCCAGGGTATAGCACTGCTCCAGCTTCTGCTGCAGTTTCAGCAGAGCCTTTCAGCATGTTGCAGGAGAAAGTGTGAAGGACTTGCTGGCTGGGATTCTCTGCTCACATGGGTGTGAAGCAAACTCACCCCTTCTTGCACAATGTGGTACTGAAACAGGTCATGGATCCCAGGGCAGCTGCAGATAATACGGATCAGAAAACCAAACAGAAAGGGTTTTTTAATTCAGGGAGGGAATCCCAGCGATTTGTTTACCTTAGTAACTGTCCATGATACTCCAGTTTAGCAGCTGGATTTAGCAGCTTCATAATCTGTACAAAATGTGTGCAAAACAATACAAAACAATAACTATTGAAGTTTGTGTAACAGTGTCTTTTATTATACTTAACCATGATCATGGTCCTATTATGCTCAGTGCTTTAAACACCCACACACAAATTCTTTATGCCTCAAGGATTTGCAGTCTAGTGACTATGGGACAGATCATCACAGTGATTTCAGTACCTACAAATGCACAGGGATTCCCACTGCAGATTTCAGAAGGAAAGAGGGGTGGAAAACACAGCTTCTAAAACAGCTCTCTAGAACATAACTGTCTTATCTACACTAGTTTTCTAGGCTACTCTCCTTCTGATGGCGGAAGGAGATATATAGGCTTCTCTCAAGGCAGAGTCACTGCATCCTAAAACAGGCAGCATGAATCACTTCATGGGGCACCTACCATACATATAGGTATTTAAACTCTGAAGCCAGATGCAGGAGTCATTTCTCGTGATTTTGAGGAAAAGCATCTAAAATGAAAATGAAATTTTCATTAAAATCTCCAACCTGATTTTTTAAATAATAAAACCAAGAATTAATATTAAATTGTGGAATAACAATAGAAATAATTCCCCTTTCATACCATTTTCCCCTTTTCTTTATGCATTTGTGAAACTTTTGAATAGCTGAAGTGAAATCTATGATTTTTTTAGATTGAAATTTACTTCATTTTTTCCATCTTTCCAGGTTTTTAGAGCTGTCTAGAGTTTAAAATTTTCCAAGAGTATAACATTTTGGAAAGTGTTATTAGACTGTATAATAGTGCCCACAAGTATACCTGGAGCATAACAATTTCCAAAAAGAAGGGAGCAAAGGAAGAAAAAGGAAGTGGAAGGGAAAGGCACACATTATTCCTACAGGAATAATGGAATGCTACCCATTCCATTTTAATACACTAAGAAAAAAGAAGAGTGTAAAACTTTAAAAAGCATATAATATTTAGTTACAAAGCTTTTTCTTTTAACCTGAAACCCTGAATAAACCTTATTTATTTATTTCTCTCCAGTTTATAACCATAACCTCTTTTTCTTTCTGAAAAAAAAAATTACTGCTTACAGGTAAAATGAGATACTTGTAAGTATTTCCAAAGAATCTTCCCATCCCAAACTGAGGCAATTCAAAGAAAGGTAGGGGACCTGAGCAACCTCGACAGCCACACGCCACTTACAGGATGCCAGCAGACCTTTAGTGCAAAACTAATCACCTAGAAAAGATCAGGATGCAGACTAGGCTCATCCTGCTATTAATGTACAGTTGGAAACTCTTGTGTGTTTGACAAGGGTCTCTGCAGCAAAAGAAGCCACAATTAGAGTATATAAGTAGATATTTAGATTAAGACACTGGCCCCAGCATTAATAAGGTTGTTAAGGTTACATTCAAGTCACCACCACCACTTGCTGTTTTTGTGAGTCCTGTGTAACTCCCTTAATAATCAGCCACTGAGCAGATAAGATGGAGTTCAAAACCGCAACTGACAGTTAGAAATTAGAAGGATAAATCTCCAGGAAAAGAGCTGAACATAATTGTAGCTAATGTATAATGGGCTTTCTGCAGTGAATATAGAGAATTCTGAAGACTGGATAAGCCAGGAAAATGGCAGTGTGGGGAACAAGATGGCATCTCAGGCACTACGAGGTCCTCTGTGATTTGAACTGATTGTAGATGAGCTGTCCCCATTACATTTTGTCTTTTTATTTATTTTAAATCTGTGTTCCCTCTCACTGTTAAGAAAAGGCTAATGATGTATTCTGTGCAGTGCAGGGAGTCCTCACAGAATGTAAAGGGCAACCAAGGTAAATCAGTACCAGGACATACACTAGTCGCTGAAAATTTCTAGGCTACAGCATTCATTTTAAATGTGTGTCTTACTCTTTTCACCTCCATGCAGACTGAATGTTCATCAATGTACTGCTTATTGACCTTGTGTTCATATACCGAACCAAAGTACTATATTATCACAGGTCTTTTTCTTGCCCTTACTGTGTTTATAATACACTTTGTGAAGTCCACATCTCATAAGAGGCTGTAATGCTGAAATGCATCGTGAGGAGGAAAACCATATAAACAAAGCATTCAAGAGATGCAGAATTGAGAACATTCACAAAGAACTCAGCTTAAAATACATTTTGGACATAAAAACAAACAAACAAACAAATCAAAAACCAACCCTTTGCATTATGTTGTTTCTTTCTCTGAATAAAGGTAATAAAAATCCTGACTTCATAGCCATTTAACTAAAGCACTTTTCTAATACCATAGTCCACTGAGCTCCATAACACCTCTTGCTTTGATTTCTGATGTTCCACATTTAGTAATCACCCCATTTATGCTGGTGGGTAATAGGAATGGTATTTATGGTTGAGAAATGCTCTGAACAGCTCCTGTCCTTGAGAAACCATTCACTGCACTTGCATTCCTCATACGCTATGCTCTGTCATATTTAAGAAGCTGATCACACATACAATACTGTGGCTTCAATTCCAGGGGTAAAAGGTTTCCTTTTCCAAATGAGAAAACTGACTATACTTACGTTTTCCTGAATAATTTCCAGAAAACTTTTTGGTGAGCAGTTCTGAGTGCTTAGTTCACAACCACCTCCTCGATATTAGACAAAGATATAAGAGGTGCTTAAAGAATTGGGAAAACGTGCTATAGGAACAGTTGCCTGTAGTTTTTAAGTGCAACAGTGGTTGGTACAAAGAAATAAATCAGCAGAAAATTCTTGCTTTTTACACTTAGTTTTTAATGTAGATTATTTGCTTTTGTGATGTACAGGAACTAAATATAACCTTGATAATGGCTCCACAAGCGATCGCGTCTCTAGCTGAGTGACACTGCTGCAGAGAGGCATTTTAAGATATTTGGCCTAGCCAGCTGCCTCCTGCCATGGTAGGAGATGATTCACTCAAGACCTCACATCTATGGGAACCTTGGTTTTTACCTTTCTCATTTTTTTCTTAATCCAGACACTCCTTTGGCATACTGTTAAACCTCTTCATTTTCCTTGTGTTTTGATGAAAAGAAATCAGACACAGGCTGAGTAGGATATTGCTTAGGAATATTAGGATACGGCATGGTAGAAGTCAGACTGCTGAATAGTAGCAAATAGAGTAGATAAAATGCAGGTCATACATAGCTGATAAATCATCGTCCAAAAATATTTGGAACTTCATAATTCTGAAAAAAAGAGGAGTATCCCTCATTATCTCACCTCTCTAACATAGTGATTGTCTTTGCAGCAGGCTGAAAATTTTTAAGGAATTTATGAGCTAGATCATATGTTCTTCATGAATATTCCCAAGATGTAATTGGTCTACACAGTGTTTCGAAAATGTGTTTTCCTTTCTGGAATATGGTCTCTGGCCCTCCTACCCAATCATACAAAGCTCTTCTGTGACTGCTTAAAATACAATGGATAGAGGTGGGAACAAGCCATGCCCTCTGCATACTGTCATGCCAGAGATCAGGCAATGTCAAAACCCCAGAAAGTGTCTTGACTTTGCTTTTCCAGGAATTCCTGCTATTCCACTTGATAGTTTTGAGAAACTCCAAGGACTACAGACACTTGTGTAATCAAAGGGGAAATATCCCTACAATACATCTTTTCTTTTCATTGTATAAAGTGAGACATCCGTATGAAAAGCAAATGGTGTAACTTGGTTTCAAGAAGGAAACATACCCTGACAGGGGCACAGCCACCACTCCCAACCAGCATAGATCCATGGGTCTATCCAGCATGCATGTTTGTTTATTGAGGAAAATCAAAACTGAGTGTTTTGCACATCTAATATTACTGAAAACTCTCTGCAGAAAGCTAAGTATAAAACAGGCATGGTCCAATAAGCCTAAAGCAAGCAGCTCAATACCCTAGCTGTAGAAATCCTGAGGCCATTTCTTATAGAGCAACTTCCATTAAAATACAGATTGTATCAGAGAAGAGATGTAGCTTTGTACTTTAGAACCTGCCTATTGTGCAAAAGGTATTAGGCTTATATCAGTCTAGCTGAGATTTTTATAGCAATTTAGATTATGTCAAATTATTAATGTAGAAGTACCTGTTTTATCGAGAATATCACTTTGCTTTTTGTCTGATTTTCATCATGTGCCATATGTACAGCAGTTGATCAAAGGCTGTGAATGCATTATCTCTTGCCTCGCTTATCATTTCCGAGGAAAGATGAGAAGGAGGAGAAGGGAGGCACAGAAGATGATGATCAGAAATAGAAAAGTTTCAAAGTAGATCAAATAAGGCTGTCCCTAATAGTTTCCCTTTAATGAAAGGCATCATTAATCAGCTGTAATGGTGGCTGAGAGTGTTGGTGAAACAGTACATAAGCTGAAAAAAGCAGTCTCCAAGAATAAATGTACACTGCATTGCAGCAGACATGCTTCTCATTAGTTTAACTCAAATGTCACTAGATAATGGGGGAAGCGATTTAGCAACTGTCCTACATGGTAACACTCTAGTTTCTTCATCAGCCCTTCTCTAGGCACCTAACTAGTGTACATGTGCAACATGCCAACAGCAGATATGCATTTATGAATACTTTCCAGACCTTTTTTTACACCCCTGCTCCGCCCCCAAAATAGAGTGGGGCAATACATGGAGCTCTGTTACTTCCTGTGAATGAAAAATTGCCTTGCTTGAAGCCCCACCAGAAGGATTTACACTGCAGCACAGCCAGGGAACAGCTGGGAGACAAACAGATCAATAGCATCGATGATACTTGTGCAGTGCCTGCCTGAGCCAGAGTACCTATGCTTGGCACCAGGCTGAAGCAATGCCTGCTGCAGTTGTTCCCCCGCCTGCCATAACCTGCCCCACAGCCCAAAGCCTGTGCACCTGCCTGGCTTATGTCCTGTCATCAAAGGGAGACTGCCAGGGCTACTAAACAGAGAAAATGGCTTAGCTTTTCAATAGTCCCTTTGGAAGGTTCCTATAATAACCTCCCTTTAAGAGTGCCATATACATGTAGCAATGGCAAGTGTTATATCATCCTCCTCTGCTGCTTTGCAGGGATAGACCACTGAGCAGTTCATAACCTGTCCTGTGGCTCCCGTGAAGGCCAGCAGAGTGGGCTGGAGCTGGACCATAGTGGCCCCAGCATAGCAGACTTACCACCCAGAAAAGCCCTGAAAGCTAGACCAAGGCAGGAGAGATTAAAAAGACCTTAAAGCTGTCCCTACTCTGCTTCTGCCAGAGTCCAGAAACAGAACCAGGGCGAACTATCCCATGACTCTGTTTTACATCTCTCTCCCACATCTGCAAAATTCACAAAGCCCATGCTAATGGTTAAGAAAATTGTCTTTTAAACATTAATGTTGACTAAATACAGATTTTTGCATTTATTTGAGTATAAAACATAATAGACATGCTAGCCAGGTGAATCTAGCAAGCTGAAAACTTATGGTAATGTAACAATGGGAGATCCTCAATACCAAATATTCAGCCATAAAATCAGGACTTTGTTTCATTCAGCCAGCAGTATTAGATTGTTATGGACAGCTCAAGTTGAAACATTACTAATGTGAATGGGAATATCTTGAAAAGTGAACTTAAAACGGTGTGGACAAAGATGATAGAATGGTAAGTGTTGTTCACCCAAATGTGTGTGCCTTCTGAAAGCAGAGAAAAGGTCTAGGGAGCACCAGAGATCAAAAAAAAAAGCATAAATGAGTGTTGACAAATTAAGCTATGACTTAATTATGAAATGAGAAGCTTTGCTCCACTGTTGAACATTGGATTTTTTTTTTCACATGGAGAAGGATTCTTTTCCTGAGAAGAATTAAGACCCTAGATTTGGGTGATTTCTCCTGCTTTGCTTGTTACCACTGGAACTTCAGTTAATTGACACCTACTCCTCTGAATCTGCTGCTTTGTGGACATAAGGGAAGCATGAAAAGACAACTTCAACCACTAATTGTCAGGCCTCAGAGAGAACCTTTTCTTCCCTTCCTTTAACAGCAGAATTTGCTTTTAACAATACCAAAACTGAAAGACCAAAAGTGTATTCAGATCAAAATCTAGAGTTAGTGTATAAGGAAAGACTACAATAAGAGGACAAGCACACCTGGATAGTCTCCCTAATACACCCCCAAAGCCGTCAGAGATCTTAGTATTCTAAGACAGATGTTGTATCTACCTCTGTGTTTAGCAGCCCTTGAGTATCTTTTTTTTTCCTATTAATTCTATGAATTGCCTTGTGCAGCCACTTATACTTCTAACATCCTCAACAACCTGTGGTGGAAAGGCAAAAACTTCCCCAGATTGGCTCAAGTCATGCAAGCATTAGAAGACAGCTAGTGAAACTGTGAGAAACAGTAAATAATTTTTCCATATTTACTTTTCTCTGTCCCTTGCACAGTTTTGCAGAGTTTTATCATCTTCCTTTCATTCACTTCTTTTCCAAGTTGCAACATGCCAATCCAATCTCTTCTCACAAGAAGTCAGGCACCTTTACTGGAAGGGTTTGCTGACCTTACATGGTATTTGCCATTGTGCCATTTGCCTACAGAATTCTAGGGAAAATGGGAGTATCCAGTTGTATCATTTTTCCTCTGTGGAAAAATTCACACTGATACTCCCATCACACCTCAGTCGTATCTTTTTTTTTTTTTTTTTTTTTTTTTTTCCTGAAAAGGAGAGTGAGAAGAGTGATTTGTTATCCCAGATGTCTGCAGCTGCCTGTCATGCCTCCAGGTGCCTCTGCTTCAGCAGGGACCTTGCTGATGCTGTAGCAAAACATAAGCATCAAACAGACCACAAAGCCGTAACGTTCCTGTTCAATGTTTTATATAAGCAACAATAATCTCCAACGCCTCATTATCAAATCTCAGCTACTTTTTAAAAACACACTAGATAAGCGCCAAATAAGCAGCAGTTCTAGCTGCCTTTACAGATATTTCTGATTACCCACCAAGTTTCCCTACAAGAACGAGCTCTACTAGAACATAGAAGTGGCTGAAATTCAGTCATGCCATGTGCCAAAGCAAAAACGTACGCTTTCACCTCCAGCACTAGGGAACAGTAGGTTTTCAAACAGAACACACAAAAAGTCATGTCTTGCTGATTTGGTTTACTAACTGTGGAACTAAAAATATTCCTTTTGGCCTGTCAGAACAGCTGATCTTGCAATTCACTTCAGGATCCAAGTGACCTGCACGTAAAACTGCCTGCTTTGTTTTTTACCTAAGCAATCTCAATAAGGCAGTGCACTTACCAGGTGAAGAAAATATCTGACTGAGCTGCAGCTATAGAATACAGCTTGCTCCCACTCTCTTTTACTGCATGTTTGAAAAGAGAAGTCTGCTAATATTGGAACCAGATTCTTGCAATGTGCTAATGCAAAATGCATGTAGCAAATGGGAGCTTCTGCCTGCACACAGGACAGTTGTCAGCCTGTCAACATCTGCATTTAGGAACTGAGGTAGAATTGCTTGCATCTGGATATTTGCCTTTATCTGGCTGCATACTTTCTCTTATATATTCTGGGTCAAAACTCTGAAGAAACCTTTAATAATGTGTCACATAGGAGGAGTTATTACCTTACTTTGAAAAGATTTCTTGAGCTTCTTTACCTTTGACTAACCTAATATCTTTACCAATGAGAACTGGCAGTGAGCACGGACAATAACGTCAACTGCAAATCCTTACTAAGCAGCACAGAGCTGAAGTCTAACAGACTGAGAAAGTGAGCACTCCAGCAGGGTCAGGAGTGGGACAGTTGCTAGAAGCGTCGTCTAAAGCATCAGCAATGATACTGTGCTCCTACCTGTCTAACCAATTAATCATGTGAGTGATACTAAAGGCTTTTCAAGAGCATAACTATATTAGGCTGGAATTCAACCACTGTCCCGGTGGTTTGGGTCTTCCCCCAAGATATTGTCATTAGAGTCAGTGGAACATTATTTCTAAAGAGAGGTGATGAACTAAGACTGAAGTTGTACATCTATACTGAGACTGGAGGTGCCTTTTTCCTTGGAAACAGCCCATTACACATGCTCAGGCAAAACCAGACCTGTTAACACTGGGAGTAAGAGGCCAGCATTTTTATGCCATTTTATTCTAGGTCTAGATCTAGGTCTGTTCACTTTCTTCAACTGTGCTATACACAGGACCAGCAGACTACTTTGTGAGCTATCAAGAAAGAGAGGAGTTAAAACTACAGAACAAGGAGTCTGACACCCAAATTGCTGCAATAACAGCTGTTGACAAACACAGTGTGGAAACATCCCAGAAACCAGTTAACTAGCAGCATGTGATCAACCAAATATATGGACTTTGCTGTGAGAAGTTAAGAAATAACCATCCTCTGTACATCTAGTGCAGCTTTGCACTTTGAACTTCAGTCATGAGACCCTCCTGTTTCTGTCCATTTTCTGGCTGCTCCCATGCAGTTAGCGGCACATCAGAGACTGTCAGGAAAGATCAGCCTGAGCTGCAAAGCACCCAGCTCAGCAGCATTCAGGTCCATTTAGTTCTTATAATAGAGAGGCTTGTTTTTGTTTAATTTGGTAGAGTTTAATACTAGTATTGTCATCTGCCAGAGATACAGCCCAAAGGGTAACATTTCCATTTAAACACTTTAAATGCCATGTACAGACTTATCTAGATGCTTGCCTGCATTCTTTTTCTGCTTAGAAGGAGAGGGATGCTTAGCTCTATCAGTTTATGGTGGCAAAGAAGAAAAGGCACAGTGCCAAAATATTTCAAATCAGATCACCATCATGAGCTCTGCTATCTCAGAAGGGAAAAAAAAATAATCTTGCCTGCAGGTGGGCAAAATTCAAAGCTGCCAAGAAAAATGCAAGCAAAACTGCTTTTACCTCTAAGAAAAGTGTCTCCAGCTGCCGCATTATGGTACCAAACAAGTTCCACATGTCAGACGAGGAATGCAGTGTGGTGCTGAAAAAAAGAAATGGCAGACACCATCTGTAGTCTTATAAATTCAGCAGTTGCCTAGAGAGTTGTTGCCATTGAAAGAAGCAAGATTACTTCTCTGCTATTAATAAGGAAACTTGACAAGACTGAAAAGGGCTTGAAGGAGCTGTCATTACAGAAGTTTACATTCCACAGCATCTCCCAGCAAAACGAATGCAGCACTGAAACATGTAAGTACTCACCATCCTGTGACTGTCTGCCAAAAATTTCCAGCAAGTAGAACCTAGTTCTCAAAAAGGAAAGGGCTGGGGCAGTAGCAGATCTGCATCTTTTTTAAGCACTGTTAGGCACTGTTTAGCTTCACTTCTTATGAAGACTGCAGAGCAGCACTATCGGTGAGTAGGGGGATCAAATGGACAGTCCTGCATGAAGCAGCCTTGAAATCTGTACCATGAAATCAGGAAAGACTTGCTCTGCAGCTTTGCTGTCAGCACATGCAAGAAGATCTTCCAACGCAAGGACCACTCGTCTGTGTCCACACTTCTCCAGCAGATGGGAAGTGGCGTGAAATTAAAGGAGGATTAGAGGGATCAGTAAAGAAATCTGCGGCAACTGCAAGACACAGCATTTTGCATTGGTAGATATACTTTTGCTTGTGAGTGTGAGAGAAGGGAAGGGGGCTGGTGTCATGTTCAATGGACTCTGGGGCTTTCATCTGCCTGGGCTGCCTGCCTGCCTGAATGCCGCTGCCTTCTGTACCATGAAAGCGAATGAACTTCTGCGGAGTGGCATGGCATGGAGGTGAATATGCCAAGCAGCTCATTAGCGTAATGCTGGTGCATTGCTCATTGTTAAGATGCCAATTCCCATTTTGAGCCTGGAGGGTATGCAAAGGGCAGGTAAACAGTTAACGAATATGGTTCTTTGAATTGAGCGGCTGAATCTGTGCTGAACTTTTAAATCTTTTATAGCTGTGATATTTCAGAGTCCTAAAAATGAATCAGAACATCTGACAGGTATGCCATGAAGTTCCATATACACGCCGTGCCAAGATTTAGCACTGAGCATTTACCTTCTAATATGCTGACAAAGGGAAAATGGTTTATGCAGCGGTCTGCAGGCTGTTTTGCACCTAAAAGAAACTGGTAAAATTGAGCTTTTTACTATTTCTTTTCTCACATAGAAAAATTCCATTGGAATACATGTAGTGGTTTCTTAGTACTACCACAGCAAAAGGTTACTTCATCAATAAAATAATGTTGGCGCTTGAAGGCTTGATATATACATTGCTTAGGAGGTGGTGCTCAAGGTCAATATTGAAATACAGTCAGCAATGTCCCAAATGTTAAACTAATCCTCTCTACTTACATTGCCCAGTTCATCTCAAAGCTCCTTCCTCTCTAAACAATCAGGGAACAGTTAACGACGCTGAATTATAGCTTCAATAGCAATAAAGTCTCTTTGCGGCATCTATTTACCATCCTGCAGCAAAACTGAATGCTCAGAAAATCACATATTTCCTGGAAAAAGAAGTAGCAAGTTTTCCAAGGAATTTCTCGTTTTTCCAGAGGCAAAGAAAAATGAGAACGTAATGCTTCGTTCTGATATAAAACAGCAGCGCTGCTTAGGTTTCTGCATTTAGGTTTACAGATTCCCAAGGCTGTGCCTGGATCTGTTACTGACATCCATGTTTCTGCGACTATCACTTACTGCCCTTTTCCTGTACCCACATACAGATGCTATAAGCTTTGCTGTTCCTGTACTGAACCTTGCACAACAGCCAGCTGCTGGCATCCCCATGTTACCAAAGCAATGTGCACTGTAGAGGTTTTCAAGACTTGGCTGGCTGAAGCCCTCAGCAGCCTAGTCCGACCTCATGGCTGACCCTGCTTTGAGAGGCTGGACTAGATACTTCCTGAGATCCCTTCCAGCCTGAGTTACCCTGTGATCCTGCCTACCTGCTGAGGGGCACAGCCTTTGATGCTGGAGCATAAGCAAGGGTATAAGGAAAGTCAAATGAAGAATAACTGCTACAGAATGGATTTGCTTTCAGAAGGATTTTGAGGTACAGGAAGAAAAATTTCCAGAATTTGCTCCTTCAGAGGTTAACCTTGAAAATTGTTCTAAGGACAGTAGATTTTTTTCACTTAATTCCTCTCTAGACTATGATCACATACAGAACAGCAACTGCTGGCAAAGATACAAGTGCATTGTGCTGAGGCAGTGTGTAGGCTGTTTTCCACACCTATGCCATGAATGTGTTTTTGTGATGCAGTATTGAGAACTTCTGACTCTCATTTAGACATCTTCAGCTGCACCCCAAGCCCTGTTGCTGCAGTATAAGCACCTCTTTCCTTCAGCTGACAGATATTCTGAAGCAGATATTTCTGTTCAAGTCCCTATTCATACGAAGTATCCATAAGAAAAAAAGAAAGGTAGACATTCACAACAAAAACCTGGCAGAGAGAAAATAAATATTACCGCCCCTTCCTTGATTTGAGTAAATGTACACAGAGAAGCAATTAAAAAAGGCTTAACTTAAATTGGTTTTCAAGATGAACAATGGTTTGGATAGCAGTGATTGCATATATAACATTTATCCTTGGGTTAATGATACTCTCTTCCAATTCTCCTTAATCCCATTACAAAGTCAATAAATATTTTTTTCCCCAACACTCTTTTCCAGCATTGTTTAGAAAAAGGATGGGATGGAATGGGATGGGAAGGGAAGGGAAGGGAAGGGAGGAGAGGAGAGGAGAGGAGAGGAGAGGAGAGGAGAGGAGAGGAGAGGAGAGGAGAGGAGAGGAGAGGAGAGGAGAGGAGAGGGGAGGAGAGGGGAGGGGAGGGGAGGGGAGGGGAGGGGAGGGGAGGGGAGGGGAGGAGAGGAGAGGAGAGGAGAGGAGAGGAGAGGAGAGGAGAGGAGAGGAGAGGAGAGGAGAGGAGAGGAGAGGAGAGGAGAGGAGAGGAGAGGAGAGGAGAGGAGAGGAGAGGAGAGGAGAGGAGAGGAGAGGAGAGGAGAGGGGAGGGGAGGGGAGGAGAGGAGAGGAGAGGAGAGGAGAGGAGAGGAGAGGAGAGGAGAGGAGAGGAGAGGAGAGGAGAGGAGAGGAGAGGAGAGGAGAGGAGAGGAGAGGAGAGGAGAGGAGAGAAGAGAAGAGAAGAGAAGAGAAGAGAAGAGAAGAGAAGAGAAGAGAAGAGAAGAGAAGAGACTACATTTAGAACTTGAGTTTGAGGAAGCTGCTGTCTCTGGAAAATCTTTGCATTAATATTGCTCATCTGATCTCAAACTTCCTCTCTCAATGGCATTTCACCAGTTCACTCCAAAGCGTGTCAGAGTCCATATGCGTTATGTCTCACTGAGGGAGTCTTGGCTCAAAGCACCTAACAATATATAGCAAAAACTTCCAGTAGTGTCCTCTGCATCACACCACCATACAAGTACTACTCATATGTGGAATTGCTACAGCTCTTTAATGTTGGTTCCCTATCACGGTTTTGAATTATAAAACATTTTGCAATCTTCTCCCAAAGATTTCCAGCTCCTCATTTTTCAGCTGCTGGTCTTTGAAATTTGACAGTAGAAAAACCCTATGGTAATCGAGTGCTTTCCTTTGACTATATATAATTTGTGTATATATACACATACATATGTATACATGATCTTGTTGATTATACATATATATACAAATGTATGTAGCTGTTCTTTTCATAGTTACTTAGTGATACCCTAATTATATCAATTATTAAGTCAAATCCATTTATAGACATAATTACAGCACATAGTCCATCCCAAAGACAATTGGATGGATTAGATGGAAAAAAATTCTGTCTGTTCTCTTTTATTTTAAAAAAATTTTGCCTTTTGCGATTCTCACTGTATTTAGTTAATTTAGAAAATGTCTATCCAAAACAGCATCGTCAACTTTTAGCACATTTTTTAAAGAATACCTCTGCTAAAATACCATCAGAACACAATCTGGTTTTGTTACACCCATTGACAATCAACAAAGCTTTTTTTGTTCCTTGAACTGTGTTTATCAGCTAAACCACAAGTGGGAAGCACAACAAATGCTTTAGAACAACGCCATCAGATACAGAAACTTTGTGATTGCTCTTGTCCAACCAACTCTTTATGAAAACTGCAGGTTGCAAAAGATTAAAATTCTGCCCTGACTGGGTTCATTTTTTAATAAAGAGGGGTAAAAGGGGCAGGGAGCCTTGGGAGGATCAGAAGAACAGATTAGCTGTCTGCAGAAACACTAGTTATGTATCATTAACTCCGCTGAAGCTATTCATAGTTAAAGCTGAAAAATGCCCAAGTTGACATTCCTTCCTCCCATGCTGTCAGGAGGGAGGCCAGACACAAGATTTTCCACTTCATCTCTGAGTTTCCTTTTATACACAGGCTCTCAGCAAACTGCTCATGTTGCCACAACAGAGACCTTGAACCTTCAAAGCTATCTATAGAAACAGACCCTCATCGCCGATCAATATGGCTCAGCAAAGAGGCACAGACTGCCCACACATATCTCTTTGCAGGACTGGGACTTAGGTTTTCAGTGACTGATTTTACTTTTCATAAAAGGGCAGAATGTCACTGCCAATTGGTGTCTGCAAAGTGAGCTAAAAAAGTCTCATTTTCATAGAATGGGGAGACACTTTGGAGAGCCAGTCATCACTGTAACAGAGAAAAGTCGGCTGTACACCTACCCCTGAATCCTTTTCTACATCAGGAAGTAAGACCCAGCTAATGGCAGAGGAGGCGATTTTTCTCCAGATGAGAGTTCTGCTTTAGGTCCAGTCTGAATATCAACATACATGACCTGAAGGAGGAAAAGATACATTAGTTCATTTTTCAAATAATGCTATGTACTGATGAAGGACAAGGATGTTGTGCAATTCAGAGCATAAGCAGAGAACAAACCAGAAATTTGCTTGAAAACATGCCATCCATGAAAAGAATCACTCATTCTGTGGACACTGATGAGGAGGAGTGGAAAACCTGAAAAGCATGACACTGATGGAAAGTAACATTGGAAGGTGGAAGTTAGACAAAACTAAGACACTAAAAAATGCTTAAGAACAAAGAGGCTGGGTTGGAATGCTCTTAACTACTTTTTCCTCAAATATTTTTTTAAGAGAAGGGCTTAGCTGAGTCCATGTGTGTCTCCACTGGCCAGAGAAGCTACCTCCAACAGAGATGGCTGCAGAACCAAAGGCAAGATTCTTGTCTCAATTCAGTGCTGCCTCCAAGCTCCACCATGCAGCCCAGCTGATTTTTTTTTAGATGCCAGATATCATCTGCTTAGGGGTACCAGTTAGTTTGTCATTATTTTGGGGATCCCTCTATGATTTTGCCATGTGGCACCCCACCCTTGTTGGGCAAGTCTCTGCCCAATACATGATGCATAATGGCTTCTTTAGAAGATCAAAGTGTCATTTTTAGAAATAAGCAATAGAGGAGTTCTTGATGTTCCCATGATGTTTTTTTCTTTTTAAAGTCATTCTGTTTCCAAGGGTATGCCTGCACTTTGTATTCAAGGAAGATGTAAACTTGTTCTAGTGAGTGTGTTGATAGAAGGACTGCCTCCCACAGAGGAGTTGCCTGTATTAAATATGTATAGGCTGACTAAACAAGATCCATAGGGAATATTAAAGTGTTTTAATAAGTGGAGTGTAAGGACAAAGAAGAGGGAGGAATGTACGTGCATATTAATGGTAAAACCAAAATGAAATAATATGATAAAACATCTTTGACATTTTCACACCTGTGACATGATGTTAATACTAGACCTGAACACAGCCAGCAGGGAAAAATTCTGCATAGACTAAGAAATGCTCCCTATGAAAGTTGACAGAGCTATAACGTATTCCTCCCAACTTCTTTCTCGTTGTTTATATTTACAAAGGCAATATAAGATTGAGATCCCTATCAAAACTCAGTTGTTCAGATGCAATTTATGAAATGTCAACAACTGTGAATATACCCTAATATGTAGCAAGACAGAGCATGCCTCTGCTGCATCATTTGTACTGAAAGCCTGATGGTCATGGGGGGAAAATATGGGGTCAGTATCCACATGATAAGAATGAGATACAAATTGAATGCATTCATGTTGCCTACTCAGCAAGGCCACTCTTTGTGTTTTGCTTCATGAAAAATCACTCGGTGTTGATTATCAACACTGCAGCACTGATTACCCAGACTACAGACAAGCTGTTTGAAGCTGAAAAGATTAGAACAAAACCCCTAAAAAGGGTCAGAGACAACAAACAAATAGCCCTCCTCAGCTCCTGGGGACATAAGTGGCTCTATGTATGACACATACAGGGTGTGACAAACCATCACATGTGAGTGGGACATGGGGCTCAGCCAAGCTAATATTTCTGTTCTCATTACCTAGGAGGTAAATTCAGATTTTGTCGATCTGCAATGTCAGATGGAGCTTATTCATCCTAAACAAAGTGGAGGCAATTCTATCCCCTTTAGTGCCTTTGGGAAGATCATAAATAAATTTCTGGAACATACTACTTGTAAAGTCCCCTTCACAGTGACAGAAAATGCTGCCCCTTGCACACATACACACAGTCCCATCTGTAAAACAACCAGGGAAGCATATACTAGGCAAACTGGATGCTGGGATCCCTGCCAGGAAGAAAGGGGCCATCCATCTCTTGTGCCCAATACCAGATCCTTGAGTCTAGAGTCAAGCAGCCCATCATTTGCAGGACTGCACAGGCTGGGATGTCTTAGCCTTCAAAGCCAGGCATCACTGCGAGGCCATTGATTCACTGTGGACATAGAAACTTTCTCACACATTTTCTTCTTGCATGGTAGAGAGACATACATCTCTTCGATAACTCCACATGGGTGTCATGGGTATAAAAAGACATCCTCAGCATCGAAGCAGAAGCAATAATGGTGTGATCCAACTAAAACCCCCAGGCATGCCAGACCAAGCAGGAATACTATCCATCTTCCTTTAATTTTAGGCATCACAGACTGAAGATTTTCTTAATTTTTTTTTCCTATCTTCATTATAGTCAACCACAAATAACCTCCAGTAATCTTGGTTACACATTGCAATGAAGTTTTCTTTACTGTTTCATGTTGGCTATTCCCAGTACACTGTATGTTACTCTTTTTCAAAACAGGCCTTGAGCTTACCCTAAAGTATAAAAAGGCTTGCATTTTTTTCTTAAGGGAGAAATGCAGATGATCTCCTTCCAAGTACAGATCAATCATCTTTAAAGAAATTTTTATTGGATTGTTCCCTCTTTTTGCTTAGTTTCTCTTTGAAATAAGAAAAGAACATCTCAATTTGAATGTTATTTCGGTGATTGTCTCACATTAAAACCACAGCTCAATAACTATGGAAGAAGGCAGGTGCGAAGAGACTTTCAAACCAAAAAAAGAGTTTGTCACTAACAAAGAGGAGCAGAAGAAATTTCTGGAGAAAAAATGAAAAAGCATCTCTTCACTGTACATCTTCTCCCTTCCTTAGAAGAAGCAAATATAATTCTCTAGCAGCGCTTATCCCAAAGTCCCAAAGAAGTCCTTCAGAGCATCATTCATAATCTGTGCCCTGTTCTATCCCCAGCAGTGTTCCACAACTGGTGATGAAGGTTTCAGTCTTCTCCTGACTGAAGTTGTGGGGACTTTCACCATTGCAATGGCAGAGTGGGCAATGGGAGCTAAGGGCTCCTACAGACATAAAAGACTAGAGCAGAACAACATCGTAGACATTTCAAATGACTCAGGTGCTACCTAGTCCCAAAATTACCAAAATAAAAGTAGATTATACAGAATCTCCCTTTCAGTACCTATGAAACCAGTGTTTGTCATTTCAAACTCATTACTTAATCACAACTTTACCTCAGGATTTGGGTTTTCCTTTTTTTGAAAACCAGTACGTTTTCTACCACCACTCTCTTCTTGTATATAACTCATGAGGCGTTAGTGGAGTTTATGTGGTATTACCTTAGATTTTTTCCTAAACATCCCTTTCTATAACTGTGCCTGCAGTCCTCATATTAAAGGAAAAGAGGAGAGCTGGAGAATCTTTCTTATTGTGAAGATCCATCTGCCCTTTGGGCCTATCTGAACAGTCAAGCGAAATCCTTGAATTCTGATGCATTCATCTTGTTTGGCTAAATATTGGCATTATAGCTGCCATTTCTCAGTGTTCTTACTCAGTGGGCTGTCCATGACATGCAGAGACGAAAAGCCTGAAGCCCACAGTTCTCTCACAGCCCAGGAGACAGGCTGATAGAAACTAGTCAGACAAGCTGGCAGAAAATGGGCATTTCTCTCCTGAGATTTTTTCCATCATTAACTACATCTTAAAGTGCCCAGAATCAAGATGTAAACATGCAGTAGGGGTCCAAAATTAATCTTCTGTATATGCCATATGGAAGACTTGTAAAATTTATAGAAATAGGTCTTCTCATGTTAAACTGAACCAGGTGGGTGTTGAAATGACTATGCTCTGCCTATGATTCAGTCTTGTAGCAGTAAAAAACATTCCCAGCAAGCTATCATTGCTGTATGTCAGGGCAGATCCTCCCTGAATGCCAGATGGAGGCTTTGCACAGAATCTGACTGCAGAACAAGCACGGTCGGCCCTGGAGCGAACCCTGCGGACACACAGTTTCTGCCTTTCCCGCCGGCACAGCAGCACAGCAAGTGAGGGGTGCTGGAGATGCATCTGTGCTGCACCCCTGGCCTCAGCTCTGTTTGCAGCCATTTCTCTTCTCCATTAGAGCAGCCCCAGGCCTGTGGGGGCTGCCTTTGGACACAGCAGCTTCCCAAGAGAGGTTGTGTTGTGCCCACCCACTTGCCTCCGCACCCCGTCTCTGACTTGCCTGGCTGCTGTTTGGCTGGACTCAGGGATCTGCTTCCTTTATGCCAGTCCTTGCCATTTTAGCAGCTCTGCACTCTCCCCACCAACCTCTTTGTCCCAGTGTTCTTGAAACCAGTTTCATTATGCAACTTCCCAAAGCTCTTGGGCAAGCTGCTTTCGTTCTCCCTCTTTCCTTTCCTTATCAGTATTTATACTCTTAACTCCAGTACCTCATTCTTTACACATGGCATGTCCCTCTTTCTAATGCTTGATTACTTTTTGCACTCACTTATTCAGAGTGACCTTTTTCACTCCTAGTGTATTTATCGCTAGATGGCTCTCATAACCCTTGGGCATATTGTCATTTATCTTTCAACCCGTTCGATTCCCTCCCCCTCCAATTCATCTCTGCTTAGTATCCCTTTTGTTCCTCCAACTATTGTGCTGCTGAAAGCAAAGCATTTTAAATAAAAAAAAAAATTAATTGTTTCCTAGCTGCTTCCCCACTATTATGTTTCCAGTGGTTGCATCTCCCAAAGAAAGAACAGCCAGATGCTTTCAGTATGAACAATTCAAATGTTAGATTGAGGAAAACAGCAGCAAGGCAAAAACTGGAGGATGACACAGCAGAGGGGCTGAGAGGACATCATGGCTGCTGCCATTGCCGTCCAGCTGCCAGTGCAGTAGATGGCACAGAAACATCAAACAGCATGAGGCCACGTATGATTCACCTGTCGTATCTTCCCCAGGAGAAAACTAAGGCAAGAGCTGATTCATTCTAAAGGGAGTCTGAACACAACTTCTGGATCTTAATAACCTGTGGTGTTTCTGAAGCAAAGCTTCACAAAGTGGTGCAGTCCTTCAATCCAGTCCTCACTTCTCCACTCATGCATTACAAAGTGAATTAGCCACACCCTAAATTGGGAGCCATACTGTTCAGCTCTTTAATACAGCTTGTTCTATTTATATCTAGCCAAATATGCTGCTAATGTGCTGCTTTCAAAGTCACTTCATGAAAAATGGACTAGATTTTTTGTGATGATGGACAAGCATCTTTTGTACCATAAACAGAGCCCCAGAACCAAACTTGTTGGCAGTTTTAGTACCTTCAGTATTTTTCTGGCCATGACAGACAATATTTTTTGAACCCCAGTTGCAGAGGCTGACTACAGGATGGACTGCAAGAGCTGGCAGTCTTCATCCTTGTATGATAAGTCAGTCAAATTGGCCTCTTTGTTCTATAGAAAAAATGAAATCCCCTTTTCTTCCCACTTTAAGAAGCCTGATAGCCTGAACAGTCAGTTACTAAGGATTTTGCAGCTCAACCAAGATGATAAATGCAAAATGGAAGCTATGACTGGGAGTAAAGTATCAACCAGCTGTGTTGACTGAACTGTGGTGCAGTAACCCATCCACTGCACAGAAAATGCATTTTCAGCACTGGTAAATGGCACCGTCTCAAAATATCCATCAACCTGAACGTACTGTTACATATTCACTTAAGGAAGTTTAATCCCTGAAAGAAAGCCTTAAAAGTAAGACATAAAGTAAACCAGATATACTTGCACAGTGACTGACATCCATCACCAGGATTTCAGTCTATTAGGGTAAAAATGTAGGGGTCAATGAAGAACGTACCCACGTTTCAACATTTGGGCAGGTCAAGAAATGGTTCTGCAATTCCCTACTTAGAAAAACAGCTGTACTTAAGACTATGTAACAATTTGTTGCCACCAAACTTTGTTCCTACTGAGCAGCCAAGGCAATCCAAAAGTCCTACCACTCTGCAGGTCTCCCTTCCCATTTCAAGAGGTGAAGAGCACACTTTACCTCCTCAAGCCCTGGCAGAAGAGTTTACCACCTCTTCCTTCTTGTGGGCAATCTATGGGAGGCTTTCTATGCTTAAATTAAGCAACATAGGTTAGTGTAAGCCTCCTATGTTCTTTCTCTGTTTCTGCTGGGCTGATGCTAGCTGAGCTTCATGAAACATTGAGACCTGAATTTAGCACTCCAGCATTGTGTGCACCTCTCAGAGCTATCGTTTCAGGCTGACTGCAGACTCAGCCATGTACCAGCTTGACCATCTTGTCAAGTTTTCCCTTACAACTACAGCTGATAGAAACTTGTATTTTACTATTAATATAAGTTTAAATAGTGATCTAATCTGAGCCAGTGCTTTAAGTAATGGCATGTAGTACCTGTGGTTTAACCACCAGAGACAGCTGTGTAACATGCAGGCAACAGCAAATCTCATGGCTGCTAGTCCTGTTTTCCTCCTTTTACCCTAATGTAATAGTTTCATTATAATTGGACAGCAGCAGAGAGGAGTTCACATGACATTCCCCCTAAAGTGCAATGAACAATAACATGCTACAGGCTTCATTGGACGGCAGATGTGGATGAAGTATTTCGACAATTCTATAAATATATTTTTTGCCATTCTCATTAAATGAACGTTTTACCGTTTTCATATATTTGGGTTGGATCAGAAGTGTTGAAGTCCTGTACTGTGTTTTAATGTCTAAAATAATCAGTGCAAGCAAAGTACCAGTGTATAATAATTAAATATTAATATCCTGTTTGGAAACAGTATGATTCAATCAGCACTGCACTCATCCACTGGGTTACACGCAAAGAATATGGCATCCCCAAATGAACTTGTTTCAATTTCTGAGTATGTCCTGGGTACTTTTTTGGGGACAGAAATTATACCGCATCAACATCCATTGCTTTTGGCCATGGCCTGATGAGGTACGTTAGCCTAACAGAGAAAAAGTAACGTGTTTTGTTTTTCCTGTTTGGTTGTTCCTTTGCTCTGTGCTTTTCATAAACCTTCTTGCACTCTCCAACTGGGTTTTTAACTTTACTCAGATATTGCTTTATTTCTAGGGAAAAAATAATTTTGTATTAGAGAAGAAACAAGAAATAATATTAAGAAGTGGTTCCTCAAAATCAAAAGCGGCAACTAAATTCAGGAGCCCATGTGACTGACCCTGTTTTGGTTGCACCCACAATCAACCGTTGCTTAGCAGACTCAGGAGAAGCTGGTTAGCTCACAGCCCTTTTGGTAACCAAGTCTCTGATTTCCGTACCTACACAAAGATGCAGCAGTCCAACTGGAGTTAACTCCAGAGCCATTGGTTGCTACGGCTCAGAGTGATACCAACACACTTGTTTTCCCAAGCCCTCACATGGGTTCTGATATGAGACACATTTCCCACTGCACCTGTTGATGACAAGTATTACTGTCATGTGACTGCCTGTCCAAGCCCACCCTCATGACATAACCTGACACTGGGTGGGCAGAAGCTCAAGGAAAATTAATTTGCACGTTGAAGATTCATAATGGTAGAAGTAGTAAACTACACATAATCCATCTTTGTATCAAAAACACCCGCCAAATACACCAGGTTTCCTTTTCTTCAGGGAAGAAACCCTGGATCATAAGAGCCAAATGTGGCAGGTGCAAGTGTATAAAGACAGTGGCAAAGCAGTGGTTAAAACAGGATTTGAAGCAATTCATGTTTCAAGAGTTGCAGGACTTTCATATGTGTTTTAAATGCAAACTTACTTAGGGATTCCCAGACTTATTTTTATAGGTTGAATTATTTAGAAAATACTGTTTCCTCTCAAGGATTCTTCCCTTAGGTAATTGATAAATATTTATAATGCAGACTCCCTCTTAATGAAGATTTTTGCCTGGGAATAACAATTAAGAGTCTTTGTCAAAATCCCAAGTTGAAAATAACTGTCATTCAAATGTTATTGTTTTTGAGTATGTGTAAAATATTGCCTTCCAAGATCCAAGGAAAAAATCTTTGTTGGCAAGTTTTTGAAACAATGCCTAACTAAATGTGAAGGGGCTTGTCTTAACAGCATACCAATGAGGTGTAACTGGCAATCAGGTGTGACTTGTTTAACAAATTAACAATATGTTTCTCTAATAGAAAATTTGTTGCTCCATATTCAGCATTGAAGATTTGCAGCTACTTAAAACAATCTACAGAGACTTTCAACATAATTAAGGTTAAATTTACTTTGAAATTCATGACAGCCATATAAAAGCAAACTAGCAATATTATACATCTGGAAAATCACACTCATGAAGTTCTTTAAGCCTTTTGTTAAGGGTAAATCATTTACACCTAAAAAATAAGTGAGAATTCATCAAGCTATCAGTAACAGCTGTATCTAATTCTGAGGGGTTTTGTGCTAAAAAAAAAAAAAATCAGATCTTGATCTTACTCTTATTTGATTTGTAATTATTGCTGTAGACAAGAGGAAGAGGTATTTGAGGTTTTACAGATAATCGTAACTCATTCCATGTTAAGCTACTGATCTGTTCCTGTTTGCTAATTCCACAGATCGTTGTAGCATTTATCAACTTGCTGCAAGTGGACATTTCTGAGCAAGTTTGGTCTAATCATAAATTTCTATGCTTACTCGGCTCAGTAAACAGACATCTCTCCCCCATCCATCCAAGCAGCTGAGATGTGATGGCTTCTGTGTCCGCAGGTTACCTGTTTCCATAGCCTGCATCTGCTCCAAAGTATCCCAAAGCTGCAGAAATATTTGATAAAGAACTATAGACTGGAAGAGCTTTTCATGGAGACTTGTTACTTTAGAACTCTTGAAAAATGCCTTCGTTGTTCTTGCTACTGCTGTTGTTTTGTCTCCAAACATCTGTATGCCATATGGTGTTGAAAGATACAGATATACAGCATCTTTTAGCAAAGATGGGCGTTATATGGTGTACATTTAAACATGTTTAAAGAAAACATGACAAGTGCTCATAAAACACAGCCATAAAAGACCATTCTCAAACTCTAATTTCCAAACCAACCATCATTAGATTTCATCTTTTTTTCTTAGCAAAACTATCAATCCAAATGGGTGTAGATCTCTCAAAAGGCCACCTCCATTGCAACTAGTGCTTTAGTTTTTTTATAGATAGGCAATAAAGCTTATAAAAATCCACATTATGGAAAAAATGAATAATCAAAAGAAACTGAAAGGAAATCCCACTTCAGGGGACACCATCAAGATGGACCTCCTGAGGAGAAGTGTATTTCTGAAAAGTACTCTAAATGCATCCTTTACAGAATGGGAAAGTCTTACAAATGCATTTCCATTAGTGATCATTTTAATTTTGTTAGTCTTTAGATGGAAAAATCACAGACTAGTAAAGGAATTCAACCCCTCCTCTGGGCTGTCTGGGTTTTTTTTCTCAGATGACTTGTACTTCTAAATCTCCTAAACAACAAGCCAGCTACAACTTCCCTTGAGAGACTATTCTCACTCTAAATTTATTTATTGTTTATAGTCTGAAAGTTTTTCATGAGGCGTGTCCTAAATGTTCCTTTCCCTTGCTGAACAGGAACCCCCCCCTTTTCTGCTTTTGTCCCCATTGGGTACCTGCAGGCTCTCACCCTCCCTAGCATGTTGATTTCTTCTATCTTTCCCCAAACAACTTTCCTCAGTTCTCTTCAAATCCTTTCCAGTTCTTCAGTATTACTACAGGGACCAGACTCATCTCACTTATCTTAGAATAGCTGAAGCTTTAATGATCAGCTAAAACAAGGCACCTGCATTAAGGGCGATAAAAATTAGATGAGTTAATCCCAGCACAGGTGATCAGAAAGGATCACAACATCATCAGCACAGCAGCCTGCTTCCTCCTTTTAGTAAGATTTAACATGATATGTTTAGTTTATGTTGAAGAATCTTGTATGTCACAGTGCACTTAATAATAACCTTGGTTTATGTGGACGCTTTTTTTCAGAGGCGACTGAAAGATCATATAATTACCTCATTGGCCCAGAATCAAATATTTGCAGGAAAAAACATAGAATTGTAGGAAATGTGGCCAATTTTTAGCTTTTCAACAAATCAGATAAATTATTATTTATCAGACATTTCACTAAGAGTCACAAGAGTGTTCTGTTAAACTCAACAAAGGTTGAAGGGTTCTTAGTATTTAGGATACCATATGAATATATCATATATCATAAAACACATGCAACATAATGCACATTTTACTTTCTTTTAAGTCAGCGTTCTTCCATTTGAGATGTTATATTTTTTCAAAGCTAATTTTTAAAGCCAAACTCCATGATGGTGAAAGTAACATGGACTGAAAAAAAACATTTATGTCTTATCATAAAGCCAAAGGCCACGTACCACATTCATTTGTTTTTGATTCCAGCAACGAGTGCTGAAAGTTTCCAGGGGCATAGCATAGCAGAATACCTAGCAGTATAAACAAAAAGGTAATACTTAGGCATGCTGCTAATGATAAAAAATATTATTGTATTTAATCCACTCATACAGAGAACAAGTCTGAAAACATTAGAGATATATGTATATTTGCACATATATATATAGAGAGAGATAGAGTCACACACATAGAGATGTAGATAAATATGTTTCTTAGAATTCCTAAGAAGAGTGTGTCAGACCCACACAAACAAGGTGTTCTAGAGTGCTTGGGCTGAGGAGGTCCAAATTCAGGAGATATTGAGTATCCTGCTCATCCACTGCAATGATCTCCTGTCAGTCCTGGAGGTGGCCCCACCAGTCAGCAAGAACTAAGCGCCTATCTGCCCACCATAGCGGGTATGAGATGGTGATTCTCAGATAATTATGAAAATTCAAGTCTCTCAAATCCAGAGAGACCCTTTATAGTCATTCACTACATCCCAATAGCACTACAGGAGGTCAAATGCCAGAGGAAACCCCTGACATAATACATTTAACCTATAAAAGTGGAACAAGCTCAGTGATCCATTTTAAATTCCTTAGAATCATAGTTCTCTGCAATGGTATATAGTTTTTTGTTTTTCAAGCTTTGATCCCCAAAGACATGATCTGACATGGTGCCATGTAACTCCAGGCTTATGTTGTCTTGACAGATACATATTGACAAAGTTCTGTGTAATGTTATGCTCCATGATTTTTAAGGACAATGCCATATAATCAATGAGATACAAATGTCATACATACTCAGGCAGGAAGATGTGCATGTGTCCTTGTGTATATATATTCACGTGTATGCACTTGTCTGTGTATCTACACACATGTATATGCATGTATAGAATGTAACCACTATAATTAATAAAAAAAAGATTTTAATAAAGAGTTTTATACTCTCTACTCTCCCTTTATAGTTCCTCTCTCTGTATTTGTGTGAATAGAAGAATAAAGCACAGCTACTGTATTTACCCATGAGGTTTCATTAAGCAAACTAAAAATCTAAATTAATAAAAATGTTTTGCAAAACATGGAGGAAGTCATCCCCAAATAGCCAGTGTTGAGACTACAATGCCAGATTAATACTCAGGCCAAACAGATCAATTCTGCAAGGTTGTAAATGATTGCTGACGTCATATATTAATCAGTCTTTATACATTTCAGATTGAAAAGGGTTGTCCCCAGAAATACAGCATACGGGAAATCCCATAGAAAGTCCTATGGCAAGTCAACAGGGTCATGGAGGCCACATGAATCCCTAGGTACCTTAACAAAATGTATTACACTGTAAAATTCGAACCACCTAGCATCATAAGAGGGAACAGTTTGAAGAAAGTATCTGCCCACTGATCACTGCAGTTCTTTCTATTATGACTGTGATATTGCCTGGTTTTTACACTCTTTTCAGCCCATAGCACTTACACTGCTCTGATTTTAAAAATCCAAAAACCGATTTGCCATGGAAAAGACAGAGGAGCCTGAAAATTGAACTGACCATTCCTGTCTTCATCACAGCACAGAGTGTGTCAACTGAGAAATGCAGAGCATGCTGGTAGAAGACAAGATGTTAGTAATGAGCCAAATGAATCCCTGGTGTGACTTCACTCACTTCATTAGGGTTATCTCCAGGATAAATCTGTCCCGACATACTGAAGACTTTAAAAGTTTTGAGCTGACGAGAATAGAAGTACATGGGGAAACAGCAAACCTTCCCTGAATATTTAAACTGGATTGTTAAACCAGTGGATCTTATTCCAAATTATGTTTGCAGCTTGTTTTTGATATAGCCTCTTGAATCACTTTTACAGTTCCAGAAAGTGTTGCATGATCCAGCCAGTGCATTAATAAGCAATGAGCTATGCAGTCCTGTCAAAACAAGCTCATTAGGAAGTTGGCTGCTGGGTTTTTGCAACCACTAGCTAAAGTTTGGCAAAATAAACAGGGGCACCTACAGGGAAGTCCCACAAGCTGTCTGTACTTTAAAAGATTTAAGAACTTATTTTTAAATATAAAAATAAGACCGAGCATCAATTTTCAGCAGTGCAAGTACAAAATAATTTTCCAAAAGTCTCACAAAAGCTTTATTGCAATGATTAGGTAGAAAGTTTCTTCTCATGATAAAAAAAAATATTCCACAATATAAAGAAAAAATTATGCTTCCTGATATATTGTTAGGCTCATAAAACCTGACTCTAGTTTTTCAGAACCATAAACAAAGTAAGGCACTTTGATGCTCTGATGATTGGATGGTAATTAGAGGGCCACACAAGTTCATAATGTATATGAAGAGCATAATAAGTTAAAAGTCCCTTTTATGAGTAGCTCACTGATCGCTTCTCCAGTGACTCAACCAAGCTTGTCTATGAAAATTAAAGGGTACCATGCCTAGCATTTCTTTGCAAGACTGCAAGAATGCACCCAGACTACCCTGTGCAAACACTAGTAAGTCCCATCAGGCACCTCAGGTAACAAAGAGAACTGCTAGAAACCACTAAAACATTTGAGTCTAAAGAAATAATTTCAGTGGAAGAAGCTTTGAATGCATTCAAAACTGAGGAGGCGTTTAAACTTAGGGATTCGGTGGGGTGGGGGCCAAAGTGGCAATGCTAATGCCATCACATACAACAGGGGAATTATACAGGTCAACCAGAGCAGCGACAAAGGTCCCTTAGCTGCCTCACAAGATGACAACCAGGAGACCAGCCACCTCAAGGGTGTGTATGGCTGTAGTGGATCCTCATGCACCCTTCCAGGGAAACATGCATGCTCAAAAAGCTTTCTGAAATGCCTGTACACCAACGCATGCAGCATGGGCAATAACACGAGGAACTAGAGGTCTGTGTGCGGTCGCAGGGCCATGATCATACTGCAGTCACAGAGACATGGTGGGATAGCTCGCATGACTGGAATGTGATCAGGGATGGCTACAGGCTTTTCAGGAAAGACAGACCAGCAAGACGAGCTGGGGTAGTTGCTCTTTATATGAGGGAGCAGCTGGAATACATCGAGCTCTGCCTTGGAGTGGAAGGAGAACAAGTTGAGAGCTTGTGGGTAAAAATTAAGGGGCAGGCAAATATGGGTGACACTGTTGTGGGTGTTCGCTACAGGCCACCTGATCAAGAAGAAGTAGTTGATGAAGCCTTCTACAGTCAGCTAGGAGCAGCGTCACAAATGCAGGCCCTGATCCTTGTGGGGGACTTCAACCACCATGAAACCATTTGCTGGAAATCAACACAGCAAGCCATGAATGATCCAGAAGGTTCCTGCAGAGCATCCAGGACAACGTTTTAATGCAAGCGGTGGAGAAGACAATGAGACAAGTTGTGCTGCTCGACCTTATACTAATGAACAAGGAAGGGCTGGCTGAGGATGTGAGAGTTTTGGGTAGCCTTGGCTGCAGTGACCATGAGATGGTGGAGTTCAGGATCCTGTGTGTAGAAGCAGGGCAACAGCTCAGATTACAGCCTTGGACTTCAAGAAGGCCAACTTTGGTGTCTTCAAAGACCTGCTTGGAGGAATCCCATGGGCTAGGGTTCCAGAAGGCAGAGGGGTCCAAGAGACCTGGTCAATATTCAAGGACCACTTCCTCCAAGCTCAAGATCAGTACATCCCTAGGAAGAAGAAGTCAGGCAGAGGAGCCAGGAGACCTGCATTGATGACCAAAGAGCTTCTAGTGAAACTCAAATGGAAGATGGATGTTCACAATATGTGGAAAAAGGGACTGGCCATTTGGGAGGAATATAAGAATGTTGTCAGGGTATACAGGGATGCAACAAGGACGGCCAAGGCCCGTTTGGAATGAAATCTAGCTAGGGATGTCAAGGATAACGAGAAGGCCTTCTTTAAATATGTCAACAGCAAAACGAAGACTGGAGATACAGTGTGCCCAGTGCTGAACAAGGAAGGGGCCCCGGTGATGCAGGATGCAGAGAAGACGGTGTTACTGAATGCCTTCTTTGCTTTCGCATTCACTGCTAAGGCTGGCCCTCAGGCATCTCAGCCCCCAGAGGTGAAAGAGAAAATCTGGGGAACGGAGGACTTCCCCTTGGATTGGGTCAGAGATGACCTAGGCAAATTGTATCCTCACAAATCCATGGGCCCCAACAAGATGCACCCGCAAGTGCTGAAGGAGCTGGCGGATGTTCTTGCCGAGCCACTCTCCATCATCTTTGAAATGTCATGGAGTGCAGGACAGGTGTCCAAGGACTGGAGGACAGCAAATGTCACTCCAGTCTTCAAAAAGGGCAAGAAGGAGGACCCAGGAAACTATAGGCCAGTCAGCCTCACCTCCATCCCTGTAAAGGTGATGGAGCATCCCATCCTGGAGGACATCTCCAGGGATACAGAGGAAAAGAAGGTTATCAGAAGGTTAACATGGATTCTCCAAGGGAAGATCATGCCTGACCAACATGACAGCCTTCTATGACCGTGTGACTGGCTGGGTCGACAAAGGGAGAGCAATGGATGTTGTCTATCTTGACTTCAGTAAGGCATTAGACACTGTCTCCCACAACATCCTCGTAAGTAAGCTAAGAAAGTGTGGGCTGGATGAGAGGACAGTGAGGTGGATTGAGAACTGGCTCAACAACAGAACTCAGTTGTGATCAATGGGGCAGAGTCTGGTTGGAGGCCTGTAACTAGTGGTGTTCCCCAGGGGTCTGTGCTGGGTCCAGTTGTGTTCAACATATTCATCAGTGACCTGGACAAAGGGACAGAGCGTACCCTCAGCAAGTTCGCTGATGACACCAAGCTGGGAGGAGTGGCTGATACACCAGAAGGCTGTGCTGCCATCCAGCGAGACCTGAACAGGCTGGAGAGCTGGGCCAAGGGGAACCTATAGAAATTCAACAAAAGCAAGTGCAAGGTCCTGCCCCTGGGGAAGAACAACCCCATGAACCTGTACTCAAGTTCAGAAGTAGCAATGTTAACTTTAAAGCCAGAAATTAAAACCAGCCTTTTGAGAAACACAGTGACTATTTAATACAACTTTCTAACTGCACTCCTGGCTGTAATACTGATGCCAGCAGTTTTTATCTAGCGTCCAAACTGTGCAAATGTATATTTTTTTTTTCAATGGCTAGTAGTATAAAACCTTGTATTTTGTTCTATTATGTAAACTTTCCCATTCAGGTGACAGGCAATTTATTGCAGCCCTTCGATGGATTGTAATGGCTGTAGTAACTGTGCAGTTAAGTGCTGTTTCTAAAAAGTAGAACTGGCAAAATATTTAATGAAGCATTTTGGCTTTCTCTGCGACGAGATGAGAGCACCCTGTTGTATGCCAAATCAATCTGATTTTGCACAATATATCCATTCAAGCAGCAATTCTGGAGGCTGGAGAGCCAGAGTTGCTGAGAGACTAGATTTTCTAGGCTGTGGAGAAAATACTACTTCCAGATGTAATTTCCAAGTACTAAGAAGTGCCATTTACTCTGGGAGACATGGATTTGCAGCATGATTTGGACAAATTCTGTGGAAGTTCTTCAATCTTTGCTGAAAATCTGCAAGAATTTTCTTCAGTGTTACTGCTGCTACTGTGGCTTTAACACTGTAATATCAATATTTAACACTGCTAATTCCCTAGGAAATGTATATACTGCAATCATACTCTGCAAGGTGAGACACACAGATTGGGTAACTGCTGAGAATGAACAGCTAGTTCCAAGTTACACGTGTAAGAGGCATGCAAAGATATTTTTCTCTCTTTTTTATTTTCTTTGGGGGACCGGGGGGTAGAGGTGGGGGTGTTTTGTTGTTGTCTGGTGCTTCTTTTTGGCCAGTTTCCACTCCATGTTTAATTTCAAGGCAATGCATTTCCATTCATTTCAAGAGTACAGAACTTGACAGTGGCAATCTTTCCTCTAGTGTCATTAAGGAAAATATTACAATTATCACTTCATCCAGACACTAAAAACCCTCCATAAAGTTCTTCCATAAATAGCTGTAAGAAGTAGAGCATCATTAAACTCTTAGCACATACCATTCTACTGAAGTAAGAGCTGATCCCAGTGGGTCCTGGATCCCACAATTATCTCAGAGTTCTGGCCCTGAAAAATCAGCTCAGGGCAGCCTTTCTACAATTTTCTTCATACCAGACTTCACTATGCATTGTTGATGTCCCTAGAAAACACTTGCAGGGTTCACAAAATCTGCTCTGTTGAGTGAAAAAGAAAAGCATTGAGAGAGCTGCTGAGCTCTGACATTGCCATGTTCTCCTACTGAGAAAGGAGTAACAAATTACTGAAAATTTAGAAACCCTTTCTAGATCATGCCTGTGGAACACAGTTCTGTGGAAAGGTCAATATGTGACAACAGCAGCCACCAAGGCTGCAATGAGTTGGGCGGGCAGCGTGCTGCAGGCACAAATGCCAGGGGAAACAAAGCACTTGGCAGACAGCCGCCTCCCCTGAAGCACAAATGACTCGTAGGTATGCTCCCATCAGCAGACCATGCTACTAACTCAATGCAATCTTTTTCTTAAGAGTATCAGGAAGATCATAAAATGTGGCAAAATCAGTCTGAGGCCACCCAGAAGCTATTCGACCCTCTCTGAGGAATTTTCAAGCTAGTAACTCTTGTGGTGAGTTTTAATAAGTCATTTTTCGGCTTCAGAGCATCACAGCAACATGGACAGGGACAAGAGGGCTGCGTAGAGATTACAAAGTCACTCTGCAGCAGCAGCACTGCAAGAAAGAGCGACCCTGGATTTTGGCTGGGGTGTTACTAAGGCTAAGGCTGTAGCAAAGGTGACCCAACTCCCAGGCCCCTTTAAGCAAACAAATAAAGCAAAACAAGATTTGCTTGGTGTTGCTACCTCTTGCTCTTTCACAGCTCCTAGGATCCTTTTTTGTTGTTGTTGGTTTTCTTTTAATTGGAAAAGAGCTGGTATTTTTCATAGTCTCATAAATTTTTAAATAACCCCTGAGCTTAATAAAGTCTTTTCTTCTGCTCCATGTCTATAACACCTGCATTTAATCAAGCCATACTCTCCTTTTTTTCCATCTTTTGCATGGCTTTCCTGCATGTGCTCAAAAACACTCGCAGCTCCCTTCCTTTGATGCAATCCTTTATAACTGTTCTTTGCAGATACCACCAGTTCAATGGTTGTCACCCAAGACAAGAACATTTCTGGTTTTGAATTCTCAAAAATGAGCAGTTGAAGACATACCCAGCCCAAGAAGAAGGATGAGTCATCTGGAAAACAGAAGATAAAATACAAAATGTCCTGCAATAATTAAATTTTCACTTTATTGCAGAAAAGTCATAGTATTAAAAAGAAATCAAATATGGCTTGCTTTTTTAATCCAGCCAGCTAACTATATATTTGAAGAGTTTTAAGGTTCTGCTGCATTCTGAAAAGTGATTCCTTATGTTCCTTATAAGCATTTCTTACTGGAGTAATCTACAGAAATGAGTCAAAACTGCATGATCACTTCTGCAGGGTACCTTGTTTTGGACCATTATTGTGGAACAACAGAGACATTTCACTCCAGAGGGGACATGTTACACATGTAAAAGTAGCATCATTGCAAGAAAAACAGCAAGGGAGTGGGCAAAAAAGACCTCTCAGAAAGAAAAAAAAAGGGGGTTTGGTCTTCTCATCTATTACATTAAAAATATTCTTACTGAATTATTTTGCACATTGAAGAAGATACTACAAGTAGAGAAACATGAGATTTGGGGGATAATTGCCCAGCGAGGCAGCTCTTTCCCTCTTTCTGGTACAATTTTACCAGGAAGGTTTAGCATAAAGGACACAGCACAATAAATCTACAAGTGGATATCAAATAAAAGATGTTGCTGCAAAACATGACTCCTTAGAGAAATAAGGTAAAAAAGAAGCAAAAGGCAATAATTTAAAGCACTGTAAGAATAAAATTGTTGATTACTCTTTCAATCACAAATAGAGCTGAAATATTGGAATTCAACACAAAACAAAACAAGAGTGGCTAGTTGTTCTCTTCTGGAGCCACTGAATCACATGGCTTTGGTATACCTCGAGTAAAGATCTCCATCCAGAGTGAGGAAGGAAATCACCTGAAGGGTACAGCAGCATTCCAGAAAATTAAGTTGAAAGCATTTGTGTATCTGTGTGCAATCTGACTTGGTCTCTGTTCTCCAAACAAGATGTTCCTCAAGGTGCTGTAGGCAAGCAGCACTATTTTCTTTTGGAAAATACCCACCTTTCTCCACATACATCCAGCCAAGTTACCACCAAAACTGCAAAAATTTCAGGGGGAACAATATGGATAAAAATCAAAGGACAAGAATTAGGACATGCAATACGAAAAAATAGCCTACAGTGTTTCCTCAGTCCTACTTTGTACAGTCCAGGTTTTCCAACTGATCTAAATTTAGATTTGTCTTACTTGAAATTAGTAGGTCAAATAAGTGAATAAAGTGCTCCTCATCATGACTAAATATCTCTGAATTTGAGTTCTATGCTTTGTTTCTGGCACCTAACAACCTCTGTCTGCAGTAACAAGAGATTTCTCACAAATACAGTCGAAGGGCTTTAGGAATTTGTTTGCTAACTGAATGAATTATTATTGTATGAAACAAATGACTCTTTTCCATGCATTATCATATTTTTCTCAATCACCTGTTTCAGCATTGGCATCTCTCAGTTTAAGATTAATAATGTCATAAATTATCACACGAAAGATCTGGACTGTTCTAATTTGCAAGACAGTTTTCCCAGATTGTCTGCTGTTTCTATAAGGAAAACTATAACACATGAACAACAGATTTAAATCCTACCCCATTTGTTCCCACAAACATACATGGTCTGATTTGATTTTCATAATTGTTTAACTTGTATGGTTCCCACTGATTCATTATATACTCTGGTGTGAAATCAAAACAGGCCTGTAATAGGTAGCATAGCCAGAGGGGACTAGAGAAACTTAAAAAACTTAATATCCATTGTTCATTTCAGTTCATCACTTGCATTATTAGTGGCAGCTGTTCTACTACAAACCACATTTTCCTACCCTTTGAGTATGTAGTGCTGCATCTCTAAATAGCTGCAAAATGTTGATGTAGCCTGTTGAGGAAAACTGACTGTCATATAAGGTTGCTGGGGAATCTTGGCAAGATCCATTTTGTCCTCCGTCCTGCAGAAGATGCTTTGTTTGAAGATTCTCCACCTGTTTATTCACAAGTGGCTTTAAAAATATTGTCTTCAAACGTTAATAGAGCAGTTGCTTCCCACCACAGCTCCAGCTAAAATCCTGGTTATCTCTATGCCATATAGCTTGGTATCTCTAACAATATATTTTCAAAACATATGTGTATGCTATGTTACACCTTTACTGATCTATCACACAGCTAAACGTGGGCATTCCTGCATCTGTTTTCAGGCAGAGGAAATATTTCTTCCAATCATCGCACTATTTTCCCAAAAAAAAGGTGACATGCAGAAGAAACAAAGGGACCGAGAAAGGGAACTGCAGACCAATGCTTTTCTAAGAGATTCATTAAAAGCTTTCAGCCAAGGGAAAAGAGAAAGCAAACTGAATTGGATTCAGTTCTGGGGTGAAGGTTTGGTAGGCTATTAGAAGAGATTATATTTGAATCATTCTGCTTTGTCCATTCTTAACCTAAGTATTTTCATCCCATGAAAGAAAAATATTCATTGTTTTCTTGAGACATTTCTATTTTCATTTCTAGCCAAAGAAATATTATGCCATAAGCCACAGATGAATTGTAACTAAAGAAGGGAGTTTTAAAACTACATAGACCCCACAAATCCTGGCTAATAATATGCCAGATATAATAATTATACACCAAGACCATCAAAACTACTGCCATAACTCCCATCTATGTCATTATGCAAAATAACATTTTCTTTCAACTTTTTTCCTCGCAATTGTCTTTTCCTTCCTCTGCAGAAAGACTTGCTGTGCTAGCCCTCAAATTAAAAGTAACATTGCAGTGAAAGGAAACTCTCAGATCACCAAGTGAAAATTCCTGCTGTCATAGATAACTATGTCTGATAATCTCATCCATAAACTGTACCAGCGCCACCTTATTCCCACTGGAAGGCTTTTCCAGAACCTCACAGCTGTCATGGTCAGAAACTTTCCTCCAGTTTCCAGACTGAACTTTTAATCTTCTGTGGTGCCTCCCCACCAACATGTATTTGCAGGCAGCGTTCATACATCCCTTTTCAGCTTTCATTCTATCAGGTCAAATAATGCAAGCTGTACCTGTGCAAAATACTTCTTTTCTTTAATCACACTAAGAGGATGAATTTTAGACAAAAGTTCACAGAATCACAGAACCACAGGTTGGAGGGGACCTCAGGGATCATCTAGTCCAACCTTTCTAGGAAGAGCACAGTCTAGACAAGATGGCCCAGCACCCTGTCCAGACAAATCTTGAAGGTGGCCAACATGGCCGAGTCAACCACTTCCCTGGGGAGATTATTCCAGTGGGTGACTGTCCTCACTGTGAAAAATTTCCCCTGTCCAATTGGAATCTCCCCAAGAGCAACTTGTGTCCATTCCCCCTTGTCCTCTCCATAGTAATCCTTGTAGAAAGGGAGTCTCCATCTTCTTTGTAGCTACCCCTTAAGTACTGGTACGTGGTGATGAAGTCCCCTCTAAGCCTCCTTTTCTCGAGGCTGAACAAACCCAGTTCTCCCAGCCTATCCTCGTATGGCAGCTTCCCAGTCCTTTGATCATCTTGGTGGCCCTTCTCTGGGCCCCTTCCAGCCTGTCCACATCCTTTTTGTATAGAGGGGACCAGAACTGTACACAGTACTCCACGTGTGGCCTGACAAGTGCTGAGCAGAGTGGGAGAATGACTTCTTTCTCTCTGCTGGCGATGCCCTTTTTGATGCAACCCAGCATCCTGTTGGCCTTCTTGGCCGCAGCAGCACACTGTTTGCTCATGCTGAGCTTTCTGTCCACCAGGACCCCCAGGTCCCTTTCCACAGAGCTGCTCTCCAGCCAGGTGGATCCCAGTCTGTGCTGCACTCCCGGATTATGTTTCCCCAGGTGCATGACCTTACACTTCTCCTTGCTGAACTTCATAAGGTTCCTGCTGGCCCACTCCTCCAGCCTATCCAGATCTCCCTGCAGAGCAGCTCTCCCTTCAGGAGTGTCTACTTCCCAGCACAATTGGGTGTTATCTGTAAATTTCATCAGGCTACACTTGATGCCGTTATCCAGATCACTTATAAAGGTGTTGAATAACATTGGGCCCAATATCGATCCCTGGGGGACCCCACTTATGACAGGTTGCCACTTGGAAAAGGAGCTGTTTACCACCACCCTTTGAGTGCAGCCTGTCAGCCAGTTCCCCACCCACTGCACAAACCTCTTGTCTAGGCCATAACACATTGATTTCTCCAGGAGGAGGCTGTGGGGGACTGTATCAAAGGCACACGCCTGCTGAGCTGTGGTCTATAGCTCTGTTCCTTAGGGAGATGCCACCCCCAAAGAAAACATGTGCTTCATTTTGTTGAACATTAAGCAAATGTCCTGTTGCTTACCTTCCCTTGCAGTGATGCACTGCTCTCTCTTCACTCACTGCTCTGTCTATACTCTGCTTTTTATTTACAATCTGTTGTCTTATTCTCTCCTAGAGTCTTTATCCCTAGCTATTTCCATTTTCCTTTCCTCTCTTCTTGTGAAATTTGCTTCTCTTATGTCTTCCTTCTTGCCATGTTGCGTTGCCTTTCTGCTTGTTTCTCTTCTTCCTTCAGTGCAGAAAACATTTTGTCTGTTCCTAAAAAAAAAACTTCTCAGTTTTCCAAGCTCTACTTCTGCCTTGGCTTTAATGAGATGTACTTCTATGAAGCATCTCTTTCAAAGGACATTTGGTTGGCTAGTACACTATGTATCCACAAATTTTGATCTGCCCTTGCAGTTTCTACTCCCTTTTTCTCCTTGCTGTTTTCAAACTTTTGAATTCCTTCGTTATCCATGGCCTTAAATTTTCTCACCCAAGACCTCTTAGTGTCATTTCATTAAAAAAGTACTTTACTCAGGTAACCCCTCAAGGACAGTATTAGCCTGCTGCTTATTCACACGATCAATATATAAACCACGAAGCACAGGAATCCACAAATAAGTTCTGCAGCTCACTGCTCTTAGGGCTCTCTCAGTCACTAGTCACTTGGATTTTTGTTACTTTTAGCTAAGCTGTTTCTGTCCCCTTCAACAGCTGAATATTCATTAGCAGCAATTAAACACAGGAAACCTAACTGCCTTAGCTACAAGGCCTTTGACCTCTCACCACACACAAATACAATACTACCTTTAAACCACAAATGACAACTAGACCTTCTCATTAAGAACTGCAGCCAAACCACTGAACCTACAAATGATGAAATGCAACCTCATAAACCAGTAAGCAACAGAAAACGCCAGTTAACTTACACCCCAAAATACAAGAACTTCTTTATCCTCCACCAAGGCCAATTCCCACCCAGAGACCCCTGTTCACTGTGCTCCTATCAGTAGGTTCTTCTATGCCATGGAAAACCCAAGGCGCAATACAGAATGTTCAGAACTGTTGGAGTTTTTTGATACATTGTTTCATTAGATGGGTAAATTTATGCTTAAGTCCAGATTCAACTACATCTCAACAGCAAGCACAAGAGATACCGTGGACTCAGGAGTGCAACCACATTATACAAAATATTAGGAAGATGCTGGTAACTGACTTGAATAACAACAATAGGTTAACCAAGGACTGTGTTACCATTACGGAGAGAAAACAGGCAACTTTGGTAACATCTTTGTGCATACAAATGAGAAAAAAATAACCTAAGGCCCATTTTGTTTATTTATTATTGCCATCTAAGTCATTATGAGATACTGTGCCTTTCCATAGCAAAGCCACATAGTGCAAATGTCATTAATTCCTTTTCCTTACTAATCCAAAATTAAGAACATTAAAATGCATTAAATTCAAGACATTATAATTTAAAGAGAGATTTTATAAAGGCTCTTTGGTAGTCAAGGCTATATTAGTATTTCCATTCTATTTTTTAAGTGCTTATAAATCAGCCATAAATGCTGCTCATTTTGGAACCTGCTTTCCAAGTTTTCAAACCGCAACTGATCATTCATTATATATTTTCCTGAAAATGTGATTCAGATCAATCTTTCTTCTGGGTAAGGTGAGTTTCTGGATGCCAGTGATCTGAAGCAGTGTGCCAGAAGGATAGAAAAATGCATTATAATGAAGTTTCAATGTAAAACAGAACTCTTGCTGATTTAAAGTAATGTTCTTTGTTGTCTGCAAGAAAACAAAACCAGAATCCAAATAAATTACTATAGTTTCTCAAGCTATAATATGCAGTTGTAGTTTTTGAAAACAAATTAAGAACCAAACCAGTAAAATGGTGAGGGTGCCTTTAGCTTGCATAACTACTTCTCAGCTCCTACAGCTACATGGGGAGGTCTATATCCATCAAAGCTGGAAACAGGCAGGCTACGCATCCTCAGAGCACCTTTGGTTTGCATTTTGTTGCCCTGCATTTAACAAAGCCATCACCATTGCTATTTTTCAGTGCCTGGTCACTTCCTAATCAAGCTGCTTCATATTTTGAACCACCCTACAGGGGTGAGGGAAAAAGGGACATGAATACCTTTCTGTTCAAGTTCCAAACAGGCTGTTAGAGCAGGTCCAGGAGTAAAGCTGTGTTGGATGGATGCAACAGCATCTAACAGCAGTCAAGAGAGGATTAGGGCCAGCTGCAGCACCCTCATTTGTTTGTCTCCTATATTGTGCTGCTCACAGACACACACAGTTGTATGGGAAAAACTATCTTACTGGTAGTTTAAAAGCAAAAGCCACTGGATCCACAGATATACCTGCAGCTGGAAAGGAGACATTTTTTTCACCCAGCTCAGCTTAAAGACACATTTTGCAGGCTGACAAACACACTAATTCTTAGGGAACCCTGCTCAGTTTTTATGGAGAACTTCAGGTCGAAAATCACAGGGCAAGAAATGGACTAAAATCAAAAAAATCTTGTGCCTCACTAAAACTTGGGCGTTTATTAATATTCTTTCTATAATTACTATGCATTACTGCTGGCATTAAGAGGCCTCCAAATGAATTTAGCCTCCACTGTACTCAGCACTGCCCGAATGTAATGAAAATAAGGGCCATGGCCAAAGAGCTTACATTTCAAATCCACCGATCAAAGTATATATCAGCAACAACACTTAAACTTTCAAGGCTTATTAACATCAGAAACAAAAAATTAAAAAGCCTTCCAGAACTAAGCAAGATGATCTTTTGACTCTGAATCTGGATTAGTGTTCAGTTTGGAAGGAGAAATGTGTTTTAATAAAGTCAAGAACACTTCCAGCTCTCTGTGGAGGCATGCATTGAAAGTGATTAAAGAATGGCTCTGTGGGATAGCTAGCTTTCAACTGAATAGGTGAAGAATCTTATTCTGACATCTTTTGAAATGGAACAGCAGCTCGGATAAATTGATTATATTTTTCACAAAAATATAACACCACGGTTAATTAACAGATTCTGCCACAAAAAAAACCCAAACATACCTGAAATATAATACAATTTCAAGACAGTCTTCAGTGGTTTTTTTATAATCTCTATTTGTAAATATCATGTTTATTTTATAAATATGTCAATACAGCCCTAAGAATTGTTGAACTGTAGAGCTGGTCATATTATTATTAAAGATATACTTTCTTGTTTATAGCCCTTGTTTTCCTGTTTGCAGTTTACTCTTGATAGTACTTTTAGCAGATAGTAGTTTATCTATGTACTTTTCATAAACTATTTACTTTGTCTTTAGATCACCTGAGGTATTCAGTTGTTTACAATTATTGTTTCTATTTCTTGCCTGGGTGACTGTTGTTTATTTGTTTGTTTTAAACTGAGTGCTGAATAGTTTTACTATTGCCTTGCAGCTGTCAAGTGATTTTTCAAGGTTGGAGAAGTGGTTATATTGAGAAAGGTAAATCAGCCTTTAGTAGATTTTTTACTTTCCCAGAATAAAAAAACTAAACTCAGGTGTCACAGAAAGGTGCAAGAACTGCTCAGAACACAGAATCCTCTTTCCACAGGGAAATTCCTCCAAATCCCTTCAGGTCACAAGGATTTGTGTATGCCTAGTTTGTTTAAATATTTTCTACCTTGCTCCTCCTCCAGCAAGGATAAGACTTCCTTTCTCCTTTTGTCCTAAGGACATGGGGCTTCTGAATGCCAGCCTAACCAGTAAAGACCATAGTGAAGAAGACATCAAGTACCTTGGCCTTTTCCAAGCCCTCTGTCACCAGGTCAGCAGTAGGTTCACATTTTCCCTAGTATTCCTTTTGCTGCTAATATATCTGTAGAAGCCATTCTTTTTGGCCTTCACATCTATTGCCAAATTCACTTTCAGATGGCCCTAACTTTCCTAGCCCCATCCCTACTTGTTTAAATAGTGTCTCTATATTAATCCTGGGTGAACTGATCCTGCTTCCAGCTCATGTATTCTTCCATTTTATACCTGGATTTATTCAGGTGGTCCTTTTTTATCCATATGGGCCTCCTGCCACTTTTGCTTGATTTCCTGCTTGTCAGGATGAACCATTCTTGAATTTGGATCAGGTGATCTTGAAAATCAACTCGCTCTCCAGGACCCCTCTTCTCTCCAGGGCCATGTCCCATTGGATTCTTCCAAGCAGGTCTGTGAACAAAACAAAGTCTGTTCTGAAGTTCAGAATTGTGATCCTGCTTTTTGTACTGCTTTCACCTCTCAGGAGCCTGAACTCTACATCTTATGGTCACTGCAGCCAAGACTGCCCCCAACCTTCATATCCACCACCACTTCCTATTTGTTTGTAAATATCAGGTCAGCCAGAGAGTGCCCCCTTGTTGGCTCCTCTATCACCTGTGTCAGGAAGTTACCATCAGTGCACTCCAGACACCTCCTGGATTGCTTGTGTCTTGCTGCATTGCCTTTCCAGCACATATCAGGGTGATTAAAGTCCCCCATGAGGACCAGGCCTTGCGAACAGGAGTCTTCTTCCAGTTGTCTGCAGCAGTGCTCATCTACTTCTTCCTGACTGGGCTGTCAGTAGCAAGAACCCACCACAAAGTCACCCTCTTTGTTACACCCACTAACCCCAATCTGCAAACTCTGAGCTGGCTCATTTTCCATCCCAGGGCAGAGCTCCATGCATCCCTGCTGCTCTACAAGGCAAGGGCAAATCCCTGCCACTCCCCCACATGGTCCTCCCTCAAAAGCTGCTATCCATCCATGAGAGGGCTCCAGCCTGATGCTCTGGTTCATCCCAGACCTACGCTTGTGCGAGCACAAACATGCTGTTAAACAACTGAGCCATTCCCAGGGTTAAGGCACCATAAATTTCTGTCTAAGCTTTATGTCCCTTCATGAATTAAGGCAATTCAGACAGCAGGCAGTATTCTTGTTAACAGTTCATTTTCTCTCCCCTCTCCATCTCCTGTCAGGAAACGGTTTACAGGTCTTCCTCACGGTCTTCTAGAAGAAATCATAGTTACACAGAGAATTTTACAAACAATAAATTCCAGGGAAAAAAAAAAACGACTTTGAAGTGTTGTTGCAGAACATGAAGTCAACAAATAGGAAATTTTACTGCTGTACAAGCACCCTCACTCAGTGTCTTTCCTGGTCCTGGGCTAACAGTCGCGGAGTGAAATAAGTACTGTTTACACACATTTCCCATCATGGTTTAGGCCAGTTCTCTGTTTCTGGAGGGTGAGTGCTCTTTGGAAGTCCTTTAATTCACTGCTAGCTGAGTCATGACCATTTGCCTATATGACGTCTATCTGAGCATGCCACGCTCAGGAAACACATCCTGGCTACTTCCTGCATCCGCATGTGGAGTGTGGATTCTGCTGTCTTCATATCTGAAACTCTGGTCTCAGAAATCTAGAGTTATTTGTGACTGGACAGCCTTGGAAGGGGGGATTTAATACACATTGTTGCACAGTTAAGCTGTTAAGTACTGACTGTCACAAGAAAATATGGGAGTAAATATTCAGCCTATACGGTCTCCCTCATCGTACATCAAAGCAAGCATAAAAAATTGACCTGCAAAACCCTTATAAGTTAGAAAAGTCTGGCTAACTGCAAATAGCCAGCTAACAGAAAAGCACTTGTCTGCGTTGAGTGTTCCCAGCTGCTTATCCTCCACCATAAGGCACAAGAGAAGCTCTCTAGACCCGGATGACAGTAACCTCTTGACTCATGAAGTGATGGGCTACACAAACCCCACTCACTCATCCACAACACCAGCAAGGGGACGTCTCCTCACTGCCAAGTACAAAGACAACCCCATCTAGCCCAGCAGTCACTGCACTTACTTACTGTGTTAACAACCTTGCACTTATATTTTACCAAGGACTATAGTTGTCTTGATTACTGTACAGAAAATATACCTTCCTGGACCTTTTTCTATTCAAGAATATGAAATTCACCCATGACCATGAACATGGAAAACAGCAATGAGTGTTGCAATTATCACAGTGAAAGAGAACATAATTTCATTGATCCCAGCATCTGGCCATCTGCTGCCACCAGGCTATGGTGCTTCAGAGAGGAGAGACAATATTCTTCCTTTGCTCCCCACTGCCAATTAACATCCAACCTAAACCCCAAGTCTGGCAATCCTTCTCATTACAGCAAAGCTTATTATAGAAATCTTGAACACTCTTAATTTAGTATAAGAGCTCTAGCAGTGGTATCTGTTAGAAAACTTCAGAAAACATGTATTACAATATTGCTCTGGACTCTTTCAAGCTACATACCTGTCCCTCTGAGACCAGCTTGAAAAGTAAACAGAAAAGCAGGATTAATAAGTGAGCAACAGGTAATTTGTACACAGTGGTGAAATGAAGCCTATCTAGTAACACAAATTGCTGACAAAATGATTCTGTGAAGACAAGTCAAAACATACAAAATGAGTGTTTGATATTTCCTTATTAATGTCAACAGTTTTTTCCTGACTGACTACAAAGAGATTTAAAGTGGATATATCCAATGTGCTCAACTCTGCAACTCTGCTGGTTTCTTGTACAGTGTGTAGTAATCCTAAACTGCAATTCTTTCTTGTTTGATCTTCAAGTTTTAAGCAAGAAAAAGGATCATTAAAGCATTTTCAACCATTTTTTTGGTCTTTTAATTCAGTCATGTTTTCTGCTCTCTATGGTTTAAATTATTCATAGCAAATTGTGCAGATTCAGATGTCAGCAAGTCATCGGCTAAATAACAAATTCAAAAAGGACTCTGCAGCCATTCTCGCAACATATCAGACGCATGCTGTACCCAGGCAGGAGTGATCATCCCTTTTCAAGTAACATTTGCAGATGAACTCATCTTATTCTTTAATAACTTTAAAGCTACTCGATGCTCTAAATGCACAGGTATTAGATGGTCATGTTCTGTTTAAAAATTACTCTAGAGCTGATTAAATGTCATTCCCAGATGAACTCAGTTAAGAATACATGGGACTTTTTACCCCAACAGTGCACTCTGTCAAAAAGAACCTTCAAAAGGGGTAAGGAAGAGTCTTCAGGTATTGTCTTGGTTTTGTTTGTTGGATTGTTTTTTTTCCTCAAACACTTAATCTAAAATAATCTCAGACATTAGCCTATGAACCTCATTGGACTGGATGTTCAGTTTGCAAATGACACTCTCTTTTCTGCATCAACACTAGCAGTCACTATTCAGTAATCCTCAACCTCTTCTCCCCACGACAAACAAAAAGTAGCATAAATGAAGCAATATTTTGGCCAGAAAATTCAGAGTGATAAAATAACACAGATTCTTCTTATTGCCCCTGAGGGCACTTTGGGCACAGTATCTGCATTTGTTCTGCAGACACCCTAAAGCCCAGTCATATAGATGGTTCAGATAGGGGACATGGAAGCACAAGCTCAACATGGGCAATCACAACGTCTGTAAAACTTCTGAGAACCAGGCAACTTAGGACACCTCCAGGCACCAGCAGACTGTCTGCAGGATGACTATATGGCAGCTCTGGAGGCAGGAGGTGGTTTGGCATGCCAAGTTCATGGCCCCTGGACACTGGTCTTACTGAGAAGTTCAGGCACATACAAGCAACTCCCTAACACCTGAGAGTATACTGCACTCATAAAAGAAAATATGTAAAGCAAACCTTATACCCAGAGGAATTTATGATCGAAAAGACTGAATGGACATTTCAGAGGGTTTTATGTCCTGAGACAGGTTGGAGGGAGAGCAGAGAATATGAAACAAATACAGGGTGAAAAAAAATATTTCCCATTAATCAGTTTAAGGGCATATAGTTACATTCATGTGTCATGGATGTCTAATGCTTGTCTCTAAATAAAGTATTTGTATGGGAACACGGCCAGTTAGGCAGCTACCTGGTCACCCACGGATGAAAGCAACTGATTTATGTGAGCACACTGGGCATTTGCACACATAAATTACAGTTACTCACACAGTACACATCTGGGTTTGAAAGTCCAGGTCCCAGTTTGCAATGAACTTGGCAAGGTCTCTGGACAAATAATTGATAAACAGTAAAATCCTTTTGATGTCAGATTCCAAGGGACGAGGGATGTCCAGCATAACTGTATGAGGTAACTCATAGGCAGCTCAGAGAGGATCTGGCCTAAGATAGCCTCCTGCTGTTCCCAGCTGTGACTGCATAAGGCACACAAAGAGAAGCAGAACATCAGGCTTGCTCCATGTATCAGTTTTCCTGTAACCCATAAGTACATGTTTTCTCACAGCCTCGTCTAGGTTTGAATAAAACACAAAACAATCTCCAAAATTAGACCAATCAATGCACGGAGAGCACTCTAAGCACTGTCTGTGACTGACCTGTGTCTGAATACTCACCATTATATTTAGCTCAACCATTTGCAATTCTGTGATGTCAACCAAACGCTCTACTTTACACTAGTTTTGCAAAGTGTTCCTAAATTTAACTCTGAGTCAACACTGTACGACTGCACATTTAAGTTAACCTGCATAGTCAGCTTATAAATTTTTAAGAAGCTTTTCGTTCTCTAACAGTGAATGTAAACGCAAGTTGTTTGAACAAAGACACTAATTTATCAGTTATAACAATGAATGCACCTCTTTGGCTAGTCCTGACTGCTTGAAATGTGCATTTTCCATTAACATTAATGGAGATAAATGACAAAATTATGTGTAAAATGCAGACTAAGAATCAGAAGGCCAGGACATAGTCTAGTATAAATTGCCATACTTCCAGCAGCATCAGCAGTGTTATTCTCATTTTTTGTAGTTAAAGTTCTGGCTGTTAGTTTCTAACTTCTCAAGATACTTTTCTGATGTGTGATGCTTATAATCTTTTCACCTAGTGCTGATTTTCTTTTGATTTGAAACAATGGTAATTGTTTATGCTTTCACTCTGTCTGCAAACCTGTCTTCTGTGCAGTCAACAAGTTTTGAACAGTGCTTATTGGCATTAAAATTATTTATGAGTCTTCATAAGCATAAGCTTCTGTTAGAAAAGAAAAAAAAAAAGCATTGTAAATTATTCTGTTCTTGACTTCCAATGCAGACAGAAGAGCAGAGCATCATTTAAGAGAAATTTTGGAAAAAAAGGCAGAATTAAGTAAATTAAATAATTGATATTCCATGAAAGACCTGCATGGAAGGAAGGCCAAAAATACATGGATAAGAAAGAGATTAAGGAATAGTTTAGGGCAGTGATGCCACATTTTCTTAAAATAACAATTTACCCAAAATCAACTAGCATGTGTTTTGCACAAGGTCACATTCAGAATCACAGAAAAATGAGCAAATACTACATCTGTGGCAGTGTTCCCTCTTACAGTAGTATTAGTAGTAGTAGCAATGCATACTGAGCAAGTTTGTGGGATCTCTGATATGAATTAAGGGCCCACTGAACCAAATGCTGTATAACTCACACCAGGGGTTTCACAATGAAAGCATCAGAATGGATACACATCTACTCCCAGCACACGAGCCCACGTGTCCTGGTTTCAGCTGGGATAGAGTTAAATTTCTTCGTAGTAGCTAGTATGGGGCTATGTTTTGGATTTTTGCTGGAAACAGTGGTGATAATGTGGAGATGTTTTAGTTGTTGCTAAGTAGCACTTACACTGGTCAAGGACATTTTTTCATCTCCCCGTGCTCTGCCGGGTGCACAAGGAGCTGGGAGGGCCCACAGCCAGGACAGCTGACCCAGACTGACCAATGGGATATTCCATACCACGTGACGTCATGCTCAGTACTTAAAGCTGGGGAAGAAGAAGGGGGTACATTTGGAGTAATAGCGTTTGTCTTCCCAAGTAACCGTTACACATGATGGAGCCCTGCTTTCCTGGTGCTGGCTGAACACCTGCCTGCCCATGGGAAGCAGTGAGTGAATTCCTTATTCTGCTTTGCTTCCGCGTGCAGCTTTTGCTTTACCTATTAAACTGTCTTTATCTCAACCCATGAGTTGCCTCACTTTTCCTCTTCCGATTCTCTCCCCCATCCCACCAGGGGGGGAGTGAGCGAGCGGCTGTGTGGTGCTTGGCTGCTGACTGGGGCTAAACCACGACACCATGGCGGGTGAATGCAAAATCCACCACAACCAGTTCTCTCAACTTACACTTCCTGCTCTACTTCCAGCATGTGGTGGTTGCAACAACTGCAAAAAGTAGAATCTGCCCTTGTCTTGAATCCTATTTCAAACAGTTTTTCCTGTCAAATAAATGGATCATTTCTTCAAACACAATGTTACTCATCAGCTCTCTCAGCCACACCTATTCTTACCTAAAGTGTGTGGTCTTTCAATGAACTCCAGTCTTCTGTTTTAAATTTATACTCACTGACAGAATTTAATTAAATGCTTTTATTTTTATCAATTATAGGCATAGCCCACCATGACAGACACATGACAGAAAATGAGCATGGACTTCAGCAACCCACATCAAATTCTTCAGCATATATGAAATACGGAGGAAGAGAAAGTGTAGGTGCATGCAATTATTCTCTTGGTCATGTCCAAATTTATGCCTAATGAACTAAAAAGAGCCCCCAACAAGCTTGAAGAGGTGGAAGGGATAAGAGCACTCACTTCTTCCAGTTTTGAGATGATCCACTGAAGACAGCTAGATATTGCACTGAGATACATATATGGAAATAATCCAAGATTACCTCCTATCAGGATGTACACGCTGAGAAAGAAGGGCCTGAGTTATCTGCTAAATGAGCACAGGAAGAGATTTACTTGCAGAATAATCACAAAAAATATCTCGCCTACCTTTTAATCCGGAACACAGGGAAACCCTAGGGATCCTAGGTCTCAGTTTAGACCAGCTGAGGCAGCACTACACTGGGTACATCATCAAGTAGCAAAGGCACCTTCATCACCATTGATGGTCAGAACTGCATTTTCAAATCTCCCAACCATCTCCCCCTTACTGTGCTTTGATTTGCACAGCAGAGGTGTCTCAGAGAACACAAACCACACCTCTTTCAGCTGAAGCTAAACTCAAAGATGTGCTCCAGCCACTAATGAGCATTCAGTCTACAGGACCAGGCTATAGCTAGCATGAAGTCCTCAAAACCACACATAGAGGAGAGGTCAGTGCAGGTTGTTTCACTTGGCAGATCCACTCCTAATGGAGCGCACTACTTGCTAATGTAGAGAGCCATGTTCAACCACTGCACAAAGGGACAATGACAAGTGGGGACAAGGCTGATTATAGTCAGCCAAAATCAACTGTCAAGGCCTAACAAGCTTGTGATGAAGTAGAGCTAATGTAATTATCACCTTAGGGTCCACAGAGAAGTGCACTGGTATAGTAGAAAACAAATGGGCTGGTAAGCGAGAGTCAGACTTGAGTAAAAGCAAGAATTTCCAAACTGAAGGCTGTGATCAAGTCAGCTGCATGGTGACAGCAAGAAAAACTGCAGTAAGTCAAAATGCAAGGTAATGCAGCCAACAGAGGAATGCAAAAGAGCAGTTACTTGAGTAAGGAGCCCAAAGCCCATACTTTGTGCTAAATAACATAAATAGACAAAAGGACTTCTTTAACTCCTTTGTTAGCAAAAATTATTCGGAGAGCCATCTTTCTTTAACTTCTTCCTTTTTCCATCTTTCCTCTGGTCTCATATTATATTTTGATCATACAGGCTGCAAGCTTTTTTCTACAATTTCTAAGACAGAGATGATGATGGGTTTTGCTGTGACATTACTAGTGCACCACACGTGAATTCATAACAGCTCCCACATCCAAAGGAGACCACGTAAGAAATTACCCTCACACAAACATCTTTTTTTTCCTTGATACCTGGTACCATAAACCTGTTACTTCCCTTATGGATCAGAGGTTTTAGGGAAAAACAAAGTGGACAAGCATTTCTATGGAAAGAAAAAAGATAAAGTTTCTACTGAAGAACTTTGTAGAATTTTTTCTTACATTATAAAGAAGACAAGAAAACAAACCCTAAAGCACCATATTTCTAGGTCACCTTTAAAGAGTAAATAACAAATAATTATACCTACTCCATCATACTGAGTTCTGCATATCATGTTGATGTTCCTCAGTTCATCTGTCTTTCATACTGAGGGGACTCATCCATCAGCTAGTCATCAACAAGCCTGTCATATGGGGGTGATAGAAGTTATCTTCAAGGTAACTCACTGACACTACTTAATTAAATATCTTGAAATATGGCATATTATTTTCCTGTACCACCACTGGAGACAATGGTAATTACATGGTGATTCCCACAAATGCTTTATGAATCCTCAATTATCATGCTACTAGCCAGATTTGACATTATTACTGCTAGACTGTAATGAATTATTTGTCATTAAATATCTGAAATATTCAGCCACCTTTTCTGTTTATAAGTTAACCAAGATTGTCCATTCTTCAAAGTAACTCAGATTGTTTTTGCATTGAGGGGATGCTTGAAAAATTCCTGATGATTTTGACTGGGTAATTTCCAAGGCATCAAAAACTTGCAATACATCCCTAAAACACAGCCATCCTAAGTGCCCACAAACAAATATATATCTATCACAGCTTATTTCCATTAATAAGTAGTTCATCTTACATACATTCATAAGAAGTGTGGACTCCTGGACATGTGTTCTGCACATTTCCATTCTCTTCCTCCCCAAAGGGCATATAGATGCAACAAGTGTTGCAAACATGGGATCTGTTTCTCAGTCCCATGTTCCTGGGAGATGTGCACCCCTTTGCAGGTCATAGCACCCAGAGCCCGCCGGGGGATTCACAAATTTCTAGATTTCCAAGGATGAGATTGGTTCATGTTTCTGCCTGTCCAACTCCTTCATGAGGTTTCAGTGCAAACCAGAACTTTCTTCCAGGGACCTGATAGCCACAAAGCATTTTTGAATATATCATAAATACTCTTGTACCACTGCAAATCAGAGCATTTGCTGATCATTATTTAATATACCCATTCCAGTTGCCACATCCTGTTTATATGTGGGTGCTATTTCTGACCATGAAATTTATTGCTATCGTATTATGTTCGTTCTAAATGGATCTTGCAACTTCTCCAGAGTTTTCCTCTTGTTGTGTCTTCCACTGATAAGTACAGTTCATCCCAGGGTGTGTCACAGACAAGGCATTTTCTGGGAAGACTAGCAATAGTATGAGGGAGTTCAGACATGGAAAACGTACAATTTACTTAACAACTTGGAAATAGTTCTGTGTTCCTAAAAATTCAAAATCTCATTTTATCCCCTCATTTTCACTAATTATAATTGCAGGGCATAAATCCACACTAGTGTCCCCCAGGGTCTCCTCCAGATATTTTGCTTCCATATGCTGTGAGGCTATTTTCTCCTTTTAGGTTCCATCTCTCTTATTCTCTCAAACTCCCGCTATTTGCTCTACCACATCACTGCTAAGCTCCAGGTCCCAGCAGACTCTCCCCCTGCAGTTCTTTATTTGCTTTAATATGCTCCTTGCCTGAAAAAAATGTTATCTGGTTTTCTCCACTTCCACTAATTTTCTTTTCCTCTTCATCCCAAACATCACTATTTCCTGAAGCACACTGAGCCACCTGAATATTTAACTGCCACTATAAAGCCTCACCTAAGTACTTCATATACCACCAGACCCTGAACACAGCTTAGGGAGCTCTTTCTGGCTTTTATGAATATTGTCCACCCCTCAAATTCTTTAAAAGACAACAGACATTTTTCTGAAGGATATCTTCTAGGTGTGTGCTGCGCTAAACCAGCCACACTCCATGTTCTTAATCCCAATACCTTTGCCATGGTGTCTGCTTTTACTTTACATAGTGCACTGTGTTGTACTTCATGGAGTACAGGCAGGGAATATTTATCACCTGTAGAAGTGTTATGATCATTTCTCCTGACATTTTATGCTATCAAGTGGTATAAACGATGATAAAATGTCATCATTCAAATACAGCGGCAAAAAGAAGCCAACTCCAAACATGAGCTGACTATAGAGTATGCGGAAAACACCCCCACTTTATCAGCAAATAGTGGAAAAGTAGTTGATAATTTATGTCATAGCATACAAAGTCTCTGAAGTCATACATTATTCATAGAAAAAGTCATCTACTTTGTGTCTTTAAAGAAGACACATTAAAAAGTACAATGTTAAAAATAGATGGCATTTTATTGGAGATCATAATTATTTTAAAAGTTGGCAACAGGGCTTTTTAGCTCCTAAAGTGACCTTTCAAGATGAAATGAGGAAAAGAAAAGCTGCTCTGAGGAAGAAGCTATGAAAAACTTCAGTGCATAAAGAAGACATTCATCTTTAATCTGAATTTTAGTATATTCTTCAATGAGAACAGAGGCCAGTAAAATCACATTTAGAAATATTACTAAATAGCAGCATGGGTCTGTTGAATGACACAGCATTTGGAACCTCATTGTGAACAAAACTGTCACAGTACATCTGTAATTTGGAAATCCAAACTTCACCTGGGCAGTAAATGAGAAATGCGCAAATATATTGAAGTTCATAAACATGACCAGAAAGGAATCCCTTAATACCATTTACGTGTCTCAGTGTTGCTACATATATTATCAGTAAGCAGATTTGCTTCTATTTCCCTTAATCAGTGTTCATTCTTCTGCTTACTTTCCTCCTGAGCAAAGACCACGCAAAAATACCGATAGTGTTACACTTTAAATCAACAGTACAGTGTAATCAGAGCTGGACAAATAATTGGCCAAAATTATGCAGGAAAGCAGTTGGCAATTCTGAATTACCTTTTGACTTCCCCCTCCCCATCCTTGCTTCATTTTTCCTGTGGCACATTATGTGTGGTGGCTCTCTGGTGCAGGTGCTGGGACCCCAGATGTAACGTTCTACAGCATTTACTGGGAAAGATCCACCAAGCAAAGATGAACAAGAGAAAGCAGCACCTGCGGGTGACCAGGATGCTATATAAAAACATGATGCCAACTGATTAGTTTATCCTTTACCTTTACTCTCTACCTGCCTAAAGCACAATCAGCTCCTCAGAAATGTTGCAGAAGAGGTAGGACTCAAAGAGCCTTAGCAAAAGGAATTAGTGAGCTCCCCTGTTAAGGTCAACTCCAGGAAAGTATCCTTGTTCAGAAAGGATGTTAAATGCCTTGTTAAATCCTGTTGAGGCCAGTGAGACCGAAAAAAAAAAAAAACATGCTTAAAGTTAAGCACATTGTTAAATGCTTTCTAGACTTAAGCTGGTACTGCATTTCTGTCTAGTGCCTTGTTCTTGGAGGCCATTTCATTTCCTGTGCAAAAAGAGGCACAATGCTCTTGTCTCCGCAAGGCAGGGGATGACTGTTTGCTCAGGTGCACTTCTCCACCGCATTAAGCAAGTTCCAGAGGAGAAGCCAAGTATTCTGTATTTCACCTCTATTTACATTTATTCTCATGTTTAGATAAAACAAATCTAAATCAATGCATTAATTAAATAACTGCTTTCCTTTGAAGCAGTTGCCTCCTGTTTACAGCTGCCTAAATGGGAAGTGGGAACTCCATAACACAGCATCTTCAAAAACGAATGAGAGGAACAGAGGTGCAGTGAGCAACCCACTGGCTCCAAAGAGAGCTGGCTTAAAGAAAGATAAATCTAGGACACAACCAGCATGTTCACAAAATTCAGTCTCCTACTGGATAGCTAAAAGGAACTAAATTGTCTAGTGAATGCCTAATATCCCTGTTAACTGCAATGATCAGGGTGGTAAACTCTATGCAGGCAGTAGAGACAATATGCAGGCAGCAGGCACAGCATGCATGGCTACAAACAGACATTACAGTACCAAAATAATAACTTTAACGTATGCCTCCAAAACATACCACAAATTCTATTTTTTATTATTCATAGGAAATATCCTGCATGAAAAAGTATAAACATGGCTTTAATGCAACAATATTGCATTGTCAGCTCTTGGTAATAGGTTTAATTTTAACTCAGGAAAGCCACAAAAACAAATCAAGCTTTTTGTGTCCCTTTGCATTCTTATGGTTACAAATGAGATTTCCAGCAGCTTAAATTCCAGTGTATGGTGGCTGCACATTGAATCATTAATTACCTAAGTAGGTAGCACAGTCTAGCTCCCTTCTGGTAAGGGGAACAAAATCTGATTGAAACCCTAAGCTATGGTTTGTATCTTTTTAAAGAAACCCCATCTGTTAGTTTCCACACCAGAACATTCAGAAATGCTTGCCTGAGGGGAAAAAACCCTAAACTTAAAAATGTCATTACAGTAGTAGGAGATGGGCTTACCTCCCACTATGTTTTAAATTCAGTACTGCAGTTCTGGCCCTCAAACCCATCTTGTGCAGTGACAAGTCTGAGCTGCAATATTGAACTTACACAGGTTTGGGGAGCCAAAACTTCACGTTCCCTAGCATAGGTCAGAGCACAGCTAAAAAAGATGCCTGTAGGGAGTGGTTAGATAAAAAGGGCAGATGAAAGCAAAAGGGCACTTAAGCTGTATGCAAGAACATGAGGCTTTGAAAGTATAAGGAAAAAGTTATCATTTTAGAAGGAAAAAGTAAGTTTCTCCTCTTATTTATGTTAGTGTCTGTGCCAGAGAGAGCACTGAGTGCTCAAGGCTCCCTATGCTAAGTACTGTTTAAACACACAAGAAGATAGTCCCATCCTTGGCAGTTTTCAGTCTAGGGCCTTTCCTCCTCTGCCTTCTGCAAATATTATAAAGCTATGCCTCCTCATCTAATGGCAATGAAGCGCTGTCAAACTAGATAAAGCAGAGTGCTTGCTGTGCTTACCATCCCTTCCAGAACATATTTTATAATCCATAACAATAAAGTATAATTTATGCATTTTTATCAAACTCTGAATTATTTTAATAACAACTGCAAAGATCGGATTGCAGTATGTTCTGGGAGATATTGTTTTGCCCTGAGTTCATAAAATGCTATATTTTCCAGTTAAATCTCCTGCCACAATTTCTTCTGCAGTTACAAGTAATTTTTTATCTATTTTGCCAGCTTTCATTTCGAGTGGTAAGAGTTCTCAAAACCAGATGATTTGCAAAACTTTCTTCAGTTGGCTATGAATATAGATTTAAAGCAGGACAGAACCAATGACTGTGGCCAATTTACTGGGCTTCTTTCTTAAAAGGACATATATACGAGAGGCATCAAGAAAACCCGTCTTTTCACAGGCTTTTAATTTATTTAAGTAAACCCCACCATGATGGAGGACTGTGCCCAAACGTAAGCTTTTCCAATCTTTCTATGGAGTATCCTAAAAGGATTTCTATGGACTACCCGCTGTTCTCAGGAGCATTCACTTCTCTCACAAGGAAAAAGCAAGCATCTGGAGTAACCACTTGGATCAGTTCCGTTCAACACCCTGCCCAAATTACTGATGTACCTCAGTAGTTTCTCACACTTTCATGCACTAATAGGACTTCCAGGGAATATCCCATTTCCCTCTCCTGTGGTAAACTGAGCTGCTCAAGGGCCATTCCTTGATGCATTTGGGCAAAATTTGTCTGTCCTTCTGAGCTCCTGAAGCGGACTGTGAAAAGTGACTGAAGTAAATGATTATTTGCAAAGTGGCCAGGTCATTTCCATGAAAGAAACAGGCACTGGTAGTCTGTGGTTCTACTCAGATGAAACCATCTGGGACTGAAAGCATGCTTGCTCTTGGATCAATACTTCGGACAATGGGATTTTCAGCAAAACTGGCACAGAGTTACTTTTGCAATGAAAACCTTCCCAGGGCATCGAGTTGACTTTTAAATTCCTGAGCAAAATTCACTGTCCTCAGTCTGTTCTTCCAGGGAATGTTCAGAACTGAACAGACTCAGCCTTTATTTGGGGCTGTCTAGCCTGAACTGCATAGTGAACCTGTCAAGATTTTCTTTCTGATAAGTCAGTCAGGACTCCACCAGAACCCTAATATAAGAGGCCTGTGGCATGCTAGAATAACAAATTCTTTATGTAATAAATTTATCAGTTCTTGAGAAGTACTGAGGCCTCTTTTCCATGTCTAGAGCTGATGTTTTTCTGTTACTCAACTGCATCTTTAAGGAGGATCCATGCCTTGTATCACATTGAAAGGGCACTTTTCACTCCTGTCTCACTTCCCCCACTCCCCATCACTAATCTGACACTGCAGTAACCAAGAACCTTACTGAAGGGACTGGGTGTTTTCTTCACACTAGTGTGCATACATCAAATTTGCACACTGTAATTAAGAAAGAATTGGCTGATAATTTGCACTAGATACTGAGACAACTTCAGAAAATAAGCTCTTTATTATAGAGGTAGATAAAACAGCTGCTTTGTTCTATGACTCATACATAAACAATTATAGAAGTCTTCATTGTTGCAATAGAAACCGTAGGAATTGTAGAATTAATGTTATCTTCAAGGAAACTATATTAGGAATTTTTGAACCACTAGAAATATAAAAATGAAACATTTTCTTGCCCTTTAAGACATGTGCTCTATGTTTCTTTCATTCTTCTGAATAATAAAAATGCATACATATGTATGTTTATAAAGAGGTAACTTCATCCCTGGGTTCTGAGACCTATAAACCAAGGAAACTTTGCTTTCCTTGTCACAAATGTCTTATGATCAAGTTATACAACTAGACGTAGTTGAACATATATATGTGGTTAAGCCCATTTAAAATGATTTGGGGTTAGAAAAACATATTTGGAATGTACTGCTGGCATCCAAAGATGAGAGTTATAATATCCCAGTGGTATAAACAAAGAGAGAGTAGGAATTTATCTTAGGCAGGATACTACAATGAGGTCTCACAGGCAGAGAGCAGGAATAGGTTAAAAAGTGGAACAGTGCTAGGGGAGGCCAGGTGGAAGATGAGCTTATGAGGTGACAGCTCTGTGTTGCCTCAGCTTGTCTAGAGGTGGATGGAGAAAAGGATTCCGTTTCAGAGGGGAATTTGGTATTTCAAAAATGTATTTGTGTTCCTAACTGAGTTTTAGCTTTCCATCAGCAAGAGGTGGCGGGGCCAGCTCCAGGGCTCTACCAGGAGCACCAGCATCCTCAGAGAGAAGACTCTGTAGAAACACCCACCAAGGGAACACAGGGAATTCAAGGGAGAGGGGGAAAAAATTGAACATATACACATATAAATGCACACACACACTGCCAACCGTAAATGGCCTCCATTGTTCCTGATCCCAGTCCTTTATTCCCACCATAAAAAAATTATGAGTCCCAACCATTCATACAGCATTTCCAGAAATTTAATAGAGCGTATGGATTAAACTCTGAGGGCCAAGCACTGGTGTCAGATACATCCAATGAAACCCCACCTGAGAACAGAATTTGGCTCTGATTCAGCAACAAATGAAAGGGTTTTTTCCACTTTCAGAAGAAACCCAAGTATGTAAAGTTTATAGGCACTAGCAGGAGAATAAATAAATTTAAGTCCATGTCACACCATTCTTTACAGTTTTGTAACAAGGTGTACTTTGTTAGATTTTAATCTGCATACATTTGAGACAGCAAAGCTCTTCAAAATCATCTTTTAATGGCATCGCAATTTATAGACAGTAACTAATTTCAAACTTCATAGCACTTGGCTTTTATGATTATTTCAAATCATTTAAATGCAAATGAATTTCCAGAGAGAGAAAACATCAAATGCCCTTGAGTGGCAACATGTAATAGAACTGCGAGCAGAAATCACAGTAGGAATTTGAAGCAGTCTGATAGGGTTTGACGGGAGGTCTGTATAAAAGTGTTTGCCTAAATCCAATTTACATTTCATTTCACATTATATTCTATTTACCCATTTTGTCATTTTAATATGACTTATTTACTTAATCCTGCTCTGAAATCCAATCTACTATCAAGAGCAAATGTGGAATTCTGGTCAGGATAGGACTTACAGCTATTTTGCATTTTAGGACAATGGTAATATAGTTTCTAAAATAGAGCTAGCTCTTTTTCCCCACAGTTAATAACGTTAGAGCACCATGCAGACAAAAACATTTGTGCGTGCCTTAAATAATTACATTTCTTTCAAGCTAAGCAATTGTTTGCCTACTGACAGAGTAATATTTCCTGGGAGGCATTGCTAAGCTACAGTACATACAAAATATTTGGACACAGAGCACTGAGAAAGATCTGAACTACTCTTAATGTGATTGCACTCAGAAGGATGAGAACCATCCTGGAACTCCCCATTCAGCAGCAGCTACAATGAAGCACCATGAGTTGGTTTTTTCCAGCCAGCTGGATTTGCAGGAGGCAGCAAGAAATGGTCTACCTCTAGAGCTTCCTGTGCTTCAGAATAAGCAGTGTAAGCAAGGATCCAACTCACCTCATATCTTGGTGCCACCCACCCCACTGTCAACATCCAGCCTTTATGTTAAGAAACAGATGCGTCCTTTGGGTTTTTGGCTGGTTTGGTGTTTTTTGGTTTGTTGTTGTTGTTGTTTTGGGGTTTTTTTGTGTTTTTTTTTCCCCTTGAAAAAACAGTATCTGTCCATTCGCAATTGCAAAGAGACAAAACGCATTCTGCCCTGCCCTATGCCAGTGCAAATTCTGCACTAGAAGCTACAGCAAGCTAAACCATGTCAATTAGCATTTGTACATTGGCAGAGAGGATTCTGCAGTTTGCACAGCTTGCAAGGGGATTTGACCATGGCATGGGCTAGACTTACATGCGTAACCAAGGTATATATCTCTGATCTGAGGAAAGGCGAACTCCAGTGACCAGCCAGGCCCTAATTTCTCCACACACCATCTTTCCAGGCCCAGGTTCTGAATGAAGAGGCAAAACTACACTACAAACTCTCTAATTCCAGCAAAGGCTATATACAGTGTCCTGAAAACCTCCTAGTCTGCAGGAGAGGAGAATGGGAGAGCAACATGAGTTTGTGTTGCTGCTGGCCTCTGAATATTTTCTTATTTCCTAGAGATGAACTGCACTACTTAAGACTGCAACAAAATCTAAAATTTAGATCTGATGTGTTTCCAAACTCTGTATTTTTAAAGGTAACAGAAGACAAAAATACCTTCAGATACTCAGCACTATTCATCATTCTTTGCCATGCTTCCAGCAACATACACCTGGTTTGCAGAAATCCATGAACATTTTCATTTCTTATCACATATAAATTACTGATACAGTTGTTACAGTGTTTTTTGGTGAAAACTCTTATAGTCAAGTAAAATGAGTAATGGATTTGAAGAAAAATAGGAGTAAAATATTGTGCTTAGGATCGAGAGATTACTAAAATTGTGCTATTCCAACAGCAACCAATTTCACAATCAAGATGTCTTTTCTATTGCAAAGGCAATTTTTATATGCCTTCTGCACATAAATGTCACTATTTTACTATCTGTTTCTTTTTCATTTATTTCATTAATTTTGTGTACATTTTCTCTGAAGAGATGACTTCTAAGGAAGTACATTTGTCCTCTGTTTTGAGCAGTTTGTCTTTTGCAAGGGTGATGTAACAGAATAAAAGCAATAATGCATGGCCTTTTATCAAAAACTTAGCAAGCACTGTTCAAACAACTAGGCCATTCATTAGATTTGAGTAAGCTAACTGCTGGGTTAGCTTTGGACCTACAGTTTGTCAGGTTAGATGCAGGCTATTTTTTTCATTTTTCAAACTTCATGGAAAGAGTTTTGCAGAAAAAGATTCATATATCGACTAGCACAGATCGAACAGTAACATACCTCTAATAAAGGTCTTGAGTCTTTATTATTACTGGGTAAACCTCTACCACCAACTAATACAGCTCCCTGGTTGGATCCCAGGTCTGGGTGACTGATTGCCCGTTTCATCAGCGTGGGTTTGCTCACAAGCTCTACCTGGGAGGTTTCCCTTTGTAAAAACCCAGGGTGAGGTCTAGGGAAATAGTCCCTTCCAGATGCTACTCTTATAAAGCTGGATGGCCCAGGCTGCAGAAAGTTTTGTTCCCAATTTCTTGGCCTTTCCCCAGTACTATGTGCCCACCCTTTACCCACCCTGTGACCCCCAGCTGCACTCCAGGTCATGCAGACTGGAGGGTCTGGCCCTGAGCAGCATAAACCCAGGCCAGTCAGTATCACTTCACCTGGCTGCAGGGTTCACTGCATGGAGGGGGAAAATTGAGCACTGTACACAAAGCCATTATTTGATGACATCACCAAATCATAATTTGCTGAGATTTGCAAAGTACAGTGCTCAGTGCAGTAGGGGAGATGTCAGTCCCTTTGCCATGAGGTTATGCTGCACAAAGGCCAAAAAGGTCATCTCCTCAAGGACACCTCTGAATCCTGATCTCAGCCTCACTGGCTTTAAACAGATGCAGTTTTCACTCAGTTCTGTGGTGTTGCACGCCTTGCAGACAGGTACCACTCAGCCAACTTCTGTGAAGCTGCTTTAGGTATTTCCTATGTGCATAAACTAGGTTCCCTCACCGGCAGGTGAAGTTTCTCAGTGAAGAGCTGAAATCCACTGCAAGAAGCTTTTATAACAGTAGAAAAAAATAAATAAAAGAGGTGGAGCCTAAATAAAAACCAAAATCTGTCAGGGGACAACATAACTCACCTTTCGTTATTTACACACAATACCAAATTCCCTTTGTAATTTCTTCCCCTTTCTGCTACTTTTCTTTCCATGGAACAGTGCTAATATGGAGCTTTTGGTGATATCTGAAAGTCCATATTTTATTCCATTACAGAAAAGGAAACAAATGTTAAAGTTTTTTCTTCCTGGAACTGTTGCTATTTTCTGAATTTAAATATGGATGTTATATGATAAAAGAAATTATAAAAACTTCCGCTGTGGATTAGAAAGTGAAAAAAAAAAACCCCTAAGACTTCATACACTTCCAGCACACTTCCAAGCCAAGAAGTACTATTGTTAACATTAGAACAGTTGCTTTGCAGACACCTGATACAGTTCTTCCAAACCTGCTGAGTGCACTGCTTTTTTCCCCTATGTTTGTTAAACACCTCCTGTCCTGGATAGCTCGGTGTCTATAGGTCATTTTATGGATGACATAACAGCTTTGAACAAGTTCTATATTTTTAAAGCAGATACTTCAGTGCCTTTTATATTACGGGAAACAAGGTAGGAAACAACAATAATGCAGTTGAACTATAATCTTCAAAAAGTAGCATGGCTGAGAGACAAATCTCTATTTTTATGACTGGACAAACAATAGAAGGAGAGGGGAAGATGTGACAGTCCTGATTCTATTTCACAGATTAAATATGATGTGATAAGAACACAGACTGAAGGGATGTGTATTGTATCAGGGCCAAACTGAGCAAGTGTCCTACCTCACTTCAATGTAAGGTCAAAATTAAGGGACAGGCTACCAGGCAGGACATATACACATCCCATATGTATACTACATCATTTACAAAATATTCATCAACATTTCAAACTGATGTGAAAATTATTAGCTTGAGTAAAATCTCAGTTTGCTGCTCTTCATTGCAGAAGTTTCTGCAGTGAAAAGACTACTGAGATTGTGAGTATCTCACAAAACACTTATTCACCTAGAAAAAATTACAATTAAATTACATTTTAAAAAATATAGAACTTATACAAAATCTAGTTCTGTATATATACATGTGTGACTCCACATATACACAAAACTAGGTATTTAGGGTCAGAATTAATGTTCAGTATCTGGCAAAATATTCAACATTTTCCTCCAGTATAATTATCTTTTTAAATATGTTAGGACCTTTTTGCAGGTCAATCACAGTTTTCAGACAAGCTGTAATTTAAATCAGCTCCATTCTGCATCTAATACGGACGTTTCACTGAAAAATAATTAAAACTAACCACACTACTTGCAACAGTTCGTCTGTCAGAAACAGACCACTGTTGTGCATGCACATTGCTAATCTCAGGGAAGGAAACCTTGCAGAAAAGACAAAGAGGTGACAAAGTAATTGCCCACAGTGGGTGATGTGAAGAGTTGTAATAAAGAGGCACTCCCTCCTCACGCTACCTTCATCTCACCTGAACTACTCCTATTCGGTGGCTCACTTTCATTACCTACACCACCCTTTAGACTAATAATGGAAATAGGTATCTCTCCTGGCAAGCAATAGAGAGTATATCAGACCTATCAACTGTACCTCTACTCTTTCAGCAGCAAAATGGTTCAGTTTGTTCATCAAAAGAGTCTCAGCTTGTTTAATCTCCTTTATCAGCCCTGCTTCCCTCTCAGGCTTGCAAAGGCTCCTGCTCCTTAAATTGTTGCCTTCATCTAAGCCAATGTAGTGCATATTCCCCCTTCTACAGAATGATGTTTCAGTGCCAAAGACAGGGAGCATGAGAGAGAGAAATAATCTTGGCACTCGTTCAGATTGTTGTGAAGAAAAAGAAGGGGAAAAAACGCAGGCTGCCAATGGGAATTTCCTCCGTAATAAGCCAGATGGCATCATAGGATGCTTGGGGAGACTGTTTCTGTCTAATTCTCTTCAGTGGCAGAAACTGCCAAGGCCCAGCTTTTGTGGTAAAACCAGTGACTAGCTATTTTATATTCCTTCTCTTTGCTGTGCATGCTGTCCCCACCTGTCACTAATGCCTTTCTAATGCAGCCAGTGCCCGGCACAAGCTCCTTCCCCTCCTTTCTCTCCCTCACTCCCAGACTCCAAGTGATATTTCCCTTCCGCTTATACCAGAAACATGGCTGCAACGTTTGCTTTACATCCCAGTGACTTGCAAGCTAATTCCTTTCTTCAAGTGCAAAATATTTCACATAAAGTGGGGAAAAACAGCTGTGCAATTTCTAAAGGTTGCCATCCTGGTGAGAGAGCGTAGCAGGGTGACACAGTGAAACATGGAGCTGGTGCTCTGTAAAATACAGGCACTCAGCAGCTCAAATGCCAAGAAGGACAATGCACTCAAAACACTGGCTGAGGTTACAAGGCTTATTTTTACTATATTTGTAAATTTTGTCTATATATATATTTTCTATATCTATATATGCCTCTATTTATTTTTTTTTTTTTGTATCTGCAAAATGTTGGTGTTTCTTTTCTGTTCTGAAATGTGGGGTCAGTCTCTCTGCATATCATATGGATAGGAGAGACTGCGTATTCCAGAAATGTGGAAAACCTTATCGACAACCTGCATGATTGCTGTGGGGTTTTTGGTTCCTTAGAGTCAGATCTGTCTGCCTGCCTTAAGGGCTTGTATATCCAATGTATGGACTAAATTGCTCTTCCTCTCCAGAAGCGGTCCAATCTTGTATTCAGCATGGAGCAGTTACGTGTTTTAAACTGACTCCTTGCTCAGAGAAAAGTAGCATTTTCCCACTACTTTCTGAAGCTACTTCTTCCTTTTTGACATGGCTCTTTGTCTCCAAGTAGTCATCATGTGCAGATATCACTGCAGCAGAGTAAAGAAATACATCCCAGAGTATCGCTTCATAGAGGCCATAAAGCTGCTAATGGCTGCTGTAGCAAAGGCACTTACAAAACTTTGCATTCAGTGTGCTGGTAGGAAGACACAGAACTAATGCGGTGATGTAGGCTGAGATACAGACAGCTGCTAGTCTGCAAAAGCAGGGCTACAAGAGTCATAAAAATCACATTTATAACCTGATAAACGATGTTTTCATTGATATACTGTCAACTGGGATAATCTGAAGAGAATCAGATGTTATTTACTTTATCTAGGTATAAAATATCAGAAATAAGGCTTACAGGATTTTCCTAAGTTGTAATATGTCATGACTTCTTGGAAGTAAAGCCATGCAGACAGCTGTCTCATTGTGAAGTTGATGAACGTCTCAAGATAAAAAAGTAATTTTTTTTCAATTAAACAAAGATGTACCATTTCCAATTACATTTTTTGATGAACAACTATAGCCTATATCACAGTGGGTTTATACTTTTCATTTATGAAGGGAAATCTGAGGAGAGGCACCTGGAAAGTGAGGACCAATCTTCCCTCCTCTCTCCAGCAGCTCTCCAATGCCTCTGACAGCAGAACAGAAACCAAAACCTGAATGGGGATGGGCCTGGTCCCAAAGCATCCTGGGAGGACCAGGGAGGGCCTCCACCCATGCTGCAGCTGAGACTGGGGGCACATGTTTGGTGGAGAGGGTCTCTCCGCAGCACTCAGTAGGGCAGGCTGGTCCATAGAGGAGCTGGATGCTGCCCTGTGTAGCAGAGAGGCTGATGGGCTCCCCCACCGACCAGCATGCCAGCCCCTCAGGGGCAGAGCCCAAACACCTCCACTGGTTCCCCATGTGGCCCCTGCACCTTCAGCACTGTATTTCTTTGCTCCTATCTTGCTGCATTACTTGCTAATGCAGGCACAACCACACAGCCCCCCCTGCGGTGCCTGGGCATCCCTCCTGTCTGGCCCTCTGCCTGCAGCATAGCAGATTTCAGTTCCCAGAACCACTCTCTGGGGCCAGGGCAAGCAGGAAAGCAGGATTTCTTGATGCTGTTCTGTCTAATGCAGGAAGAGAGACTGGCCAGGCAGAACTGACTGGCCCTAAAGATAGCTTAACACCAGCTTTTGCTGTGTGCCTTCCTCAGCTACAACTCATTGCAGCCAAAGCATAACCCAAAATCGAAGCCAGTATGTTTAAATAGGGCAATGACAACAAAGCAATTTTTTCGCTTCCAGCTGTGTGTTGAATATTGTTTCCTGCTCACGACCACATCACTATTCGGTGCAGATCACCCAGCTCCATGGTCAGTGATGCCTGCCATGGTCCCGAGAGCTGGTGTGAGCTGGTGCTGCCAGCAGCCCATGCCTGCCTTTGCCAGGGATTTCCTGGGCTCCAGAAGACCCCATTTAGTACCTCTGGAGCACAGCCAAGGGCAAGGAAAAGAAATCCTTCTTCCCCCCAATTATATTAATAATTTTAAAATTATATATAAATTATAAATTTATATAGTATAAATTAGAAATAACACATTTATAAATTATACCAGGCTAACCTAACTGAGTGGGATGTTTATTTCTGTTCTGGTGAGGCTGTACCCTAAAAAGCAATGTCTGAGTTTGCCCTAACTCAGGTTTATTCGAATTAAGAGTTAGAGGCGTGGACTGGGCAGAACTTCAGCAGAATGACGTGTTTGTTCATTCTCACAGACGCTTGGTTAATTAGGCAATGAGAGGTACAGTTTATAATCAGGATAATAGGAATAGCTATATCACAGTAAATTAGTGGCATACTCCTGGGATATTAACAGAATAAGATGCCAGTATCTGTGGTGGCTTAGGGAAGCTGTATGTTTTACCTTCAAAAAGACCCTTTGTTAATAGCAGTAAAGTTAATGTTGCCAATTCCATAAGATAACATCTCTTTCCTACGAAATACATACATTTCTAATAACGTACCCATACGGTTGAACAGCTATGAATCTTTCCATACTGCAGGCATTTGTGTGTCCTCCTGTATAGAAAACAATGTTGACTTTGAGGACAGTGACCATTAAATATAAAAGAAAGCCTTATGTTGTGGGAGCTTTCCATTTCAGCTACATGATTATAGAAGTAAGCTTTCAGGAAATTTGGAAGTATAATGTCTCTGAGGCAAGAGAAACCTTCTGTGGAACAAAAGATTTTTTCAGAATGAGTGTAAATGGCAGAGTCTACCCTTTGATTGTATTTTTGAACTGGGCTTGCCTATGGATATCCATCCTTTAAAGGATATTCAGTAGAGCTCTTATCTTGATAGTGGCTAACAGATACCTGTGAAATACAAAGTGTCTCATGCAAGCTCTAATGCAGTGAGGGGAAGGAGCTCAGGTTGAAGCTGCATTATTACAGTTTTTAAACTGCAACCTCACTGCTCTGACAACACACATAATTTTGATCTGTGAACATAGTACCACGAGGCCTCTTATCAACATGATCAATGTGCCAGTAGAAGTTTAGAAAACTTCAAAGCAGGCTGATAAATTGCCATAGAAGTGTTGCCAGCCCATAATCAGATGGCCAAGACTTGCACCAAAGATAAAAAATGATAATATTAATTTGTCCTCATTTGAACCAAGCGGTCCTACTGAAATCAGCAGTACCCATATGTATTAATATGAGTCCTTTGTCTGCAAGAGCTGTTTTTCTGCCAGTCCACAGATTTAGAGATTTTCTTCATTTCTGTTTCAAAGAGTGAAAATGAAAAGAGCAGAACATAAAACAAAAACTCAAAGGACTCCATGCCATTTAGATTGGAGTTATTTTTCTTTGGCAAGCCAAACCCTGCCTTTGGCCTTTATATGACTTTCTCAAAGTCATAGTCTACTGTTTCCTCTTCCAAAATTCAAAGGCAGTGCCTATTGTTGAGATATCATGCTCATACCCAGTTGCTTCTAAAGCAACTCTGCAAAAAATACTCTATAATTTTTCCAAATCTGGAAACTGAACATTTGTTTTATGACTTGTTCCCACCAGGAAGGATCTAAATCAAAAACCCTCCTCCCACCTCAATTTTGTGTTTTTTCTTTTCCATGGCTGCCTCACTAGTACAGGCAGCTGCAAGCCCCAAAACATGGACATTTAATGTAACTGTATTTCTTAAGCTGGAAAGGTTTTACACCATAGGAGAGCTCATTAAAGTTATTTTGTAGTGAAAGAGAATGACATAGAAACATCCAATTTAACTGAGGGGATGGAGAAAAGCAAAAACCAAAAAAGCTTGTTCTGAACTGCCTTTATAGAGAAACTACCAATAAGATTCAGAAGTTTTCTGTAATTTCATCTAAATTTCATCTAGCTCCCTTTCCCCTTCCCAGTCTCCCCCGCTTTATTAAATTAAAGGCCAGAAAGCCCCTTGTTACCAGCTTTGCTCATCTTAGCTGATTAACGTAGTTACCATCTGTGTTTAACTAATGGGTACTCTTTTCTTTTTTTCTTTTTTTTTTTTAATGGAAATGTATTTCAGAAAACCCTTCACCTTGACAGAAGGACCCTGGGAATGAAGGATCTGTCTTCATTGTCAGCAGGTTTCTGCTGACCATTCCCTGGTAGAAGTGTATGCCCTTGTCCCAGCTTCCATGCCTGGCCGAGCAGAGCTGGAGCTCGGTGCCAGGCAGGACTGGAGAAGTGATATGGCAATAGCAGCATTACACAGCACCTGCTCTACAGCACTCGAGGGTGGGGTGGGACTAATTTGGCCAGGCACAGCATGGCGCAGATACAACTGCTACTCCTCCTGCCCTAACCTGTGGATGAAAGTAACACCACAATATCAGACAGCTGCTACAGCAGACCCTGCGGTTCCTATAAGTCCCATGTAGTGGTTTAATTTTTACCGTTGTTTACTTAAAGGCTTCATTTTTAATAACTCTGAAAGAAGGATAAAAACAAAGCAGTGGAGCCTCTAGCATTTTCTCTTGCTTCCTTTCTGTACTGGCACTAAGAGATGAAGAAGGCATTTCCGCAAAGTCATGACTCAAGTATAAAAGTAAAATTTACATTTATCAGCCAAGGAAAACTGACCTCATGGTATGAGCTCTAAGAAAGCTCAGGAGGGAGAAATTAAAACAATTAGTAGCAATTACTACCAAAATTATGGTACTGAATAGGACAGTGCCTAATAATGAGAGGTCACAATTACTAACGTGCCCTTCTGTATGCTCATTTGTCTTCTCAGTATTGTAGTCATTTGTGTTGTCCTCTCACACAGCATGATCCCCTGTGCCACTTTCTTTTCCCTTTCATAAGAAGTTCGCAGTAAACAAGAGTTCAACATGTTCAGGGCAGCCGTTTGTGCCTTCTGAGGGCTTGAAATAATATGGGATTTTCCTTCAGTCTCTCTGTAAAAGCAACTTTACTGCATGTGAGCTTCATTGCCTTTTACTTTATCATGTTACAAGGGAATGTGGCTAAGAAGTGAGCAAAACTGAGTTAATTTAGATTTTCACCCAAATAAATGGAACCAGAATAAAACTTCCCATTATTCTTCAGGTGCTTAGGCTTTGTCCATGCTCTGAAGGTTTACCAGTGGATTTTACTGATGGAACTAATTCAAGGTACTGATGGAGCTAATATAGATATGACAACAAGAAACCCCTTTAATGTCATCACAGTATAAAAATGCTTGCACAACAGTAGTATCCATGTAAGTATTTTTATCAAACTAGCCATCCTGATAAAACCAATACATGTATTTTTGGGTCTTAAAAGGGCCTCAAGAGGTCACCTACACCATCTGCCTACTCTGATACATTTCTACAAATGTATGGTAACTTGGATTCCTAAAACTCTGCAATTTGTAATATAGGTCTGAAAGCAAATCAGCACAAAAACGTTTAGGTACTTCAAAATTCTTAATCAAAAAAAGGCATTTTGGGTCAACCCTTTCTCCTTAATCAAAATGTTTTCTTTCAGCACAAATATGAAAGTAAACTTCAAAAAGTAACATTAAAATGATAAATTACCTTATTCTATTCCAGAAATTTCATAACGCATTGTATCAACTCTGTTTAAGCCATTTTTCACAGCCAGCTCTCATTCAAATCAATATTGTCTTGAAGGATGTTTTGATTTCAACTTCACAGCATTTTCTTGAGTATAAGTATTAAAAAATGTGTTGACCATATTAATTATTTCTTGCTTTAGCTAAAAGTGGGCATAGCATTAAAAACCCACAATGAACATGGTACATTATGTTGTTTAGAATCTAGGGATAACAACAAAGTTTCTAAAAAATCTAGCAGTCCAATGCAAGCTATTCCCAGGCAAATTAAGTATCTGATATGGTCTACACAAACAGCAAACTTCCTCCCTTCCTGCAGGCGACAGACAAAAGTCCTCCTATAGATCCAGATGTGTCAGCTAAATCATCCCCCTCCTGGAGCTTACAGCCTCCCCCAGAGGGCTGGCAGATCAGTCTATCAGAACACTCTAATTTACTTCAGGGAAAATCAATTAAGTTAGCTTAAGTGACTTTAACTGGGAAATTGTTGGGGACAGTAATCACCACTGCAGACAGTGATGAGTACACGAGAACAGCAACTTCTGCTATCAACACAGTTCTACCAAAGTGGGCATCTCTCTGCTGCTTCGGCGTTTGAGCCAAAACCCACTCAAGTCAACAAGATTTCCAGACTTAAAAAAGTAGAATCTAACCCTTGTTCAATCTTTGGATATGAAATAATTCTTCTCTCAGCATTTCTTTATTTCTTTATCACCCATTTCTTTTTTTTTTTTTTTTTCCCCCTTGCCTGGGCACTGTTGAGATTGAGTAACCTAGACCAAAAAAGAATGTCTTGATAAAGTCAACATTGCGTGTCTGAATCAGTACTACAGAAAACAACAAATGTCACTCTGCTGCTTCTGCCACTTCAGCACCACTCCAAAGGTCACTAATTCCTTGGGAAGCTGCCATAAAGAGCCTGCCTCTCATACAGAAATGTTCTGCCAAAATTTTGACTCAGTCGCCTTATATTTTCACCTTCAGTCATCTATACTTTTTGACAATCCCTTGCTAGAACACACTTTCCGTCTTGATGCCTTATTAATTCCATGGCACGTCTTTCCCCACACTCCTACGGTAATTCCAGGACTCCCACTGAAGTTTCACTGTCACCGAGAGGCGTTTTGCACCGTAACTAGATGGGAAACTCTCTTTGTAATGATGTAGCTCCTGTTGGCGGAGCTGTGCTTCTGCCTGTTCCTCCCTAAAAACTCAACTACACCAGCAAAGATATTTTTCTACGTTAGTTTAAACTGGATCCTCACTAGCGCTTTTGCCAGTACTGAAGTGCTGCAGGGAAAATAATTTACATCCAAACCCACTAGTTCAATATGAACTGAGGTTTCCCCTGTGAGATACAACCTCAGTTAAGCAGCAGCTTTGTCTCCTCTCTCACAGGTACCCTTGGTGGGAAACACAAAAGGTGTCTCCTATGAGCCTTAATACAAATAGGGCACCTTGTAGTATATTGTTTGCTACATACAACAGCCTATGTACGTGACGAAACAAGTAATCTCAGGAGAGAGAAGAGTGATCCTTTTGCGTATGTATCAGCTGAAAACCTATTTCAACAGAAAATGCATGCATCTGTGTGCATGTGCATGCAAGAAACAGAGAGAAAGAGAACAAGAGAGAAAATATTTGGTCTTCAAGCCTTATTGCTCAGTTTTGCAGTACTGGAATCTAGCTAGACATCCTCCAGCTGGAGAAACCTCCCTCATCCGCTGCCTGGTAGCACTGCTATAAAAATAAATAAATACTGAAGGGCTGTCTTCTGCACATTGCTGCTTTCTGACCTCCGTGGGTAAAGATGACTCTACCACAGTCAGCACAAGCCTCCAAAGATTATGGAGGATGTTTTCAAAGAAACAAAATGAGCACAGTAAGCCTAACAAACACTGGAAAAGATTACTGGGCAGCACAGTAAACACAGCCAAAATAAGTGAAGGGCTTTGCTTCAGGGAAAATACTGTGAGTAAAAGAAAAGGCAGATGAAAGCAGCCATTCAGAAACTGCATAATCAGATGTAGACATATCTTCAGAATATAATAAAACAAGGACATGAATCCCATATCCTGCCCCTCGCTCAATCAAACATGAACCTTGTTGGTTCAGAAATACAAAGGCTTAGAAGGAATTAGAGGATCTGTCTGGATGGACCAGGTATTTAAGACCAAATAATTATCCTCAAAAAAAGCATTGAAGATGCTTCTTTGAAACATTTCATACAGTCTTTTCATGCTTGCAAAAATTTATACAACTGGAAATAATCTAGGGGATAAAATTCAAGACATAAACCCTAAAAAGTATGCTACCCACGGGATGAATACTGTAATTATATAAAACCTGTTATGGGACTTAATAATGTGTAGCCTAACTGGAATCAATATGACTAACTCAGCAGGCAGAGAGCAAAATCTGTACCTTAATTTCTTTTCTTACTTAAATTAAAAGACTCATCTTCTGTAGGATTTTCAAGGTCCTTGTAATCTTCAGACTTAGCCTTGAATTCTTCATTTTCTTCTGCTACTGAGCAAAGTTTGGTCTTCAAACTGGCAGCTTCGTTGCCTCAATGAATGATTGCAGCATCTTAAAACCTGCAATGAAAACAGCAGCAATTTAGGTGGAAGCAAAATATGAATAACAAGTAAATGCATCATATACTTTCTACTGTCATACTGCCCCTCCCTTACTAAATGCCCTTTTCCACACCCTTCATCTTCATCCCACAGTTACTGATGTATTTTCTTCTTGTTTCTCTTTCTTCCAAGAATGCTGCTAAGGTACAAGGTGCTTTTTGGGACAGCAAGATCACAGTGGAAAAATTTGCACTCATTTCTCAAAACTTTGTAGCCTATATTTAAAGTATCCTGACATATATCTATTCCGCCTATATTTCTATTTTTTGCTGTTCTATTTCCCCTGTTGAAGCTGATTAAGGTACTGGAAAAATTAAGTGAACAAGTGGAAAAGGTTGAATGTGTTTATTTAAAGTCCATCCCTGTACTCAGATTTCACATCTGAGTTTTGTAGACGCAGGTTTGCTGATTGAGTGGCTGACTTGAAACTTTTCAGCCAGTGTTTAGTCAGAGGTAAGACTTTAGAATTATGGGCTATGCTTAGATAGCAGCATAGACATCTTCTATTCAGATTAGACCCAACATCCCAGAACTAGGTAGCTAAGCCCTGTGTTATACAGTGAGTACTTTGGCATGGCATCTACAGCTCTACTGCAGCTGTCAGCCAGTAGAAAGAGGTAAAAATACGTCTTAAATCTCACCTTGAAGTTGCTCCTGACAGACATGGCATGACAGACTTTTTCCTAATTTAGGGGTTTTTATGTTTTCTTGTACAGCTAGAACAGGGTGGGAAAGCTGGGCCACTTCCACATAGCAGAAGAAAAAATGGCCACAACTTGTGACCTAGCTAAGTGATGAAAATATTTACCAAGGATGTTGAAGACCTATGCTCCAATTTCCTACGTCATGATTTTTGATGTGTTACATAAAGAAGCTTTGGAGCATGGAGCAAACCCGTGTCTCCTTTCACCTAAGCAAATGCTAGTCTAATTGGGCAAGAAAGTTCCATCAAGACTTGCTTTCTTTCTGGTTCAATAACTGCCAATTTATTCCTTAAGCAGTAGCGCAACTTCACAAGGAGGTGTGAATGGTGCCTGTGCTGCAGAGTTGCCTATAGATCTCACCCTCCTGAGGTGGCAGGAGCTAGAGTCCAAGGAGGAGAACATCAAGGAAGGTCATGAAGACATTGCTGATGTTTCCCCAACTCATATAAATGCTTCTGAGATCCCATCCCCAGCCCTTGAAAATTGACCCAGAGATCATTAGGGAGCCAGCAAAGTGCCTGGTGCGTGGATTAATGTTTTCTGAGAATTGCTGCAAAGGAAGTGGGTGGCTGCATCTGCCAGCTGCAGCTTTTTCAGACGCTGCTTTCAGGCCAGGATGAGTGTTGTAATAATCAAGTATGCAGGCAGCAGAGACATCTGACTAGAACAGGTCCTAACTGGAAATTATAGGATGCATTGCTTTTTGCAGGTAGGGATCCAGCGTCAGCTGTGCTTATAGGCAGTCTCATCTCTTGCAGGCTCCTCTAAAGTGCAATGCAGTTACTACTGCAAGTAAACTAGGATTCTGCTTGCACAGCAAGAGGAATGTGTCCAACTGGCAGGGAGAATAAATACTTCTCTGAACAGGCAGTAATCAGTTAACATTACTCTAAAACAAACATTGAGAAAGCACAGCACTTTAGCAATTAAAGGTCCAAATTTGCAAAATTAATTAGTGTTTCCCACAGCATAGCACCCTACTTATGAACAGCTCTATTGTAAATGTATGATGCTCTAATATGAAAAGAGAGCATTCTTATGTTAATTATCTAATTAACTAATCTGGGCACAATTAGCAGCTGAAACAGCACAGCATTACGCTCTCTCCCTTCTTCCCTTCTGTATTCAAGATTGCCTTTAAATATGTACTTTCAAGTGGCAGGGGACCCTGGTGATAGAGCTTGCTACCACGTTAACCAGACCTCGGTGCCAGAAGTTCCAATGAGCGGGCACCGAAACAGGAGAGACAGAAATATCTTTGGCACGTTATTTAGGAGACAGCATCAGCTATTTAATCTCACCCCTAAAGTTAGCCTGCCCTCCAGGAAAGCCGTCCTTGTTACTTCACGGAAAGTCAGCATAAAATGCTCAAGAATACAGGAGTCTGTTTCTCTGCCCCTTTGGAAACCCAATGCCACTTAACAAGACCTCCCTGATACCAGTATTTTCCAAAGGATAGCTCAGTGGCCATTTCAGAGGTCTGAAAATAGAGAATCTCAGTCATTTCTACTGTGCTGCCAGGATAGTGGTTGACTTCACTAAAGTTTACTGTGGCATGAAGAGAAGAACTAGAGAAACTGCATGCAGATCTCTGACAAAAACATATTAGAGAGACGTATGTTTGCTGAAAACAGGCTAAACAAGCCTCAGAGGGTGGCTTAGATGATGTCTCAAAGTCCTGCCTCACCTTCCATTACAATGATCCTAAACTGGGTAGATATGTAAAGTAAAATATTTATTTCAACATTTTCACATTGTTATATTTCCATACCTTCTTTAGATGACTTTTTTTTTAATTTAGGAAATTGATTTTGTGTTCAGTAATCAAAAAAAAAGGGAGAAAATAATTACATAAGATCAGAGTGATAGGTTTTATGCTGAGTTGTACAAAATGTTGATCAATCTAAAACATTTTTGCTTTATCTTTGGGTGTTTTTGCTTTTAGGATTCTGTTTGTTTGTTAGCTCATTTTTTAATATAGGAAGGAGGATTTTCCATTAAGAAAGAGTTTGGGTAATCTACTGTAATGTTCCCCACCCCCACTTTTTCAATGTTCTCCAAGAAGGAGAGGTGTAGTAACACACCTTTGCCTGCATGCTGAAGGGTTGTTTTGAGACATTGATCTTTTGTGCATTATAGAATTAGAAAATAATTTCTGTTGGAAAGGACCAAAGTAGGTCATCTAATCCAACACCAGCAAGACTAACTAGATTAGCTTACTCAGGACTTGTCCTATTGAGTTCTGAGCATCTCCAAGAATGGAAACTCCAGCACCTCTCCAGCTAATCTGCACCACCTTTTGCTGCTCTTACAGTGAAAAAGAATTCTTAATAGCTAACTGGAATTTCCTGTCTTCCAAGCTGTGTCTGTTGTCTTTTACCCTTTCACTATTCATCTCCCATAAGAGTCTGGATTCATCTTCTCTACAGCCTCCCAATAGGTAGCTTCAGACAGCAATGAGACCTCCCTTCAGCTGTCCCTTCTCCAGGCTAAAGTAAACCAGCTGCCTCAGCTTCTCCTCCTACATCACTTGCTCCAGCCCCCAACAACCCCGGTGGCCCATGCACTGGACTTGCTCCAGGCCGCTAATGTCTTTCTTTTACTGAGAAATACAAAACTGTACTCAGGACTCCACCTGACCTCTAACCAGTGCTGAGAGGCTGGTAGTGATCACTTCCTGCAGCCTGCTGGCTGCACTCTTGCCAGCACAGCTTCACAGAGATGCTTTGGGTTCAGAAGGTTACAATACAGCACGCTGATGGACAGGTTCTGAAAAACCTGAGCTAATATTGAGGTTGGCCTGGCCTTCACCAAGCAGGAGTGTAGTAGGTCATCTCCAGCTGTCCCTCCAACCTAGGTTGGCATGCTGGTCTGTGCAGCTCCTCAGTGGGCTACAGTCACAGACACACACTGCCAGCACAGGATCCAGTCCTTGCACACAAGAGCCCAAAGAGTGTATCTACATGGACCAGCAGAGGCTTTGCCCAGAGTCTGAGCACTCCATACTGATCCCTACTTCATCCCAGGGACCACAGAGAATAAATCCCACAGGGGGAAAGAATGAGTCATCTCAGCAACAGTATTGCACTAATGAAACTCAAAAACAGCCAGCTGAAAGCTGCCTTGCATGCCCTCGCGTCCAAGAAGAGGCACTCGCATCTGTCCATAATCACCTGAGCAGACATAACCAGAGCCTGAGACCATGAACAGCCCGTGTGCAATGCAGTGGGACAAAAAACTAAACAAGAAAAAAAAAAAAAAAGAGAGAGACTATTCCCAGACACTGTCACTAGGTCAGGTAACCTCTGGCATATATTGTGTAAGTCAGCTCTTATTTAAAACTCTTACTCCTTATGTTAACTCGTTCAAAAAGGTAAACCCTGGGAATGATGTGCTTCTGGCATAACAGCTAACCTAGTAAAGGACTCACCACGTTATATTTCCTTGTGGAAGGAGGCTGATTCTTCCAGGACCTTACAATGTAGTGCTGGGCACTTATTTTATTTTATTAATAACTTTTGCCAAAATGAACCATCATCCTTGGCTCTTAATCAATGACTCATGAATTAGCCACACAAATCATTGCATCTAATAATCTTTATAAGCCAAAAAAAGAATAAACTACTTCAAACATATAAAATTCCACCATATCAAGAATTAACCATAACTGACTGATAGGATGACAAAGAGAACTGCCTGCCTTTGCTGTGGGATAAATCAGCATACTTAATATATATTAACAGATGTCACCACACTTCTTTGTGTTTTATTTAAGCCTTGCATGTTTTATATAAATCAATAAGAACCCTTCTGAAACTATCCTGCTGTCCCAGAAATGACACCTCAAGACCATGAGGTACTCTGGATACCTTTACTACAGTATTCCTAAAGCAAAATATTTGGGTTTGTAGAGCCTTTTCTTACAAGCCATAATGAGCCTAGACACCTGCCAGTTCTCCAGTCAAATACAGAAGTCAAAGTAACCTCCTGCCTAAGCTCTGCAAAAAAAACCCCATCAGCTCAGATGCTGTCTCTGGCATAACACAGCAAGGCACAAATGTGCATGGTGGCCTCCAAACACCATGTGAATAATTGTCCTGCCTACATGTAAAAAATCACTGCACCAAGAATCCTGGAGAATGCTTTATAAAATGCCTTTATTTCAGGAAAATTCCCACCTCTTTTGCAGAACACACAGCCACGGGTGCATTAGGGGCACAAAACACAAATTTCATACATATGTACAAGAATTTGCCAAACTGAGTTTTCAAGCTAGAGACACTAGCATACAACTGTATGCCTTAGAATGGATTTTACCACTGTATAGAGCCTCTTGAGTTCCACTAAGGAATTACAAGGACACCAGGGCATCCAGTAAGACATCTGTTTACAGACAGAAAGCCTGATTTTTGTCTGGAGACAGTCATTTCAGAATTTCTTCCTTATCCACGCAATTATGGAAAATATGTAGAAAAACAGCACCCTGTGACTTACATTATAAATTGCTGTTAAGCAACAATGTTTGAATTTTGCTATGCTGAGTGTGAACTTTTATCCTCAAGCCAGAGGAAAAAATATTTATTAGATATACATAAGAGATACTCGTACTCGTGACCTGCTTATGGATATCCCACTAGCTGGAAGAAAGGACACCATGCAGCGTTAATCAGACACAGGATTTTCTGGTTTATTTCTTGAGCATAAGTCTTGACTTGATTTTTTTGGTACAGATCTTCTTGGTGAAACAAGTCATGAAAGTACTGAAATTCATCCTCTCTTGGGATGTCTAAGTGAGTGTTTCCAAATTCCTTACATTAACACATCAATAGAATTTGTTACAAATATTACTAGTTTGTGCCAGAAAGTTTATAACAAGATGCTGGCCGGCCTCCAAACCACTAACCCTCTAGGACTGGCTTAGGGACAATTCAGTATGTTATTTAATGAAAGAGAGTATATGGCCTATGAAGGCCTGGAAGACTTATTTCACAACGTGGCTTGCTTACTCAGTGATCTAGCTTGGCAGCTCCCCGCTCAGAAAGGGACCCCACCCAGGCCAGCTATGCTGAGACCAGACGATCATCTGAGCCATTGACTCTCCTATTTGGCTCAAATTGCCACAAATTACATTCAGACTCTCTACTTAAAAAAATAAAAGGCAAATGACGTGCACAGACATCACCCTTTATATACAATGGAGTGCTGATGCCCTGCTCCCATTCAGCAAGCAATTAAAAAAGGCACGAACTGCGTTTTAGTGGTAAAGCTGAACTTCTGATAATGCTCACTAATAGTTCATTTTAGGGTTTGGGGTTTTCTCCTTTTTCTAAGCAGAAGATCAATACCATACTTTCCTCCCCCTTACTGTCTTTCATCCTAAAATATTTCCGAGTTTAAACATATGTTTACAGTAATTTTTTTTAATCTGTTCCTGAGCCATGGGAATACAGAAACACTGTGGTGTAATGTGCAGAGCATCACTGCTTTTTAATTGAAGTTGGGAAGGAGTGAATATTGCTTTTACCTGGAACTACAAAGGTAATTAAAATAGCTGGAACATCAGGTTAATTAAAAATCCCTCTCTGACCTAGGAAGATTGTTACTGAGTCCAAATGATCAGATCCCTCTTTTAAGATCATCCACATAAAGCAGCTTTTTGTATAAAAAGACAAGGGTAGTTTCCACATTTAAAAAAAAAAAAGTCTTCAGATCCTTACAAGGTGCTTCTGGACTCAAAGGAGATGCTTGTGCATGCTGATTCTTCACGCAAGCTAACAGCTGTATTCCTGTAAAATTCTCTTTCCTTAAGCTGTTACTCCCCCTACCCGCCCCCAAGTGCTCCCCTTTGATTTAAGATTACAACTGAGTTAGTTTTAGGATTATCTTACAGCACAGAGCAAAACCAGTGTCAAGGGCTCCATAAGCATATAACAGGCTGTTATTGATGAGTTATCATGTAGTCACCATAAAGGGGCTGTGCATTCTGCTCTTTTCTTACTCCCTTTGAGGACTTTGGCTTCTCAGAGGTCTCATGGCACTTTCAAAAACTATCCTATTAAGTTTTCTTTAATGTCTTCCATGCTGCTTATGCCAAGGACTTTCCTGACCGGCAACAACTGCAAGCCTAACAAAGACTTTCTAGAAATCTCTTTCAGATTTGAGACGTAAGTCAGGGACATCATGTACTGAAATGAGCAAAATGACTACCAAGACCTCAAGGTACCTGGCATTTACAACATGGAACCTTCAGCAGCCAGAAGGAAGAAAGTGCAGCTCCCCTCCTCTAGCAATTCACATTCAGAGTAGCTGCCTGCCTCTTTTCTCTGCCCTGCTAAATCAACTTCACTGTTATTCTTGTAGTTTAGATAGTACTGGAATAACAGTGTCTTTAAAATGCATGTGTTCTCCAGAGATGTTCACCACTAAACTTCATTTGCCTCTATTTCACCAATTAATACTGGTACAACAGATGAAGTCATCCACAGGTTTGTGTTCTGCTTTACTGGTGTTTAAGCCACATGCTGATATTAATCCTTTGGAACCAAAATGCAGCAATAAGCAAGACTGAATATATTTCAGCTCATCTTAGAGTAGCAATTCTCAGTCTCTAATGGGGCAAGATAATAAGCTCTTAGGAGATGAGAGAAGCCTCCTAAACACTGGTCCCACCCTGCTCATCTTCACCACTGAATGCTTTCTCCATCTGGCATCCATGGGAGGAAAGTGATATTTATTTTGCCAGTAGGAACATGGAGGTGAGATAATGTGGATGGGAAAGAGTTGAAAGCCAATGGCTCCTTCAATGGTGATGACTATCTGGTTGCATCAATTTGTTTAATCCTCTTCCTCATCCCTGGGCCATGGTCAGCTGAACTCATGCAACCATGCCTGAACTACAGAAAAGTCTGTTTTTTCTCTTTGTGGAGTTGCCCAGACCCATCAGCTCAGGTGAGGCCACTTTCAGCCTGGAAGGTGAAAAGCTGGGAAGGATTGATGTTTGCAGAGTTAGATGTGACACAGAGACCAGGGTAATTGTGTTTGGGAGAGGGCCAGCTTCTGAATAAAGACATTGTGAGCAAGCTTGGCTCAAGGGGTGCTTCAAACCCCCACTGGAAGGCATTTGCAGGGTTCCGTAGGAGTCCAGGCCAGCTTTGGTGGAGCTTGTCCTCAGAATGACAGGAGAGGCATCAATGCACACAACATTTTGCTCTATGGAAGGCAAGGCGCTGCAGACAGGTGCAGAACAAGAGCACCACCATGAGAGTAGACAATCAGCAGGACAGAGTCCAAAGTATTACAGTGAATAGGAAGGGGGAGGTGGGCATCATGTAAAACATTTGCAAGATGCTAACTTCGAAAGTCACGTTGCATGTTTAGCTGTGACAGGCATGCTTTTGGGGTACTAGCTTTTAGGGATGCTCTTTAATCCCTTTGCACTTTGCAACGAACATTCATACTCTATTCAAATATTCCTTCCCATTGTCTACTTAAAATCCATTGTTTTCCATAACAGACGGGAAGAGTCTGAAAATATCCTTCTGGTGTGAATCCAGCAATCCTGTATTTTCTTATGCTATTTTGATCATGAGGACATAGCAGTAGGGACAGGCCTGAGACAGCTACTACCTCATGTGACACAGGGCACACAGGTTGCACAAGGCTGTGCCAATACATTTTCTTCCCACTTTTTCGGTCCTACTGTCCAGTAAATCCACATCTGCGATAAACAGCAGAAGTACCACTATAGAAACATCTCTGCGTACCAGGGTGATACAGAAGTAAGTGGAACACCTATTTTTCTTCATAATTCTCTCCATCTTTATATCCAATCCAAAATAAATAAATAAAATGAAAAAAAAAACACCCCAACTTTTAAAATAATGAAGTCCCTCTTACCCGGTTCAGCCAGTGTCTCCAAAGAGCTGGAAGCAGTTAAAATGATATTTATGCAATTCATCCTGACTCTGCAGCTTACCATCACCCAAAGAAAACTTTTCTTTATAGAAGAGGGGATGTTTATCTAGCTGCTGTCTTGGATCACCTTGGTTCAGTCCTGAGGCAATAGAGATGCCAATTATATGATACACATAGCAAATATCTTTAAATTCTCTGTAAAACAATCCCTGAGAAATAATTGTTACTATCATTCTAATAGGCATTGAAAATACAGCAGACACGCTTCCCTACCTGTTTGTAGGAAATTAAACTTTTGGAGTGTTTGGTAACAGGTTCAATCTTCTGTGTGTTAGGTATGGTACAGAAATCATCGATTAACCCATGTCTGTAAGAAGAGTTTAATTCCTTTACTAAATACCAGTTAGCCTACATGCTTCCGCATCCCTTGAAGTGTTAAAGCAAGTGTTCATCTCCCTCCTCTTCCTCCCTTTACATTAGGGCTTCACTTGACCCGCTGGGTTTTTACTAAATTCTTTGTAGTCAGTAAGTGCCAATTAATTTTATGCAATCTCTTGTCCTTTTTACAAAGAGCTAAACAAATAAAAGTTTTAATTTCACTCTAAAGGAACAGGAGGGGTTTTTAAAGTCTGAATAATTTTCATAAAGACAGAAAACTTTTTAGCCTTCAATCTGGAGAGTCTGATCATTAGATGACTAAGGCAATTGCAAATGGATGAGGCTTTTTTTATATTACAACCAAAGATGTTTTTCAAACCCTGCTATCCAAATCAGGTGAAGTTACCCAGTTTTAAAAAGTACCATTTTGCTAATCTATTAACTGTGTAGACAAGCCTATGTGCTATCTTAGTTAGCTCATCTCCACATTAATGTCATCCATCCTTGCCACTATGGATGTCACCAGTCTATATCCCTGTACCCCTCCCCAAGGTGGCACCATAACCTCCTTTAGTACACCCAGAGAACGTAACCACTAACCAGAATTTCAGTTTTTCTACCTGATTTAACTCACAACAAACTTTAATGAAATAGCACTCTTCAAGGAACTGTCTCTAAACCCCTAAATATTTCTATGATCATCATATTAATAGAGCATTAAATCTAACTCCATGGAATCAGCAGACACATGAGAAAAAATTTATGTACAGCCATACTCTCAATTCTCTCAAATTTTTTTTCTAAAAAGAACACTCAAAATGTCCACCTTAATGAACTCAAAAGGACTTTAAACCTTGCCACAACATTACTCTGAAAAGCTTACTTATCACCTTATCCTAAGATCTATACAGATAATTAACTCCAAGACAACCCTATTAGAAAGAACATTTCTCAGACTTCCCCTACTACCAGCATCCTGACTTTGTGGAAGTCATCTCAGATGTAAACCTCTGCAGACCAGGAACCGACCATGCCCGAGGAATAAATGCAGGACCTGACAACACATCTCCACAGGCACCAGCATAGGTCCCACAAACACACACCATCGGAGGTCTCTGACCATAGAACATACCTTATTCCTGCATTGAAATCACACTTGCAAAACCAAGTTTCCCAGAGCAATCTCACAAGTAAAACAATACAGGATGCTAACACCCAGGCACCAGTAGGAGAGCACTCTTCACAAGAAAAAAAAAATTATACCTCCGGTCTCTTAATCCTGCTAGTCAAGAGAGATGTGAACCTTCAACATGAGCCTGGTGTTAAAAGTTCATTATTCTCTGGTTACATGAATGAAAACATGGATTCACTAGAGCTACGAGGTTTATATCACATTGTAACTTAACCCACTACCTACCACACACTTGCCATTGCTTGTGCATTGGACAACCCTGACTTTCCATCACCAGCCTCAACATTTCTTCTTAGTGATTGCTGAAACAGTGGAAGCATCACCGGAAAATTACACTGACTACAAGAAGACAGACTGAGGTTTGATTTAAGCACACTTTTATGCAGATGACTACCTCCAAGAGAGGCAAAGGAGCAATCCACATTAGGAAAGCTTCCCATACTATGACTGAATAAAAGAATGGCCATAGCATCATGGAAAGAACATGGGGACTTTGAATAAAGAAATTACTTCATTTAAAGCTCCATGATATTAACGTTTTGGTTTTTTTTTTTATCGCATTCAAGGCAGAAGAATTTTTCTAGCCTTTAAAAAGAAAGAACTTTTCTTCAAAGACTCCATCCTCAACTTCCTTCTCCAGCAGAAAATATATTTGCCAAGCGCTTATGCAGAAAGGTAGGTAACAATAATAGAGCTAGATAAAAGAGATCATCAACATAAAGTAGGCTTTCTAAAAAAAGTCCCTCCTACTATTACACATGAGATATCTGATTTGGGAACTACTGTAGGATAAAGCTCTAAGGTAAAGCCATGCTGGGCAACTGAAGAAATAACACAAAGTGACAAACACCAACACAAAATGCAGCTATATTCCAAAGCAGTCTGTTAAAAATGACATAAGCTCATTCACACTTTGAAATCTAATAATTTGGTGCATTCCCTCCATTCTGTTTCAGCCAGGATATCTGTAAGACGTTTACCCACTGAAAAATTGGTAGCCTTCTTTGAGAAAAAATTGATCGTAGTCATGACTACTATTTTTCTTTTATCATTCATTATCAACAAGTAATTCTGAACTGTATTAAGCTTTTGTTTTCTGGTTCTGTTTGCTTTTCACCTGCTGTCATTTCTTTTCCTGGGGATATATTTTGCCACTTGGGAAGTTCTGAGAAGATAAAACACTGTGTGATTAAAAATTCTTAACTGTCCAAAACATGTGTGTTTGCATTTGTGGAGGCTCTCTATTTATTCTCTGTCTCCCTGGAAAATCTAGCTTTTTTCTTTCTAGCTCATCTCTGGCACTTCATTTGTAACATACTACAGGCTTCCACAGAGAGATGCAACACAAAAAAAAAAACGGAGAGAGAAAATGCTGAGTTCATCACCATAAATTATTGATGTTTCTTCTACTTAACTTACTCATCAGGATTCATTGTTAATGAGGTGTGGATTTTAGTTTTAAATTTACCATGCAGCACTGCAGGCATTCAATTTGAAGCACTGCATTAAAGAGAATTTTTCCCAATGTGTGTCTCTGGTTCCATTTTCTGTAGTAGGTCTCTGCAACTGTGACTTGGCAGGCACTGGTGGTATTTATCCACAGCACAGAATGCAATAGGAAACAGAAAGACAAGAGGAAGACTTTTATTATGTAACTGATAAAATACAGAAACAGATGCTGTGCGATTGCTGTGAAATTAGTTGAATTATTTAAAGGGTTAATTGACTCATTGTATTCCTATGAGGTAAACTGGAATTCAGATGAATTGCAGTGATCCAGTGTCTGGGAGCACCAGGAAATCTGCCAACATATATTACTGAATTTCCATCTTCCAGTTTGCAACTATGTTAAATTAGGGTCAAATGCTGCTGCTATTGTCGTTCCTGATGCTGGACTCCCACTGCCTTTAACAGAAACAGAAGCTGGCTTGTAGGCTGGGGTCAGTACTGAGATATTCTTAGTTAAACAGCCAAAATGAAAACTGGGAGTGAACTGGTTTGGGTTTACCCCGGAGGAAGATTCCAACAAAGCATGCTGAAAAAATAAAATGAGGTGACAAACTGATTAATTTTAGGGTTTTTCCAGAGGGCTCCAGCAGTGGCGTGACCATCTGAATTGAAAGCAGTGGGAGCTTTACAAATGGCCATGGGAAGATCAGGCATAAAACAGTGCGGCATCTTTTTGAAAACTCCACTTGGCCTGTTGTGCCAGGAGGCTCCTCAGGACTGAATGTCACTTGCAGGACTCCACACGGCACCTACTTACCTTCTGATACAGGTATCAGCCCCAGACATCTGTGCAGGAAGAACAGCCCAAGGCTGAGAAGATGAAGTTCGAAATCCTGGTCCATCGTCTACTTCCTGTGGGACTTTGGAAAACCTGTGTTGTCCGACTGTGCCACAGCTCTTTATCTTTAAATTAATACTAGCAGTTCACTGCCTTAAAGATCTATTGCAGGGATAAATACATTATAGCTTATACAATGGGTACAAGATCAAATGAGTAGCTAAGACAGGCAGACATGAACATCCTGGGGGTTTTTTCATCCTAAATCAGGCAAACTAGCAATTAAAGTGGCCTTTTTCTGCTACACAGTAAAAAGGAGTAGGGAAATCAAAAAACCACTTAAAGAGCTGCTCCTAAAAATATAAAATGTATTTTAATTATGAAGGGGAATTAATTTTAGATTGACTGAGGAAAATCTCATGGGGCATCCAGCCAAGCCATCCATCTCCTATCACCAGAGAATTTCAGCTTTCCAAACAGACCTGTAACATTCCACTTCTTGGGATCTTCTCCGAATACCCAGCTTATTATATTTCAACTCCTTCATTATCTGTCACTGTCATAAAAAGCAGCATATACTCCTAAGGAAATTAAACTCTGAAGGAAAAAAATGTATTAGGCTATCTAATCACCCTTCCCCTCCCCTTTCCAGGGTTTTTCCCTTCCATATCGTCTTTGCCCTTCAGCCACACGTAAAACCTTGTCAGCTTTGCCTCCACTCTTTCCCGTTTTGCTCCTCCATTTCCAGCCGCTTTGTTCCTTAAATTTAAAATACATAGCAATATCTGAATGCAGCTGTCTGGGACAGTGTCAGGTGAGTGGGGACATGATGCCATGCAGGCAGTGTATGGTCACTGTTAGCTGACAGGACTGAGTGCTCTTCGTCTTGGTCTCCTCCTTGGACAACAGAAATACCAGAAGTCTGATTACAACTCATAGGGGCTAACTAAAACACCCCACACATGGCTTCTTGGTGCTCTGCCCCACTGCTAATATGAACGCTTAGGCTCAGGCTGTGCCCAGGCTTACTTGGAGAAGTAGGACCTTGTGGCTATGGCACTGGAGAGATTTTGGAGAGTGACTCGTACCCCTGGGTTTGCCACTGACCTGGAAGATGCCTTTGAGCAGATCTCTCTATCCCAGTGTCGCCTGTAAAAGGAGGAGACGCCCTTCATCACCAGGCACTGTATGAAGTAGTAGTTGCTGGTAGCAACAGTAGCACCCATAGCACAACACTACCCACTCCAGTCCTGATAACTTCTTCATATCTGGAAAATACCCTTATGAACCTCAGTTTCCTCTTATTTTCTGCAGTACCGCTATTTGCATTGCTTGTTTCAGTTCAGGCATTTCCATGTATTCCAAACCATCTCAAACTCTACTGCTGCCTTCACCTGCATCCCCATCTCCTGCTGTTTCACCAGCTGCTCCATGTGTAGCACTGCTCCAAGAGCCACCAGATTAATGGGCAGAAAGTTCACTTATTTCTTCTTTTGTAAGCTCATGTCTTCCAGGGGCACAGTCCCACAGCACTCCCCTCCTGCGACTGCACCCCTTTGCCATACTGCGCTGTCCCAGGAACTTCTCCACACTGCTTGGGTACTGTGCAGTGCCCTGTGCTGAATGCTTACGATGCTTTCTAATAGAAAATTATTTGAAAAATTTAAATTGTGAGATTCCTTGAACAGCAAAGTGGGAGAGTTTAAACCACCTTATATTAAAAATATTTTCAAAAATATAAGTCTACTAAAAAATTCAGCAGCTGCATCTATCAAAAGCAATAGTAAAAATTAAAGAAATCAAGACCATTAACATACTTTTGAACTGGAAGAATAATTTCATTTTAAAATAGTGCCAATTCAAAACAAAGGAGCTAGGAAAAAACACACTAAGAAGTAGGACTTTAAATACCTTCCCAAAAAATTGTACTAAATGACCTTCCAACAGTTGAGATAAACTAGGCCAACTCCAGCTGTGGGGTAGCTGCTGACTCCTGCCAGCTGAGGATCTGGCCCAGAACATCTCAGCTTTCTGATAAAATTATAATCAGAGTAGAAAAAGACAGATTATTCATTCCTCCTCAATAACACATGAAATCCTTCACAGGGGTCATAAGAAACCTCATTGGAAAAGCATGAGACGTACAAGGTGCAAAATAGTGGGTGGGAATCCGTGCTTTTCTCCTCTTCCAACACAAGGCTGCTGACGTGCCTCATAGCCAAAAAGCAAAGTAGCACATTTTGCCCATTCCCTGTAGAGCAAACCTGCTGCCAGTGGCTGCCTCAAGGTGGGAGAAGATCCGTTTCAGCAAAGCCATTGAAAAAAAGCTTTGGGCTCACAGCACTCAGATGTAAGTTGAAAAACATGGGATATTTGGAGATAGTTTTTATGGATATCCTAGGCTTGGTTAAATACATATTTATGTTAATATATTAATTAGGTATTTATTAAATATTTAAGAACTGCACATTTAGGGCACAGTCATGCAATGATTGACTAAGTTAAAAAAGCTTGCTCTGTGGATGGGATGGCTTATAATTTCTCATTTCAGGGTCCCTTGCTTTTGCCTTTTTTTTAAGTACCATTTGCAGGGATTCTGTTCAAAGTAGAACAATACAACTTTGATCATGTATGGATGATCCTAAATTCCTCTACCTTTAAATACTTTTTAAATTATTTGTGGTTCTGCTCCGGAGTTGTTGTCCAGTCTGTTAAGAGCTGCTGATCCTCTCTGGAGAGTATTTTAATTTATTAATGTGAACAGACCTGGTAAATTCACACTTAGTGATTATTAATTTTCCTTCTGCTCCAGACACTTCTATCTAAGACGTCTTACCTGAAGCATTTTGGTTTTTTGTTTTTTAATCTCCATTCAACTCATAATACTGAACTGTTGTCTTTGCCATGCATGGATGGCATCAAAACAGCCAAATCTTGCTATAAGGGGACCCAGAGTTTTTGCTTGAGGTGGCATTCATAGAACTGACAAGCTCAAACACAGTTCCCTGCAAAGAGAACACGCACCAAAAATGTAGATCGAGCTGTATGATATTGGCTGGTTATCCAAAATATATAAATATTGATATAGCAGGCTGAGCAATATGAAGCGGAACTGTGATCAGAAATTGCAGAAAGCTGCTTTAGAGTCAAAATCCTACTTAGGTAATGAATATGCTGCAGTCATACCCTCCTGCTTTCGATCTCATTCAGTTATCCCTGGCTGTCAAACAAAATAAATGGCATGTCTCTTGTGAAATCACATCTATATTAACTTTAATATTTTTTCACCATTTTCAAATTGTCTTTTATATATATAGCTCTTTAATTAGGCATCCTGACAACGTGGCAACAGATCAACATGTTGGATGGGTTCTGAGACTCCTGCTGCTTATGACAGTGTCATTTTCATTTCCTCAACCCCCTTTTTACAATTTACTTCTTGGATTAACTTTCTCAGGCTCCCTGCTACCAAAGCATTCATCCTTAACACTACTCCCCAAGTAAAATAAACCCAAGGTGATATTGCAGCTACTATGCCATGCTTGCAGTCTTGCAATTGTGGCTGACACTGTTCCCAAAATGGAAAGCTTGTTTAGAAATATTTTAGAAAATACAAAAAGCTCTGTCAAAATATGCTTCATATTCTTTTTTTTTTTGTGAGAAATATGCATAAAAAGCCTGTTCAGTTCTCAAAATGGCAAACCAAGATTAAAAATATATTGTCTCCACATTGCCCCAGATGACAGGGGAGAGAAGAAGGAAAGAAATAAACCAGAAATGAAAAATTACTAGCCATTAGCATTTCTATTTTAAATAGTACAGTATAAAGAACCCATATTTCTATTTCTCAAAAAGAGAATTTCCAAGGAAAAAAGTTTCAAAAGAAAAGCCCAGTTACATCTCCTCTTTCCCAAGCCAGTTTTTGCCCTTTGTTCACTCTAATCTTCTACTATACCAGATCCATCTTAAATTGTAATATGCCTACAGCAGAGATTTGCTTTGTTCTGATTGTCCCACAGACACAATGCTGAATATAAAAATATACAGCAATAACAGCTCGGTCGTCACGTGTGTTATGAAATGTCATCTCTTTGACTGAGACAGAGGGGACCAGAAATGAAAGATCATCATGGAAAGCAAAGCCCTGAGTCTAGGAAAACTGAAGGGCCAGTGTAGCTTAAAGTTATCAAACAATATGTTTTGCTTTTGGGTTTGGTTTTTTTTTTTCAGTTGTGTTTGCAAGCCAGAGGTATTCACATAGTTTTGCATCATTAAATCAGACCTTTCAGAGCCAAAATAACTCATAAAGGACTTAAAGGCCACAATTTTGACGAATTCTCAGCAAGGAGAGCAAAGGTCAAAGCCATACAGTTTGCTTTGCTGCTCTTGTTGCTTTTTTTGATGACAGAACTGAAAAGTCCTGTTGAATTTCATGATTGAATGAATACATAAGTCAATGTAATACTATATTCCAATGAAATACTATACGCAGCTGAAAACAAAGTAAGTGCCAATGTCAAGCTCATCTCTGGCCTGCCTCCCCTCTGCTTCCTAAGAGAAGTCATTACCTAGTGTTTATTTACATGACTGGAGAAAAAAAATCTTGGAAAAATAAAGGCTTTGTGCTCAGATTTCAGGCACGAAATGGTGTCCCACTGTGTCATTTTGGATCTGCCATTTAAAGGCTTACAGTGTGTTTGCTTGAACAGTCCCTTTTTTTAAGAAGAGGAATTTAGTTCTTTGGAATCTGACAGTCTCAGAAGGGCTGCTCAGATGTTTTTATTAATTAGTTCTTATTTGTGCTATGCTTAAAGTATCAGGCACTATAAAATGTTAAGCTATGGAATTTGGTCCTGCAATTAAATGGCAATGACAAACAATGAAAAATTCATATTTATATATTTGCTAGGAATTTACATGAGCATGACGTATTTGATAGCTTAGCAAAGAGTTCCTAATCTATCCAAAGCCATATAAAGTTTAGGGATATGGCCAACAGCCTATTTAAATAATGAAGCAAAAGTCATATTTTCCCTTGTGTTTCCATGTTAGCCTTTAAGGCTCCAATTAAAAGCAATTTAAGAATAGAAAACTTTCACATCTAATTTCCCCATGCAGTTGCCGTCTACTAGACTTCTTGCATTTGCAAAATACAGATTCGCCCCTGAAATCACATTATGTTTGCAAATTAAAAAAAAAAAAAATTGCACAGATTTGGGTTCAGCTTAAAACCTACAGCCTTGAAAGCTCCCAGCTCATCTGTTGACATTACAAAAGATAAAAGTCCCAGAGAAACAGCAAAAATGCTGAGTGCCTTGTTACTTTTCCTGGCTTTTTCTTCTACATATGAATGTCAGACTGTTTATGAAAAGACTCTTAATGAATCAACACTCTCACAACAGTGTCACTAATGAACTACTGGTAGCTGGAAATGGAGACTAAAAATACTATAGCTCACTTTAGTGCAGAGTTATCTTATCAATATGCTGTAGTCAGAACTGTTAGGCTGAAAAATGCATTTACTTAAGAAAATAACATCATGAAGCAGAACCACGGTAACAACAATACTTCTGTTGCCAGAACACACTTGTAGTTGGTGGGTGGCTTGTATAACTTGAGCACTTAATTAAGTGTATTTTTCCAATAAATACATTCTAGGACATTAATTTTTACTGATGGCTAAATATCTGCTAAGTAGCTACCCTGTCTCTTAGGCAACCAGGCTAGGTTTTAATAACTTGCAGGACAAAAGAGCAACAGGCGCATAGAGTCTGGTGAGGATGTCAGCATTTCCATTATAAACCCTATTTTAGTGCTGGGAAGGGTATTCTAATTTGAACATTAAAACATGCTGGGGATAGCTTTTATCTGGGAGTGATTTTCTGTGTTTCTAATAAGGGCCATTTGCATCCATTTGGAAGAATCTTAAATGTACAGAGCTTGGGGGTTGGGGGGGGGGAAGGAAAAAAGCTTAAACAAAGAATTAAAAAAAAAATACCAAAGAAGAAAGCCCTAAAACAGAATGGGCTTCAAGGCTTAAATGCAGTTGGAGCCTTTGTGTTTGACTCAGAGAGTGATGCCAGTAACTGCGAAGCTGATCAAGGATGGGCCCAAGGCCACAGGGACCTTCAGGACACAGGTCTGCGCTACATAATCCAGAGATGCTGTTTGACAGCAATGCCGTTGTTAAGTCGGGAAACAGGAGACACGACATGTTATTCATGATGGTGGGAAAAGGTGGTCCTTTGGAATTAGAAAATGAATCCAACCCCAGGTCAGTCTGTAAATCCTAAGGATATGATACCCTCTCTTCAGGGGAGTTTGTGTGTTAAATTCCACTGTTGTAGGCACTTTCTAATTCCAACTCACCATAAATTTAAAATAGCCTTCACTTCCTTTCCTAAATATATTTGTAGGAGCTTTGTATGGGTTCTGGATCAGCTATGAATCAGCCACTCCATGTAAGAGTGTTTCAGGTACGGATTAAAATGTTTCTTATATATTCAGTAGTTTGATATATATTTTAGGCTTGTAAAGTTGTTTGTAACAAAAGCTGTTTTATAACTAAACTACATTATTACTATGAACCAGGCCAATAATATGTGTTTTAAAGCTATTGGGATACAAGTTTATGTTAGTGCCTTAGTCACCATCCACATCTGTAAAAAATAAAACAATAAAAAATAAATAAAGCATATAGGAACTGTTGTCAAAATTCATTCGGGCAGTTCCATTTTATACACAATTCATTTCCTATGTTTTAAATACTGAAATACTGATTTATGTTGTCAAGGCATCCTAAACTTACATAGAAAATAGGCTTCAGAGACCTTACAGACTTAAATAACTTCAAAATAGTGCAGATAGTGCGGCTTCTATCCAGACCTTCTTATTTTCAGCTTTTTTCCTTTTTCATTTTTTTGACTAACCTATGCTTCTAGCTTTTTCTACATAGCTTTTGTCATGCTGTCCCAGGCACTCTCTATTCCTTCAGAAGTGAAGTAGATAGGGGTCACATCTGAAATTACAAGGCCAAGAAAGTCACTTGTTGCCCAATCTCCTGTGCTCGAAGAGGGCACGAGAAAGAACTATCCACAAAAAATCATAGAAGTGCTCTTCTATGGGAGACTGTGTTTACAGACCTTGTAGTCAGAAATAAGGCCACTGACACATATAGAAAGCCCAGCCCTTTGTCCATCACTAGAAAAAGCCAGGGGCCACAACAAAAAAGGAACAGAAAATCAGAATTTTCTAAGTAATGTTTATCCTAGATTTCCTACTCTTTCTCAAAAAGGCAGGAAGATGAGTGGAAATATTTGAAGTGGTAAGTCCATGCAGTCCTCAGCACATCCACCAATTGCCCTCTCCAGAAGAAGATGAGCCCTTGCTGCTTCTCAGGGACACCGACTACCTTCAGCAGCATCTACAACCACATGGTGGGGCTCAGCAGCAGAATGTGTGTGATGGTTCAGAAGGCATTATGTCTTAATTTTCATATGTTTCTGCAGAACAGAGTCATATTATTCCTATTTCAGAGGAGAGGAGCTGAGGCAGAGGGACTAAGGGCTTGACTCAGCACCACAGACATTCGTGGCAGTGGCCAGAGGACTGGCAAGTCCTCAGCAGGGATCTACCTCTGAGGGCCATCCTCGGCCCTCAGCCAAACCTGCTTTGCAGACTGAAAAGCAAAGATAGCCACTGAGGAGTAAGATACATCTGGTTGCAGCTTTAATTTCACCAGCCCTGTCTGGAGCCACAGCGAGCAAAGCTCCCCAAAACTCAGTTGCCAACAGAGCCTGCAATGAGCCTGCACACACATCCGAAACACCATGCAGCTACAAATCCAACCAATCTTTCCAAAGCAGGCCTTGGTGCATGTGTACGCCAACTTGAGAAAAGGTTAAACACCTCCCCAGCTATTTGCTTAGTAATGAGAATTCTCATATTATTTGGCTACATTTTCTGCAGAGTGTTTCCTCCATTTTACTGGCAGAGAGTTGGTGGCCAATTACATCCTTCAGCAGTGAACAGGAACACTGTTCACCATGTCTACTTTCCCTACCAGTACTAAGATAAAAAACCTTATATATGTATACAGGAGAGGAGAGTAAATCCCATCAAAAATGACATGCTGGGATTTCAGGAGGATTCGACTTCTCAAAATGAAACTTGAACAGCTGCTGGATGATATAACCTGAATAAAAGTAATTAAAAGAAAATGAGTTCTGCCCTCTTGTATCCTCCTGACTCATGCCTCATTTTCTACTTCAGGATTTAGGAAAGCAAATGTCTATTTCTGTGTCCATCACCAGAGCGACATCACAGCAAGTTAATTAGAGCACATGACAGAAAGGCACTATTTTTGCCTTCAAATAAAGATCTTTCTGTTGCATATGAACATTTTTCTTTCTGAGCTAGTGAAAGAAACTTCCTAGCTACCAGGAAAGGATCCTCTCTCCCAAAGGTGTATGAAAATTACGCTTTTTCTACAGCTTGCAAGCTTCAAGATTAGAGTTGCCAACTGTGCTGTATTAAAGAGGATACAGTCAGACTTGACTGATCAAGCCTAATTTAGCCTTATGTTTGTGCTTCTGAAACACAGTAAACAATTTTTTAGCATGTACATGCTTACTGACTTGCAAACAAGAAACATTTTTCCTTATCTGAATAAAAATGAAATCTACAAATTCATGACCTGTGTATTAATTATGATTTTTATATTCCAAAGTATATTGCTTCATGGAGGGACCTAAACACCACTATATGTTTATATGCCCTGGTAAAGAATATTCCAGACGTTTATCACAGATAAACACTACTGAAGCTAAAAGCCATATTTCCCCCTCGGTTTTGTGTCCGTGTCGTCATGTGGAAACAGCAATTTGTATTATGTGGGGACTGTTCTTGACTGCAGAATCCAGGGTGCCTGTCTGAAATGTTTGTTTCCCAGACTCTGACACTGTGTGTCTAAAGCTGGATGCCCAAATCTATATTTAACAATCTGAAGCCTATAAGTGAAAGGTTATTCAAAAGCAGATGACATTAATCATAGTTCTTCACTATCCAAGCTCCTTTTCCCCTGACCTTTACTTACCTCTCCCTCCATCCTCAGAAAGGATGGCCAACGGCACCTGGGAAAACAGACCTTCCCCATAGGTTAATAAAATGCTTTGGTCCATTAGGGAACTCACAGTAAGCAAATAAACATCAGTAATTTCTAAAAGGGAGTTGTGCATAAGCAGACCCAGGTCAAGCAGCTTGTTAATTTTTCTATGGAGATAACAGCCCACACTACTCCATCAGTTAGCATCCAGGACTCAGCTGTAGCTTTTATTCTGCTGTTTTTCTTACAGCCTAGCAGAAGTACTCAAAGGAGGTGTTGAACTGTGGCTCCGTTTTCTGCATCTTGAAGTCTTGGAGACCCTAGACTGGCGATGAAGAGAAGTGAAGGCACACATTTCTCTTGCCAGTGATCCAAAAACCTCCAGAAAGCTCATTCCAACTGGAAGACCACAATAAATAATCAATAGGGTCAGAGGTACAGTATATGGAGAAATGCTGTTAAAGTGCATGACCAGACGAGGAGGAAAAACAGAGCCATTATGATGGTTTTATGGACTTTCTGAATATATTCCTAAGTGTCACACAACTTTAACATTGCTCTGACAGGTTAATATGTGCAACTTGCCTCCAGGGGCTAAGATTAAGTAGCAACAAAGCTGAAAGGAAAAGCTTTGGTAATAAACGGTGAGAAATTTTTTGTAAACACTCTTTCTCTATGGGAATACTTTATTTAAGTAAAAGGAAAAAAAAAGTGCAAGATGTACATGATTAAAATCAGACTCACAACAGGCAAAATTTATTTATTATTTTAACAATGTTACATACATCACCAGTAGTTTTCTGTTTTCTTTCCAAACACAACATTGTTTGACCAAAACTCCAGCACCTGTGCTGTCCATCTCCATGTGGCCACCATGCAACCCATGGAGTGTGTCCTGCACCACATGCAGGGGCAGTCCAGACCAACAAGGCATGGCCATGGTCAGGAGAAGAGGAGTTCAGGGAGCAGGGACTGCAAGGAGATCCAAGTGAAAAGCACAAGGCATGGGTGATATCTGAGCTCTCCTAATGGCAGAAGGTCCGTTTGCTCCACTACCTCCAAGCTGGGCAGTGCTGGGGCTGTTCCTGAGGGAACTGAGCAATGGAAAAGGTAAAAGGCAAGAAATGGGTAATGCTAGACCTGGTACAGACCTATAGTGACGGCAAGGATGCCATAACCAAGGACCAGGACTGAAAGGCAAGATAAGGACCGCCAACCTCCCACCAGGAGGGTGAGGGGCAGAGTCATGCTCGCAGTCACCCAAGGACCACTGGAGATGGCAGCACAGGAACCTTCCAAGAAACCTGGTTTTTTAGGAAGCCATCATCACTGCTGTTGAACATGTCCAGCTATTCCAAAATATTAGTGCCCAGGACGAGCCAGTTTCATCAGATGAGAACGCATATTTTCCAGGTTCTCCCAGTCAAGCCAGCTCATCTTCATTTCACTCTTTGATGTAAGGGCAGTGTGTTTTTAAGAGACATTTCTCAAAAGAGGGAAGAGCAGTCATTTGGCACATGAAAGAGAGCAATGCCGTGAGAATAAGGGACAGCAGAGCACAATGTGTAGTGAGAGCAGAGGGAACACAAAGGGAGCAAAAACAGAAGGCACCTTGGAGTGGAGAAAACAATGAAGAGTAGAAATCCATAGACAAGGACCTCGATAAGGGGCCAGGAGACACACCGGGGTCAGTGGAAGAAGTAATAGAAAAGGACAAGAGCACTGTGAGTTACTCATCAGCCACGGGATGGTCATGCTGGCTGGGAAAAAAGCACAGCACTGCCCAAAAGAAAGCTGCTGAGCTGCCATTGGGCTGGGGAGGGAAAGCTGGGCTCGCAGGCAGTGAGGGCTTCACCCCTGAGCAAAGCGCAGGGCAGCCTTTGCCCTTCACCTCAGCCCTGGGCTCGGGTGGCGGGTGAGAAGTCTGAGCTAAAGTGCTGTGAGGAGTATATTTTTAATGTTGAATTTAGATGGGAAAGTAATGAAAAGCACAAGGAAAACATTTTAGTACCATTAATTAATTGGTTTCTATATTATATTTAAAGCTCTTGGATGTTTTTTCAAAGTCAATTAACTCAGCTTTATGTTTCTAGTAAATAAAAATCTCTATGTTGAAGCAACCCTTTTTACGCTGAATGGAAGACAAAATCAGACCCCTAATTCTGACCCCTACTCTGCAAATCACTGATTTTTTCTGCAGTGAGATTAAACGCACCGTTGTTGTTCTGCCAACCCTTAACACAAATTAATGACTTAAATTACCTTTCATCTCACCTTATAAATTCCACCTTGAAGCAGCAGAAAGCCCAAGGGCTCTCACATAACCAGATGAAGACAAGTTCACTGCCTCAAATCCTTCCTATCTTGCTCCACTTTACATCAATTCTTTATAAGAAGAGGTCTCCAGGGCTAACAAAGAAGCTGGCCACGCAGCAGAAGGTGCCGTGGGACTTTCAGAGGTAAAAGCCCATCTCGTGGTTACTCAGTGCACTCCATTAGTCCTAGGAAACGTGGGGCACATCGAATGTGGCAGATGTGCCCTCACTTGCCAGGCTTCAGACAAATGCAATCAAATCTATTTTAATCATCTATGAAATGCAAATGTGTTCCACTTGCGCACCCGCAAGGTCCATTGTCTTCCTCACTGAAGCATACGATAATGCCAATTAAATGTCGTTGCTAACTTAATAGGTGTTCTGATTGCCTATGGGAAATTATCTTTACTTTTTTTATTATTACTATTATTATTATTTCACATCACAAAGATTATAAAATGTTTTAATAATTGTATTAGGGTTTATTTGTGTTGTCCCTTTTTTCAGCTCTGTGGTCAACACCCACCCAGGCTGAGCAGTGAAACCCGTGTCTACACTCAGAGGAACAACACTGCATAATTCCGAGTATTACAAATACCCTTCCCAACTTCTTCTAAACGGGCCCTACGCAGATGCGGCACTTGCATTACTCTGCTAGCAATCTCACTCACACACGCAGGCTCCTATACACGCACACAGCCCCTTTGTTATTCTGCTGGAAATGGCCAGGCAGCTGTAAAGATGTTTATTCTCAGACCCACATGAAAAATGTTTGCAGTATGTATGTAGCCTACAAAGTCAAGAATGATAAGCATTTAAATCAGGCTGGCCATGCAAAGTCAATATTTCGATATCAGAGGAATTGATTCTTGATCCAGTGCCAGCAATGTGTACTCAATGTACTGCAGAAAAATCCTCGCCCAGCCTTCCTGCCAGCACACTGTTAGGGATGACAAGCATGCAGTTATCTGATAGAGCAGATATTTGTTCCAAAAGACGATTTTCATTTCAAAGACAAAACATGAAAAGAGCTTACTTGTGGGGAAACCAAATACTGTATTCTCCTCTTGATAAATCAAGCCTTAGAGAAATAAAGCCAAAGAGAGCAGGATTCTGAAAAGAACTTCTGTAGCTCTTTTCATGCTTTTTCAGCTACTCAGCTGGCTTAGCTCTGCCAACTAATAATCTTATGTTTTCCTAAGATGTGTTGAGAAAGAGTTTATTTGCAAATAATTATTTAGTGATAAGGACGCCATGCCTGCTTGCTTTTAAACAGACCCTACAAAGCTAATTAGGGGGTTTATGGTAGAACACAGGGTTATATATGGTTTATACCTTAAGCTTCTAATTATGGGATTTTCAACAGCATCTCTTTCTTTCCTTTGCAGAGCACTAAGACAGTATTACTCAACAATAAAAGCCCTGTTTCAGTGAAAAAGGTGAAATTTCTTTATGTCACAGTCTTTTCAGGTCTCCTCATTACTGGATTTACATAAAAGTAACCAAGTCCAAGTAATAACAGGCGTGAGAGGGAAGCATCTTCATACCCTCTGAGACCCGAGGACTAACACAATAGTCCTTTTATATTCTGCAAAGACATCTTCGCTATTTGGATGCAGTCCTCCACATACACTGTCTAACTGCAGTTAGCAAGCAGCATGCCCTTGACACAACACAGAATAAATATAACCTGCCCTTTCAAGTGTGTCACTGTCCTCAAAGCTTACTTTAAGTCTTCATACTACTAACCAGACCTTCTACAAAGAAACCTAACCGTGCTTGTACCCACAAAATTAAATAGTATCACCTCTAATGCTACTTTATTTTAGGACAACATCAAGAGGGATTGATACCAAACTGCTAGCATCCAACTACATTAACTAAGGGCCTACCTTGCCCACTGCTCTTGCTCAGGGAGTAATAACTAATTACCTGTGTGCTTTATTTCACTGTCAGTCTTTTATGCAAGTGCAAGCATGGAGCTTCTGTCCAGTTTCTAAGAGAAGTAAAGGGTAGGCTGTAGAGAAAATTAATCAGAAGCATATCAGAACCTTACTGGGATGCAGACCAATTAAATTCAATACACACATCCACCATGGAAGCCATTAATAAGCTGCTAACAATTTCTGTATGTCCCTGCTGGGCTTTAAACAAAATTTTGCCCCTGTAATGAACTCTGCAGGCTTTACAGGTGGGATTTTCAGAAGTGTTCAACACTGACCCAGCTCTGCTCTCCTTGAAGTCAGCAGGAATTTTAACCACCAGCTTTAAGGGGGAGGTAGGGAAAGGTCAGCCTCGAATGGTTTCCAAAATCCCACCCCACCAATCTGCTTAAGCCCCACGCAACTCTGTGGGGAGAGAAGTTCTGTTGCGTTTATTGTACAGAGTAAGAAGACTTTGTATACAATGAATATCAGATTATGTGCTGCAGAAGCACAGAATATTTTTGCATTGTTTAACCATCAAAAGAATGAACTTTCAAAACAATACATAAGCCTACACGAATAAGCAAATCTTTCCTAGCCAAGGAGGTTAACTTTGTTTGCACTCATGTATAGTCCAGAGACCCAAAGTACAGCACTTTATCTAGTCCCTTAAACAGAAAAACTATCAAAATACCAGAGTTGCACACAAGACTAACAGGCTGAAAAAAATTCAAACTGAACACAAAAAAGATCCTGAAATTTTGAAACCTGCTTGTGAGGATCAAACTCTCTGGCAGACTGTGGGAACACAGAACAAGTAATAGCAGCTCTGCTAGTAGGCTGTTGATTCAGGCTTCAAAATAATTATAAATTCATAATTAATTATGAAGTGCTACCCCTTGCTCTGCTTTCCTGTGGCCTGAGGAAGAGACAGATTCTCAAAAGCTCAGAGCCAATTTCCGTTTTATTTTTAGCCAGTTAATCTCACAAAAGGTCTTACCTACAACTTGGGGACTTGCTCTTTTATATTCCATCCATGTATAGGCTAATCAGCTGGTGCAGTGATCTGTGACACTTAAATAGGAAAGATGCATATAAAAAGCAAAAGCTGAGCAAAAGGGACCCAAATACTCTGCCAGGGCCATGGCAAGGGCAAAGTAAGAAGGGTGTCCACCCTCAGCATCCTGTGGAGGGAGGAGCCAAAGAGGGACAAAGGTCTGGTGACCACCAGCAGCTCCTGCTGCTGGTGTGCCCTGAGGAGTGGGAGCAGGCCATGCCCATGGATAGAGTAGGACATGGCAGGGGTTTGCAGGGTGGGAAGCACCTGGACACCAGAGTGTCCTGCAGGGATGGGTGCTCATGACTTTCTCCTTTCTCCCAGAAGCATCCACCTTGCAGCCAGGAAGTGAAGGACTCTATTCCTCCACAGTGCAAATCTGGCACTGGGTCAAGGACCAACAATGGGCCACAGCCACAACTGGCCAATTCCTTACACCACAGCCCAGACAGCTCATCCCCTTGCACACATCTCCTCCAGCCCAGCTCAAAAGGGACTCTGGTACTGGCTCTGGCAGGGTCAAGACAAGGGAAGGGCATGGCAGGAGGCACAGAGGTCACTCAGAAGGCTTCAGCTGCGGCCACCTCTGGTGTGCTCGCACTGCACAGGGTGAGCAGGTGGGGAGCAGAGGGGGTACTTTCCCCTGCCAGTCTCTGCAAAGCAGCAGTCCTCAGGCTGTCAATCCCTGCACAAGGCAGGGTTCCTGTGGGCTTAGATGGAGCTTCTCCACAGGGTGGGAAAGAGACCTCAACAGCCCGCACCTTGGTGTGCCTCATTTTACCAGCCCTGTAGCAATACCTGCTAGCCCTTGCAGAGCTGTCATCTCCTAAAACCAAAGCCAGCCCAACTACAGGGACTGCTCCCAAATTCTCCCAGCTGCACTACTCTCACTGCAGTCCCAAACTCAGGGCTCAGCCCTCAGAGCCAAATCTTCATGGGATGCTCATGGCTCTCCAATCCTCACACAAACACCACACTAGCAATGGCAAAGCTCCTTTTGTTTCTCTCTGCTGAGTTCCTAGCTCCATTAGTTTAAGGAGGATCCATACCAGCCTGCTATTTGTATGTGTATTTATTTTCTAGTCTTTCCACTAGTGTACATCTCACTAAGAAGCAGTATCTGGGAGGAAAAAGGCAGTATATGCAGCTCAGCAGATAGAAACAATCTTTTGTTTCAGTCATTAATGAAGGATGGAATGGTTACAGCAGAGTTTTTGCTTACAGTTACAAAATCAACATACAGTATGTAATTAACCTTAAAAACTTTCAGTGTCCAGTAAACATTGATCTTTAATCCATTATGTTTGTTCATTCCAGGACTGAGCAGCCTTAAATAAAATAATGATGTTCTGTGTATCAGCAGCCTTTTGGTAGATGTCAGGAAACAAAAAGTATATAACCATGTGGTATTCCCAGCTTGCCTAGCATAGATTAAGAGTAATTCTGAAGAAGGATAAAGTGGTTTGGGTAAGTAATGCAGGGCTAAGTCTAAAGAAAGGGGCATTCATTTGCTAGGTTTGCCACCACTTTCCTATGTGATCTCAGGCAAATCACTTAATTTAATTTTCCAGTTAAAAAGGAATATATGGAACCTCGCATGCTTGTCTGGTCTTCAGAGGAGACACTATCTCTAAACATATGTATGTACAGCACGAACCACACCACAGTCCTGGTCCTGATTGGAGCCGGTAGCTGTTATCATAAGAGAAATCAGTAAATAAATTGTGATGTGTAAGAAAGCCATTTGGGCTGAACCCAATGGCACGTGACCAGAAGATGGCAATATTCAAAACAAAGGACTGATACGAGCATACTTATGGGTCATACATGTTGCGGTTCCCCCAGGTTACCCCCACCTCCTTCAGTCAGCGATCTGAAACCTCCACAACTGGCTGAAATCACCTTCTGAGCCAGGAGTAGGAGTAGGTAATTTAGTTTCCATGGTAATGCAGTTCTGGACCATTCTTAAGCAGAAGCTGCCAAGTATGACAAATGGTAGGTGCTGATTTTTTTATGTGAACAGCTATTCACTATGAATTGAAATGAGATTGCCAAATTCACTTTTCTTGGAACTGGAGCTAGGGTCAAAAGCTATTGTTACATTCAAGCCATAGTCCAAAACTAGCACTTTAGCCACCCAACTCCAGCTGCAATACAGAATTTTTTAAGTCATAGAATAAAAATGAATGACTCAATATCAGAGTTGTCAAATAGATGAGACAGATTTACATCAAGCAATTCTAAAATGCTCTGTAGCCATGAATTAAAGAAAACATATGACAAATGACTCTTATTCATTCCCTTGTGGGGAAGAAATTCTGTTTTAAACATTGCTGACTGTTGTGCCATTCCTATTATATATATGTATATAAGAAACCTGCATTGGGATAATACACAAAATGGTAAGGGCTTGCATTCAGCTACTTTTCTTCCATGAGCCATCACTGTATAATAAACCATGGTAGGTTTTGCACTCTGATAATCTCCTCAAACAGTATGTAATTGGTCTTGGAAAATGCTGAAATACAGCAATTAGTAACATGCCAAATAAAAGAGGAAAAGGCCCTTTTATTTTAGCCTTGTTTTCCTTCAGAATGAAGCAGTAGGAAGACAGATCAACTGATGTTTAACACCATCTCTGCCATAAAAGCAGCCCAAAAAGCAACTCAGTTTTGCCCAGGCTGAGGAAATGGGGGAAGAAGGGTGCCGCCAGCCCCCACCCAGCTGGAGGTAGAGCAGCGGGGTGCTGCTGGGCTGCCCACAGCGGCTGCATGGCAGCTGCCAGCTGGGGCTGGATGGGCTCCCCAAAACTGTCTCAGGGACCCCAGCAGCCAGATGTCGTTGAAGAGCCACAGGGATTTAGGTGCTGGTCCATCAAGAGCTACCTGTGGCCTATTTGTGAACCGGCAGACTCTGCATGACAAACCCATGGAAGAAGTGACTCCCAGAAAGGGATAGTCTTCTTCATATTGACAGCTCTTCCCATTTGCAATATTTCCTTTGACAAATACAAAGAAGGGAACAAAACATTTTAAGTGTTGGGGGAAAAAAAAGACAGAAATTTCCAACTCATTCAGTTCTGGAAAGAAAAGAAACACAGCTGAGAAGCATCACAACAAAACAACATTTTCTGCCTTTATAGCACCCTTCCTCACCCTAGTACTCAAAGCCTTCTGTAAACGCTCATTAAACTACCCAGCATTCTGTGCATTAAAAGAGTAGTTCACCTTGACACACCCTATTCTCTGTTTCTTCTCTGTGAAATGCCTAGAATAAAGGGCACTCACCCATTGTTTGGATTTCTAGGCATTTGTACGACACAGTTGATAGCAGCTGAATTTGAGACATGGGTAGGTGAATGGACTCATTTGGAGTGACACCGCGAGTGGCTTGCAGAGACAGGAACAGAAACCCTGTGTGTGAAAGGGGCACAGTGACTCCTCAGACCCACCCCAGAGCAGGCACAGCACACCCACCTGAGCCTGCCAAACCCCCTCTAAGCAGTGCCTGGTCCCTGCACCACGTTCATCCCAACCTGCCCAGGCTTCCGCACGCTGCTGCCCGTGCCCTGCCGGCGGCTGCCTGGGTGCTGCAGCAGGATGTCGAAGCAGTGCGAGCAGCGGCGGAGACACTTCAGCTTTCATTTCCGACTCTCAGAAAGCAACAGCAGGTCTCACGGGGACCGCATCCTAACACGGTGGAGTGGAGACATCTGTTATGAGCTGTAATTAGTACTGATTCCCCCAAAGCGGGCTGTCACTCTCGGCGACCAGATAGCTAGTGCTGAAAGGGCGGGGCTTGTCCTCGCAGTGCTAAGGGGATGAGTGGTGGCTTTGGGTTTGCTGCAAAACCCAGGCAACTTCCTTAGGGATCACCCCGACCAGGGGTTGCCAAACTTTAAGGGAGATAATAATAATTCAGAACAGGTTGTTACTGTTATTTAGCAAGTAATCTCTGCAAAGAATGGCAAGTTTTTCGCTGGCCAGCTCAGCACCTGACACCTTCAAGTGCTGCAGAAATGGATGTCTGTGAGGCAAGAAATAGTGTGGGTTACACCACTGGCAGGGAGATTAACTAACATACAAGAACTAATAACAGATATTAAGAGATGGAGCTTCCCAAATTGCGCTGGGGCCACTGCTGGTCCTCATGTCTCCTTCAAGGTATGCCTGAACCTGTTAGTCACTGGCATACCTGGTAATTACTAGGCAAGCCTTCACCCACAGATAACTCATATTGATGCAGAGGGCTGTACAATCTGTAGTTTAGCTCTCTTCAACAGTAGTGACTTTGTTTTCATCCTGATGTTACGGTCAAAAGTAGGATGTCTGTGCCCTTGCATGCCCCAGGCACTTTTGGTAGTGCTGAACAGGTAACTGGGGAAAACACTTGCAGCCCACCTTGTAATTCCTTGCCTGCACACAAAGAGGGAATATGTGTCACCCGCTGACACATAGCACTTCAGAAAGTCAGGAGAACTTGTAAGATGGTGAGCAGACACTGGAAATCTGCTTTGCCCAGGAACTTTATTGACTATCATGAGTTTCTCCACAATGAAAAGCTCTTACAACTTCATCCACTGTAACTCCCCTCCCTCACCTAGACAGTTCTGAAAGAAAGAGAGGGCAGTAGGAAGCTGCATGCTGTTTCTCTTAGAGGACTTTTTCATTTAACTTAGCCACTGGGCTTTGTAACACAGCCTGCCTGGGACAATGCATTAATAGTCTCATTCTACCAGTGTGACAGAATGACAAAAAGCCCAGTATGTGCTGAAATATGCAGTACTCTTGCTAAGCCTGTAATCCCAGCTTTGATTTTTTTGTTTAAGTAATCAGCACAAACCTAGCGAGAATGAATCCGAAATTGCACACTTAATATTGTCTTCTGCTTGTCTTCCATCTTTGATCAGAGACTGAAGAGGATGGGCTGAGGGAAGCACATGGCTTCCTCCCTCAAGTGATGTTAAAAGCCAGTTTGCCATACACAGTAGCCTCCATGGTCATTATTTTCTTGGTCATAACCACAAAAATCCCTCCTGCCTTTCCTGTAATTTCCTCCAGAAGGACACCAAAAGTGAAGATGCATTTTCCTAATTCAGGCTGGTGCTGCTATTCAGAGATCCAGAGATGCTCTGTCACCTGCTGTCACCTTTCCTCCATCTGCACACAGATCCTCGAGTTACGGCCCCAAATCAGACGACCCAGCCATGAGACCTGTTGCAGAAGGGTTTCAGTGCCCTCACCCACACCAGCATCACCACCAGGGATCTCCTCTGCCACCATCCTCCAATGTAGAGTCAGTGTGCCCTTGCTCATTTGCCTGCTGCTCGCTTTGGGGATGCTGCCACTGCTGCAGCTGTGAGCACCCAGCCAAGCTCTCTTGTGCCTTTGGCAGAGCTTCAAAAGTTGCCAGGCTACAGCTGCCATCTCCCATTCTTTGATTTTTGGGAGTTATTTGCTAACTTTTTAACAAAATTGCGACGCTGATCACACAGTCCCCACCTTCTCTGACTCTGCAGGATACCAGCAGACAGACAAAAGGTCTTAGCCCTAATGGTGGTTAATCGGCACCTTCATGAGACCCTCTGGCCAGCTCACAGCACCCTGATTGAGTGTGCTGGGGCTGAGGTGAACCAATTACTGTTAAAATGGAAGAGATCATGTGGAAAGAAGGGTTAAAGGCCGAACAGTGCACAGTTTTAGCGCAGAGGGGAGCAGAAATGGTAGAAAAGACAGACCTAGAGGGCTGAGCGGCTGTAAAATCAGACCACTCTTCTGCTTCAAGGACGTTTACATTGCAAGGTAAGGAACTGCAGCCAACACCAATCTGGGAAAGCAAGTTTGCCTTCAGAGTGCATATGAGCTTATCTCCCTGCTAAGGTCAACAGAAAATTCCTATTGATCTTATGAGGACTTGGATTTTCAATTAATGCAAGGCTACTGGACCTTATGTGCAATTATGCAGCATTTATAATTATTAATTTATCTCTTCTCTCACTTCCAGTTGACATCTGAAAGGAGATAATATATTATATCACTGCTTAAGACTGAATGTGTACTTGTACTTACTTTAAAGCACCATTCTCAGTGATAAAAGCCCATGAATTGACATACCATACTCTTCTAGGCCAGTTTAAGAAGCAACAGGAAAATAATCTTATTGGACACTTCTAAAAATAAACTGAATCTGCGTGCTTGAATCTAGTTACTGTATCATTTTACTTATTGTCAACTACTGCGCTCAGCTCCAGGGCCCCCAAGATAAGGACATGGACCTGTTGGAGTGAGTCCAGAGGAGGGCCACAAAGATGATGTGAGGGCTGGAGCACCTCTCCTGTGAAGACAGGCTGAGAGAGTTGGGGTTGTTCAGCCTGGAGAAGAGAAGGCTCCAAGAGACCTTATTGCAGCCTCCTAGTATTTGAAGGGGGCCTACAAGAAAGCTGGAGAGGAACATATTACAAAGGCACGTAGTGATAGGACAAGGGATGACGGCTTTAAACTGAAAGATGGTAGATTTAGATTAATTATAAGGAAGAAATTCCTCACTTTGATGGTGGTGAGGCACTGCAACAGGTTGCCCAGGGAAGCTGTGGACGCCCCATCCCTGGAAGTGTTCAAGGCCAGGTTGGATGGGCTTCAAGCAATCTGGTCTACTGAAAGGTGTCCCTGCCCATGACAGGGGTGTTGGACTAGATGATCTTTAAGGTCCGTTCCAATCCAAACCATTCTACGATTCTATGACTTAAAACCTTTTTCTTGTGTTAATACATAACCATAACACGCTTTCCAAAGACAAGATGTTGAGAGTTGTTTTTTCCACTCTCCTAAAAATTTTGCCTTACAAGTCAGATTCAAATAATCTGCACCTGCTGTTTCAAGAACCCTGAGAAGTTGCGAAACTCCATTTTGTCTCAACAAGTTGATTTTACAGCGCTGTTGAGTATTCAGAATTTAGCTGCTCATCTCTTCCTCCCGTTCTCTTTTAAACCCATACGCAGAAAGTCTATTAAACTCAACTGAGTCAACATTTGTTCTTATTCATTCGGAGATACAGGAGTCACTGGGTGTTACAATGAAGTACAAACTGTTCTAGCGTGGAAAGCTGCATACACAGCTACAAGTGAAGAACAGTTCTCTTCCTCTCTGCAACATTACTTGATGCGAGCTACAGAAACAAAGGAGGTACAGACAGTCCCTGGAAATCAGTGTGGCTCCAAAAGCAGGATTACTAGAAGCTTCTTGGAATACATAACCTTTTCAAATTTGAAGCATGAATATTGTCAAAGGCCAAAGAGATACTTGAGGAAGCCACTAGCACAATGGCATTCCTCCCTCCAGCGTACCAGCCGTGGAGGCTGGTCGTAGCCAGAAAGGGAGGTGCAGGCTTGGGAAAGGCAAATTCCAGGGAAAAGTGCTGGTAATAAGCCATGCGATAAGACACGCTGGCAGCACATTTGGCACTGCTGATAAGTCAAGCCAAGGAGAGATAGAGATCAGAAAACATCATGCCAGGAGGCCGGGAGGTGACGTTCAGATACGAGTTTGAGTCAGAGCTGCGTCAGAGGGGGAACACAGGCAAGGCTTTGTCAGCAGTGTTTAGGATCACTTCAAGGAAAAACTGAGAAACTGGAAAAGCCAATTTACCAAAGGTAAAGAGTAGTCTGCAGTAGTCAAGATAAGTAAGATCATCAGGTAGATCTTGGTCACAAGCACAAGAAGAGGGACCACTCTCTGGGACCACTTGGAGAAAGTCCTGTCAGCCTTAAGCAGTCACCCAAGTGTACAAGGAAGGAAGAGAAGGTGTTAGAGCATGAAAAACTGAAAAGGGGATGGCCATTTATTCAATTCAAAACCTGGTTTCTCTGCAGCATTCCTCACACAGGTATTAAGCACTACAGAAACATGTACCATTACCTCCTTTTTATAGATGGGACCTTCATGCATAGAAAGATGAAACAATTTCCCCAAAGTTACCCAGCAGGTCAGTGGCAGAGCTGACAAATGAACTTAAGGATCCTAAATCCCAGTTCAGTCCAGGTTTTGAACCTTGTTCTCCATTTGCAATCAGTTTAATAGAGCAAAAAACTCTGCAAGTTGCTTGCAGTTGTCCAAAAATCATTCATACAATCGCCTTTAAATGATGAGCATTTTTTCTACCCTTTGTCTATGCTGATCGTTCGCTAGTGATCATTTGTGGTGTGAGGACTCAGTACAGCATTATTTTTCCTGATACCCTGACTGGGTACCAAGTTTCTTGAAAAGCTAGTGGCTAAAAAAGAACACATGTTCCCTGAATACATCTGAAAGAAATTTGTATTCTGCATAGGTGCTTTTGACCAGTAATCAAAAACACATATAGTTGTGAGCCAAACACTCAAAATCCAACAATTATTTGAGATGCCTATTTTGCTATGTTTAGACTATTAGGCTGAAAGATGAGGACAAAGGAAGAGGCTGTTCATGTACTGTAATGGGGAAAATGGAAAGCGGCTGGCAATCACTCTAAAATACACAGAGCTTTTTCTCGTATCGTGCTGGAGTATGTAGGCTCTTGAGCAATGGCCCTACACTGTAAATAGCCACTTTAAAAGGATGTATCTTGAAACTAATGCATTACCTATGCTGTGCAAGAAAGCAGTTATTTAGGAAGGAAAAAAAACCCCACTTATCAGAACATCACACAGCAAATGAAAGAGCAGACTGGGGACTCCATTCTGCCACCTAAACACAGATACCTTGTGCCATGTGAAATGCCCTACAGTTTCCTCCATGGCACCCTAGCCGTGTCTCCGTGAAGGTGTAACCTCCTCTCATGGGTTCCTTGCTTTCCTTGTATACAATGCCTTGCATCACATCTGGCACGTTAAAGGACTGACCCAAGCCCATTGATTTCATCCCAATGTCCCCAGTTAGGGACAGAATTATTCCATTCATACATTCCTTCTTTGCTTCACCCTGAATTTCATGCATGCTCTGCCCTTCAGACAGCCTAGAAATTACAAACTGCTGCCTGTAACGTTAATATTTTGTCCATAGAATGAATGTGATCTGTCTTCATTGTCTCCCCAGAAAAAGTTTTGATACTTCCATTTCTTCTACAAACAAAATCATCATATAATTTATGTTTGTGAGCAAAGTGATTTTACGGTATTTCTCTTTGTTGACAGAATGATTGGAATAAAATTACATTCTGTTGACAAAAAAATGTGATGAAATGTCGTTTGTGAACATTATGAAAAAAAAGTTTGACAAAACGCAGTTTGTCAATGGGATGTAGTAAAGGTTTTAACAAAATGAATTCTGTCTGTCTGCTATTTGTCCTTGGAATTACATGAATTTTTTCAAAATCCACCATGTCAAAATAAAAAGCAAAATTTTCACCTATAAAAGGAGTAAACACTGCCTTTACCAAAGACATTCCTTCTAGTGTTTTAAGCCATATTGCTCTAGGTCAGAATTCTATAACTTCTAATAGAGATATGCTGGATTCACTTGTTTTGGTACATATCCATCCTACACACCACGATTAATTAACAGTCCTAGGCTTTCACATTTTTCCAGATTTTTGGTAAATTGATCAATGAGATAGAACTTTGTGATTTTCAGGCATACATGTTTAAAAATATGTTTGTTCTTGGAAGGCATCAAGCCTCTGACAGCAGCATGAGTATTCACATAATTTAATTCCTTCAGAGCCTAAGCAACAGTCTGACAGCATCTGGAAAACGTGTGCCAAGCTATTTTCTCTTTGAACTTTGATGCCTGACATCTTTACATGGACATGAGCTCATCTGAGGATGGACAGAAAGGGAGGGGAATCTATCTTTGGTGAGCTCAAGTGAATGAGCTTAGACAAGGCTGATTTACCCTTGGTGGCAGAGGGCCTTTAGGTTAAAAGAAATTTGATGGCTCTACGGGGAGTGGGATATAAAAGCACAAGGCCCAGAACAAAGGGAATAGAGTTAATTATAGGAAGAAGTCACCGTCATGAAATGGTTGAGCACAAAGCAAAAAAAGACCCGCTAAGAAAGGTTAAAGTGCAAAAGAGCAAAAGCAAAGGTTGAACAAAATTATGTAAGCATCAACACATTAGCAACAAATAGAATTAAAAATAAAAATCACAGCATAAACAGAGCCAGCTGTGTTGCATCCTTCCCTTCTTTCTGATCTGTCATTAGGTCCAAAGACTATAAGCCAGACCAGCACAAATGACTGCTTCTGGGCAGGGTGATGGTGAAGAGGATGAGCTTCTCTACAGAGCCAGTGTGGAGGGCTGGCTCAAACGACAGACTTGGCCAGGCTGGTCCCTGTGCTCTGCCCATGAGGCTGCCAGTGCTCCCAAGGCTCCAGCAGGTTGCGAGAGAAGTCGTCTTTCCCTCCAAACAGATGAAAACAAAAGACAAACATTATAATCCCACCAGCACTGGAGAAATTCAGGACTTGTGGGATTTTGGCCATACCTCACAGCACATCAGCTAGCCAGGGTGTGAAGCACCCTTGCATCCATTAAATTCCCCTGTAGCTAAGTGAGGAGGTACAGCAGCAATACAGAAAGAGTCCGGTTAGATCCTACAATGAAAACACACTTTCAAGCATTCAAAAGTTTAAGCTTTTCAAATCACTGGGGCTTCACACAGTCAGAAGGAGTGCAGACCCGAGTCCTGATCTTTAATGTCAGCGGACTCAAAAAATCTGTGAGCTTGGGGCCAAAACGATCTTGTCAGACTTGCTTCTGGTGCTCCAGGGCTGTGTGAATGATGTTTAGCTCAACACTTTATGGGTTAAAGGTCTGGAGGAGACCCATCCCTGCATGGATTGGCAAGTCCCTGTACAAATATTAACAGAAAAGCAGCGATATAAATTTGCATTCATCAGTAAATGCCTCTTAGAGCTAAAAATACAATTAATTGCACTGCTTGCACTAAGGTTTTTGTACTTTTCTCCCCTCCCTCTTCCCCCCCGCTGGTGAGGGAGAAGAAGGGAGCTGATGTGGTAAATGGTTTTTCCCCTGATTTTTCCCTTACAAAAGAATAAATGAGATGAAAAGGTAAGAAATGTTCAAACGTAATCAACACACACATACATTCTAAAGAAAATAGCAAATTAAATGCAAAGTCTATGCTAATGCATCATCCAGGTTGAGATTTTAATTGCAAAAAGTCAGGAAATGTAAAGTTACGGTTCTCTCAGTAATCATCACTCAGCCCCTTGAACACAGTTAGGATTTGTATTCCAGGCAGTGCACAGCGTTAACTCGAACACCAGCGTATATATGTGTTCTCTGCCTTCATTACAGTTGCTGGGGGAACCATAATTCTGCGTTTGCTGACTTTCGCTCAATTAATTTTTTTTCCTTATTGCTGTGCTTTGAGGTTCTTGCATTTAATTTCACTGTATTAAAAAAAAAAAAAAGGAAACAATCCAAAAACCCACATAAAACAATGAAAAGAAACTGGAACTTTCCATTAAACATTAAAATCAGGAGATAATCCATTCTGAATGTGCATCCTAAGGCTCATGTAAGACCATGCAATCATTTTAGAGCACAGGTACATTAACAATAATAGTAATAGTAGTAATAATTATTATTAATAATAACAACAACACTAAATGCTTATACCTGGAGCTTCACCTCACTGTGAAGTGAGTGCAAAAAAGATCAGTGAATTTGCACGCTGTGCACAAGGGCTTTTTTCAACCCACTATGATACCTGTACTTACATTACACTTCTTTGCAGTGAAGGCAATGCTGAGGTCCCATCCTGGGGGGAGAGTAGCAAGTTTGCTCCCGCCGAGCCTGTCTCAGAAGGGTTTCACCACAAAAGCAAATTTAGTGCCATCACAACCTGCTCAGCACTTCATTACCTCTGAGGATAATTTTGTCTGTAATCCTCCAACAGCATGTTTGTGGTGGGTTATACCTTCCTGGAGCTCTGCGTGGCTGACCTGCGGGAGCAGCCATAAAAGCAATTAATTCTAGTGGCCTGAGAAATTAGTTGGAAAACAATGCCTAGAGTAGGTATTTTCCTACTCTGAAAAAAAGGAGTCATCAGTCTCAGCTTCACCTCTAATGTAGATTTGAAGGTACACCTGCAGGCAGCCACTAAGTAAGCCTCACTAGCATTAACATGGTCATCTTCATGCCAGCAGAGCCCTGCATCATTGCAACCTGTCCTTACCCACTTCTTGTCCTCCTCTGGGTGAGAGGATGGCTCCTGCAGTGTGCCCACAAGGATGCACTGAATGCTTCAAGATCAGATTTCCAAAGTGGCTGAAGGAAATGAAGATGAATACAAGCCCACTCAGAGCCTATATGACTGAGCACTTGGGCAAATCCCACTAAACCTGCCTTTCTGCCATAGCTCATATGCATACAAAATCTATTCCTAGGAAAAGCCATCCCCCAGAAGTGACCATTCTCATACAAACTGTCACAACAAGGGTTCCCTTTTTCTTACAGCAGTGGATCTGCAGGTCAGGCAAATCCATCAGCCCCAGCTAAGACAGCCCTCACCCAGAACCTGCACACATATAAGTCTCCTGAGCTGAGAAGATATCAGTATTGTCTCTCATGGATAAATCTTGGCATTTTCTTCATAAAATTATTCCATATTTTACAGATTTATGTTAGCTAGAGTGCAAATGGGAAACATAGGTGCCTCCTGCCATCTGTAAGGTCTCTTATAAACTCTCCTGTCACCATGGAAAGAGTAGGCTTTGTGCTGCTAGATCAGCATAGCCACAGGTGAGTCCTGGCCTCTAATTTAAAAAGAGCTATAAGGTCCTACATAGTCCAATCACATGCTACGTTTGCTGCAGATAAATATCTTTTTTTTACCTTGCAAATATATGTAATATTTTCTAAACGTAGCTTTCAGTAGGACTTGTTAAAAAAAAGGGGAGTTACAAATTTCTCACTGAGAAATTGACTTCTCAAAATTTGGTCATAAACCACCACTTTCCACTATTCAGATCTTTTCTCCTTTCTCTTTTACCTTCTTCTATTGTAAAGAGAAGGGAGACAGAGTTTCTAAGAAGGGAGAGAAAGAGTTATGGAGAAAAATTCCCATGGATTTTTTAAAATCCAAGTTTGGTTTTTGACTCCTTCCCTGAAATATTTTTATTCAGTTGAACTGTAAGCATGTAAGTCAGCCTGTTCTTTGGACTTTGCATGCAAAGAGCACATCCAGCCAGAGGTAAACATCCAAGGTACCTGGCACAAAACAGCATCAGACAGAACAGATGGCAGTTCCTGACCACACCAGAGAGAAAAAAATGGTGTTGCTGAAAGTGCAAAGAGCTCATTCAGGTCTATTTAATGCTTTGTGCCAATTTTCCCAAACCACAGTCAGAAGAGTCCTAATTCTTTGCAAATTCATGTCAAGTGGCCTACAGCTGATCCACCGCATTGTACCACTCTTTCTATGCATTTCAATTAAAAGCATTATAGTCACATAGTGAAAAAAAAGATTGACAGACATCCACTGATCTAGAAGATGTAGGAATCGTTGTTTTCAGGGGTATGAAAGATGTGAGAAAGACAGTGAGCCATGGAAATATGTCTAACATAAGTCATGAGGAGAAACACTGTTTAGCAGTCATGCAGAGTTTAGACATAGTGTTATAGTGGCACTAAGAGTTCACTTCAGTGGTAAGGAACCAGCTACAGAGGACCCAGGACAGTTCCACCATAGAAAGGAACAAGTGCCACCTTCCAGCTCTCTGTACTGAGGAAAGAGGCTCAATTAGCTGAACCATGACACCAAGTAGAAAATCTAGGTCATAAATTGAGATAAACAAGCAGGATTTTGGAATGTCATATAGGAATCAGCTCTTATAAATACCCATGGTCATTAGACAGGACTACTAACAGCCTTAGGACTATTAAAGGGGACATTATGGAAATCAGTATTAGGTACTACCTGGAGTATGGCATTTGCTTAGTGCTTTGTAGCTCAAAACAAGGAGGCAGAAAAAACAAATTAAGAGCCCAAAGGTGTGAGATGGGTGAGGAGAGAAGGCTGTATGCAGGGTGGTCACTCAGGCTGGGTGGATCCAGGAGGAGGCAAATGCCAGGGGATGTGAGGGATGTGCAATGAATGGATGGGTGAGGGCGGTGACCAAGTTCTATTTTGTCTTCTGAGGACAGCAGAAGATTTTCACCAAAAGCAAATGGAAGTCACTAGTCTCTAACAGTGACATTGTGGACAACTTACCATAACTTTTCCATAGAAACGTTCCCCAAAAGGTGAGATATATGGGTAATACAGACTTACACATTAAGAGGTGAAAAGATGTAGGGGACACTAGCCAGCTCCTTCAGCAAACCCTTTATGAATATATTGGTCTCTCTTACTACTGTTTGTACCTGTCTTTATAAAAAATGGACTGACCAAGAGCAGGCAGTACACACCTCTGACAGAGGAAAGTTATTCTAAAACATTTATTTCCAATTTCTGTTTCAGATTTCACTTCGAAAATCTAACAATTTAAAAAGAAACAAAAGCATCTTGCAGAATGATGCCAAAGGACAAAGTTATTTTAGGAATACAATTTTAATCAGTGCAGTACCAGCATTTAAATCTGCTGCTGTACTGACATCGGGGAGGGGGTGGGCGAAAATTAATTAAAAACAAGGAGTCCAGAGGGACTGGCAGTTTTGGAAATGAATCCACACCTGTGTCACCTTAACGTGGGATTACTGCAATTCACCCTTGATGCAGAAACTGTGGGGGGAGTAAGAGCTGTCAGGTGGCTTGTTAGGAAGAGTTTCACTGCTAGAGCATGACACCTCTGCTCTGTGACGTATAATGGCTAACAACTGATTTCCATCTGACTCCCTGCATTAGGAACTCAGCAAATAATTCATCTCACTTTTTATTTTCACGTGAGTCTATGGTGTCCAGATTACTGAGGTGAGAAGACAAATGAAATCAATAGCTTCTCTGTTCCCAAACAGATTTACTATCAAAACACAGCGTCAAAGGAATGGAAAGGGTACAGCAAACAAGGGTGACTGCTCACCATCTATGGGTGACATGTGCTGCATACACTCCCTCATCACCCACAGCCAGGAAACCAACTCCTCTGAAGTGCACTAGTATCTCACCTGTGTGTTGCCAGTGTTTCCCCACCCCAAGGACAGAAAGAACCCCAGGCTTAGCCTCCATATGGAGGCAGAGCCATGGGCAGACAAGCTGCTGGGATCATCCCCTGGCTTTCCAGGCAGGGGAAAAATCCCTTCAAGAGCATCCCCCATCCCACACCAGCCCCGTTCCCCATCGGCTCCCTGGGAGGCAGCAGCCACTAGCCAGGCTAGAAGAATCCACGAGAATCCCTTGGTCATTGAATGTGCAAAAGTAGCACCATACTGCAGTGTAGGAAGCTTGGGAGATGGCAATCACAGCCTTTGCTACTGTGTGTGCTGGTGCTTCTTAATCAGCTATGCAAATCAGGACAGCATTTGGGTGAAGTTTCAGAACTGTATTTGCCTAAAACACTGGCTTTCTGCAAGATAAAAATAACTCTGAAACCCTGAGGACACTTGTGCTTTTCAGAAGTTTCTCTTTTCTCATTGCTACATGCTGTTAGGAAAGGAATTCTTTATCCTCAGCCTCAGCCCATAACTCTGTAGTATAAGCTTGGTGATGTTTTCCAACCTAAATCTAGTATTCATTGGTGTTTCAGAGAAATTGGATCTCAAACTGAACCTGAAAAAAAAAAACCCTAAAATTTCCTAAACATTTCAAATCTTTTTTACACACTTCAAAATGAAACATTTCTTTATAAAATCCTTCTGAGACATCTACCCATTTCTGAAAGGCTTGAACAAACTACAAGTGAAGTAAAAAGTTGCACTTTGGAACAAAAAAAGATAATAACATTGCAATGAAACAAATTTTTCCATCCAGTTTTTAAGCAGGGCCATCACTTAGCCCTGGGATATGGCTGTATTTTCTCCAGGGCATAAAAGAGCTGAGGTATATCCACTAGGAGCAAGGTGGCAAAGTAAAACCATCTCTGAGAGTGAAACAAGCCATGACAGTAGAAGTGTAGCTTGAGCCTTAAAAACTCCTGCCAGCAGAGCTTTATTACTTTGGGTCCCCCCTCCAGCACGCTGCAGCCTGGGAACACTTTGCATCCCCCAGCACAGGCAGGTGATGGGCTGTGCAGAACACACATCAATGTGTGAGCGGCCAGGTGAACCACTGCTGCAGGTGACGGGAGCAGCAGTGTGCCTACACAGGTTTTGTTTCAGCAGTGCCCCTGGGCCTGAAGGGTTCTGCTGCCCAGGTAGATAGCAGTACTCAAGCACCAGGGATGAGGGGGTTTCTCAGCTCACCAGCAAGTTTTTTTTTCTCGGAGAGATGCAAACATCTACAAACAGAACCCAACCTCCACTGAAAAAATATTCTTGCACAGAGCAGCTCAAAGTCTTCTTTCCCTGATGGGAGAATTAGAGGCATTTATGTGTCTGCAGCATCTTTGGAGAGATAATTGTAACCGGCCTCCTTGCTGCCAAATACAATATTGCTGCCGCCAATAATAATACTCAGACAGTTTTTAACAGAGCTCATGATCACTTTAAGCATGAATCTATCTTCACAACGCCTCTGGAAGATAAGGGAAAGGTGGAGACAGCAAATCTAAATGAGCCCCTGGATGTCACTGACGCAGCCTGCGGTAAGGGCTGCAATCAAGGAGCTCCAAGCTCACCACCATGTTGCCCGACCACATTGCCTTGTGCCCCGGGTGGGTGGGAGAGCAAGCCCACTGAACAACTACACATTATACCTAATTTGCCACACAATTGTTTTTGTAAAACAAGGAATATTTCCACCTACCCTGATTCCAGGGATATGATGAACCAGTGCTTAACACTTTTTTTAACCCACTTTTCTTCAAGCTGACAGTTTCTTTGGAGGGTGCTTGAGTATTTAACCATTTTTTATCTAGTAGTTTCATACAGCTATATAAACAAAGGATTGGCGGGAAACGGCAATTATTAGAAGCCTTTGGCTCTTAGTGTACTTGGTGGAGTCAAAGAGGACAGCCGTTGGTTTTCTGTCACCCACTGTCCCTCCATCCAGCTTGACATCCACAGTCTGCTCCTTGGCACTCCCACAGCCGCAGCAGCTGCTGGGGCAGCCTCTGAAGCTATAAACCACACTCGTGGTCTCACATACAGACCTGTGCAAACAACAGGACAGGAAAAAAATCAGACAGGTACTCTTTCTGCACAAGTATATCACGCCACTGAAAGCTGAAGGAGGAGAAGTCTTAAGCTCTTGCTAGCATTACTTACAATTCACAGGCACATGGCTACTGTTACCAATCTTGTTGCTTTTGTGCTAACTTCTGTTAAATTACCCCACTGGTGCCAGCTAACACCAGAGATTTGACATGCCATTGGAACAGAGGAGGCTAAAAAGTCAGCTGGTAGAGCTAGTGAAAAGTGAATCACCAAGACAGTTTACTACCAATGAACTCTATTAAATGACTGTAATGTAGTTCATAGCCTTGGAGTAGTCACTGTCCCTCACTAATCTAACGGTAGTATTGACAAGGATCATTTACACAGCTTCCGTTAAAGGTTACTATTATTTGTCAGGGACTCTGTGCCCTGAACACGTGTGCAGTCCTCATTCAGATCCCAGGCTTGTCCATCCTCACTGCAGAGCCACGATCCCAGATGGCACTGACTCCTCTCTGTGCAAGGTCACATCACGGCAGCCAGGCACTGGGTGTCCACATCTTCTAAACATCTGCTAGGGATTAACATGAGATGGCACAAACCTGACTTAAGAGCTGAACTAGTGCAGAGAAATGGGTTGTTCAACAGCAGTACCTTGCCACTGGGTATCAGTTAATCTGCATAAAGCCTACCCAGCTGTTTCTCATGGTCAGTGGACATATTCCCCTAATGATCTAGCCATATCACAGAGTTGTAGTTTTATGTCCTTGATCACTAAGTGCAACCACAGCTTCATTTTATATCTTTTATGTAAAGAGGAAAAAAAAATCACTAATCCCTCAGGCATCATCTCTGAGCTTTAACAAGCAAGAACTAACCTCAGGATTTTAAATACATGGATTTTTCTGGTTAAAATGTCTGCTTTTCAGCCCCGTTCCTTCTCTGTTCTATAATGATGATCTGAATTGTCCAAACATCACTGCCTCTATTTGGAGGAAGTCTCTTCTCTTCAATATCCAGCTCTGTCCAGAAAATGAAAGAAAACCACAGCAACAAAGCCCTCCCAATGCAGATGAGAGGAAAGACAAGAAGAGCTAATGCAGACAATGCACACTTTAAACCCTATCTGCAATTACAATGTAAATAGATGTATTATAGAAATATTGTTTGAAGTGTAGGTTGATCTTGGTCTTCTAAAAATAGCTTAAACTGTTTAAAAAAAAAGAAAAAAAAAAACAAACAAAACAAAAACACCCTGTTGATATTCTACTTAACTTCCCACCTCACTTCACAGATACAGCCAGAAGCTCCAAAGTGGTGGGGGCCACTTCTCACTGTGAGGAAGGATCAAAGGATCTGAGCCATCCTCAGGATGTAATCCCCAGCAAAGAGGGATGAGATTAGGACAGAGGTGGCAAAGGAAGGTCTCACACCTCTGACTCTCTCCAGCCTCTCACCATCATTTCATACCCTCAATGGACATATGATTTGAGCAACTTGGTCCTTCGGGCAGAAAGAGGCTAGACTTGCCCCATGCTTGGGGGTGTTTGCTGGAGGACCTCTAAAGCCACTGTGTAATGGAGCTTGCTCACTTCTTCCGCAAAGCAGCTGTCTTGCGTCTGCTCCTGCCCAGCAATGGGGCCTCTGGCTGCTTCTGCAGCTCCACGTCCACAGGCAACCCCACGGTGGAGCTAAACCAGGTTCATGGTGTTCAGTGTCCCCATCTAGTGGTCAAGTAAATAAATTTAACGCACAGCTCCAGGGCCTTTAAGAATGAACAACCTGAAAACCAAAATACTCATCTGTGGAAAACATATGGCGCCATCAAAAAAATGAAAGACAGCAACAGCAGAAAGGCAGGGAAATCAAAAGCAAAGGTAAAGTCCACAGTAACACAGTAATAATCTCCCTCAAAAATATGTCCCCATTAAACAAACGTAAGCGAAATCCCCTAGAGGAGGCAGGCATAGGGACCCTAAACCTAGAGCCCACTTGCTGTCACTGAGGGTAGACACATCGTTGGGACAAACTGGAGACAGGAGGCCAAGCCAAGATGTTTTTTACTCAAAAAACATGGTCTATGCATGCATGTGAGAAGGTGACCCATCCCTTTAACATCAAGAAAGCATCTGCCTGGATTCATCGCACCCCTCAGGCCCTTTACTAACTTTTTCAGTGCAAAAGCACCAGCCTTCCATCACAAACTCAGCACAGACTCAGATCACAGCTCCTCTTGGCTTTCAGCACAGAGGAGGTCAAACCTGGGCAAGTTTAGTAAAAGGCTCACTTAGACATGGGTTTTAAAGATGTCTCCTCCCCAAGCGGAGTCCAACTGCTTCTCCTGGCTCCTTAGCCTCAGTGTATGGCTCTCTGGTCCTTTGGGGAATTTCCCTGCCTCCTGCGAGGCTTCTTGGGTCACTGTTCAACTACTTCTTTAGAAAGGTGCCCTGAGACAAACAAACTGGTATGTGATGTGCTCTGGTAGTTTTAGATTTTTACTGGAAAGATAAACTAAGCATTCAAAATTGAGAAGCAAAGAGTCAGTGTTTGTTGAAAAATTAAGCCTGTATTACTGGAGTTGAAAACACCACAAAGAATTACAGTATTATCATTCTTTGAGGCAGTGATGGTCTCAGATTAACAAGAAGTCTGCAGAGAAGTGATAGCTGTTATTAGCCCAACTGGAATAAGGAAAAAAAAAATGGTGGGTTTCCTCCTCTGCCTGAAAAGAAACAGCAAAGTTCAACTAAATTCAGGCTCAGTGTCTCTTAATTCAATCTAGTTATATTAGTTGATTTGTCCACTTGAGAGAAAAGCATAGTTAGCACTTGCTGCACAGAAAAGCGTGTTAGCAAACGTAGCGGGGGAGCAGAAGAGGAAAAAGCGGGTTAGGACCTGTCTAACACAGAGGCTTCAACTCACTGGTTGTAACACCACAAAATCTGCATCTACAGCCAAAGCTCTGATTTTCGGTACCCATTAGACTATTGATCTGTTCTTGTGAAGAGTTTTGTGTGCTGACAAGAGCTGAAAGCAGACGAACTGAGAGCAGTTTTCAAGCTACAACCCTTCCCTGTTAGGACAGAGAAACTGTACAACATCAGCACAGAGTCTGGTGGAAAGGAAGAGCTTTTCTGATTGTAGTTGCCAAGCTGCAGTGTAAAATGCTGCCTGCACATGGGCAAGGCAGTGTACAGTGCCAGGGAGGGCACGGGAGATACCCAGGGACTGCAGAACACCATTTAATGCTGCTTTCCCAGAGGCAGCTTTGCAGCCGCATTGAATGGGTTTAGTGAAAGTGAGTGACAAAATACAGAGCAGATATGAAGTTTCAAGCTAGACTGGCTGAGCAAAGGAACTTGTCTGCCCACCCGGAGCTGTGCACGGTGGTAATCCCTGCTCACAGGGGGATCTAAACCTCTCCACATCTTCCGCACAGCCTTGGGGAACAAACCAGGTCCCAAAGCTGCCCCACTTGCACCAGGGCCCAGCTGTCTATGATTGCTCCTTCCCAACAGGTGCAGGAGGGCTGTTATTTTCTCATTATTTCTCTTTTTTTCTCCTCCATACCACAAGCAGCCAGCAAGATCACACCAAGCAGACAGAACATGTCCCCACAGAAAGCTGAGGAAATCCACTCAGGCTGTGTTACTCTAACAGGAGAGAGTCATTGCTGATTCTGCTCCCGTTAAGCAGCATATAGGAACAGCCATTAAGTTCAGTAGAGCAGGACCACACAATTAAAGAAGAAAAGATTACCTTCCTTTTCCACTTTCTTCTGTTAACACAGAAAAAGATAAAAAAAAAAAACTTTTTTCTTGTTATTCCCAGCATTTGCATAAATCTGTGCTTTAATGATCAAAGCATGGACCTGTGCCCTAAAAGGTTTTGGGCCAGATCTTCACCTTGATCCAACAATTAATCAAACTTTCACAGCCCAGCTGAGGATCCTCACCAGAAGATGAGGTCTTCTGGTCCCACAAACTGGTGCAGCTGGTGCAATGGTATCCCAGCATCCCTCCACAGAGAAAGAGCAGGGCAAGACATCCCACCTGGCTTTCACTGGCAGTAAAAACTCTGCTCTGCAGCAGCAACTGAGAAGCTTTTGGATGTCTCACACCTCCAGGCCTGGGAAACTGCCTTTGTGTTCTTTAATTACTGGAAACACAAGTTGAGCGCATCTGAGAAACCAGCTATTGGCTTCCAGTCACTGTATCAACCCACAACTTTTCCTCCTCTCTAAAAAGAGGGTATTTGCCTACTTACATCACATGGTGTTTGGACTGTTAGTTTCAGGAACGTAAACACATTCACATCCTTCTCCAAATATTCTCTACCTAATCTACTAGCACATTTATAAATTATTGCACAGCAGAACTGCTGAGACTACCAAGTCAAACGCTCCAAAGATAGCAAGTGCAGAATTAAAGCTGGTCAGTTACATGCTATTTTATTTCACGTACAATTGGTGCTTCAGTCAGTGCACCTGGAAAGAACTGGGTTATGCAGTGAATTCAAATGTTGTCCGTGGCAGGCTTCCCACATTTGCCGCAACCAAGAGGAGAAAAATGCAGAAGATTAGAGAAAGAGGAAAAGTACTTTCATTGCTTGAAAAGAAATGCCATTTAGAGATACAGTTCTCTCCAAGAATACACTAGAAGGACCCTTTCTGATACCAGACTGTGTTTTCAGACCAAGTCACATAGGAATAGTCGGTAACCCATTGCACCTTCCTAGTTTTCCATACGTCAGACACAGGTGGATATTCAGCAGTGGCTATGGGGTTCTGGGGTGGATATGCAGCAGCTAGTAGTGCCCCTGGCTGTGAGTGAAGGTGCCTAGACTTAATTATATGTCCTATGACCCAGGGTCTCAGTGCCCCAGAAAAGACAATAAATAACAGAAGGTATTTTCAATAAGCTTGTACTTATCTTCTCAGTTACAAAATGGGAATAATAAGATCACCCAAACTCACAGCAGAACTGTGAAGATAGTAAATGAAAGCCCATAATGGTTTTGGTAACATCAGAAAAACGTCCAAATAGCAAAAAACCAGCTATTCACTGAGTGAAACAAGAGGCAACTGTAATGTGCCATCAAGCAATCAAGCATAGAAAGCAAGGGCATCCAGGTCTGGAGCCCAGGAGGTTCCCCCAGTCACAGGCCCCATAGGGGCATGCAGGCCGCAGGCAGGGGGGCCATCTCTCACTGGCCAGATCAGCTCCCCCTGCTCCCAATTGCTGCTGCTACAGCCCCTGCTGGGATGGACATCCCAGGGATCCAGCACTGGTGACTGAGCAGCCACGCCAAACATCCCCTGGACCAGGTTCAGGCTGCGGGCCAGATCTTAGGCTACACTGAGGAACATGATGCTGCTAAATCAAGAAATGACTCTATATATTCATGAATGCAATATACATTAAGCACCACCAAGCCTACAGTTCAAGACTAAAGCACCTAAACCCATCCGTTCATTGTCTGCAAAGTGCTGTGGAGATGAAAAACATGAGGGTATTGTTTTGGCAGACAGCAGGATCCCAAATGAAACTATACTTTTTCCTACTTCATGTTGAAGCTGTTAAAATTCTCTGAATATTAAATGTCCAGCCCCACTTTCAGAAATTACTTAAATGCGGTTTCAAAAAAATGTGCTGAATATTATTCATTTCTCAGAGAATCAAAAAGCTAGAGGCCCTTTGATGGGGTTGCTTGCATTTTTAAATCACATACACACACACCAGTTAGAAGAATTTGGCAAGTATAGTTATATATGTCAGTGTCTCAGACAAAAACGCACAATATGAATGCAAAACTCTAGAGGTTTATAATTTTTCTTTTAATACATTTTTCATGTCTTCACCCTGAATCTCCCCTACATTACACGGCACTATACCACTGGTTGAAGGAATGCAAAAATGAAGCACAGAATACCAAATAACCAAAAACTGCAATGAACTGATGACTGCCACCTTCCAAAAACCAACTTCTATTACACTCACTAAAGAAAACAAGGAAATAACTTCTCCCCAGTGCTAAATATGGATCTTACCTTGTATCTGGGTGCCAGAAAAGAAAGGATTCAGCAGCTTCTTGGGGGAATGTTTATGCCTCAATGCTTATCACCTGAGCTGGTGTTAGTGAACTAAAGTTGTAGGAGCCAATGTTGAATAAACTCTGAATGAAACAGAACCCTTTCTCCTGGAAACAACATACTTGAAGACAGCTGACAAATTTGAACAAAAGTCATGATACAGGTTTGTGTTGGAGTATATACTCAACATTCAGGTGAGAGTCAGTCTCCCCACTCCCAAAGCTAGATCGCTAGTGGCCACAGATCACAGCATCCACAACAGAGGACTTCTTATGTTCTGCAAGTCCCATGGCAGTTTTTACAGCAGCTCAGCTCAGACCTGACTCTCCTGGTCAATCAGGAGTTAAACATCCACAAGTACAATGCATAGTACTGCAGCACCTAACACTTTGGCACCCAGACTCCTTAGAGCAAGCGGAGATATTGGCACTAATTAATAACCAGGTTTATACAGATAGGTGTAGGCAGACCTAGACTCCTCTGGCTGGGCTCTTAGTTGGCTGGATGCAAGCCAGTTGTGGTTCAGAGTTTGTTTAGCTGTGTTGTGCCTGCGCAAATATGCCCTGCCTTTCAGATGGATGTATTGATGCAAGCACAGAAATGCACTAATATCACATATACAGCTGCTGGATCACAGCTGGCTCTCATCTGGCCAGCTCAGACCACAGGCAGGATGGAAATGTCTGTCGGCACTTGTCTTCAGAGGTATCCTCCAGTTTGCATGCTGGAGAGGGAGCCACCTAAATTATCTCAGACAAGTCAAGGAAAGATGCAAAGTTTAAGCGCTTAAGAGAGTCTAGGTGATCCCATGCCAGAGGACATTATCTCCTTCTGCTAAACAGCACTCTCGACCACAAATGCTCTTTTGGCATTCAACACCTAAGACAGGCTTTTCCCACAAAATATAGCGAGAACACGATGCTCCCTCCTCACCCACACTGCCTTTTATCCTGTAATCTTGCGATTAAAGGCTTCATGTGAGAGGTGGAAGAACTCTTTTTTGCCCAAAGGCTTTTAACACTCAGTTTCTAATATTCAGAATGGTAGTCTAGCCCAGGTATTGCAGTGGGTATTCAGAGGGCTTGCTCTGTGCCTCCTCTTAAAACTGTTCCACTTTTCTTGAAGCAATTAGGTATCTATTGGGGCAAAGTAAAAGAGAAAGTTACTATGAAGTTAAGTGGTTTTACACTCAGCTGAGGGTAGGGACTGCTTGACAATGTAAATATTTAGCCAAAGTTGAAAAACCTAAATGAGAGATTTTGAGAACATCTGTCCCAGAATACCCTAAAGTGGAGTAATTAGGCTTTCCTGGGAGACAGACATGCACGTCTGAGCGCCAGCCAGCAGGGAAGGGATTTGGATGCAAGTTTCTCATATCTCAGATAAGTGCTTCAGACTAATGTGCCAGTCTCCCAGTGAAGAAGGGTGTGGGTACAGCTTGATGCTGTCCTGCACGTGGGGAGAGGAAGGCTCTGGGAGCACCTTGGGGCAGGACTTGCAGGCTGGAAGGAAGCATCTCACTTGTCATCCCAGCAAAGCCCCATCGTGTACTGGGGTGCAGATCTGCAAAAAATTTAGGATCGTCTGACACAGGGTAGAAGTCCCTCGGTGGCAAGTGTACATGTGAGCAGCTGGTCCCCTCCAAGACTGCTGCTGCTGCCCTGCGTGCCAGCCCTGCCACCACCCAGCCGGGACTGAGCAGCCCAGAGCCATCCCCTCCCCTGAACTCCCTCTGTCAATGCACACCCAGGGGCCTGATACTGCCCATCTGCCCTGAAAATATGCAACACCTAGTGATAGACTTGGGCTCTACCCAGCAGGGAGGGACCACAGCGCCTTCCAGGTACAACCCAATGTGCTGTGACCACCTTGCTTTTAGTAGAGCAAGGAAGGCAGCCTGCCTCCTGTGTCAGGGACCGGATTTTGCGTCTACCCAGCCCAGGGAGGTAGCAATCCAGAACTCCCACTTCCTCACAGTGATGCGTCTCGGCGTGCAGGCAGCCTCCAGCCCTCTCTGCAATGCCGGGTACATTCAGCCTGAGCGCAGGTACGAGTGAGAACATTGTTCCAGGCCAGTGCTGCAGGCAAACCCTTGAGGTCCAAAAGTCTGTGTGCACATTTATATTAAACAACTTCAGATAAAATTTATTTCTCTTTCTTTCTCTTTCTCTCTCTCTAGCCGGTGAATTTTGAGCCCCTTCTGCTTAGCATCTCTCTGAGCAGCCACAGGAGGCACCAAGAATAGCCCTCTAATCTCTACCCACTTCTTCTTACCCCTGATACGTTCTGAGAGAGTGGAGGATGCCTTTACTTTCCTTTTATCCTCTGCCCGGACATTCTCACAGGAGGCTGTATCTCTGTTCTGCAGAAGAAAATGTTAATAGCTTGGTTTATTTTGTTTTCTCATAGTCAACCATCATATTACTTTTAAATCACAGTTTTGTCATATGACAGTGTATGTTGTATTCTTCAGTTTTGGTAGCATCTTCTATTCAGGTCCATAGGGTCGCTCTTTGCAGTGGTTGTTATGCAGTTTTGAGTTTCAGGTACTTCTCCTGCAACTCCACAAGTTTTCATTTTAAGACAGTTGTTTCCAGGGATTTGAATAACTTGCAAGGGAACAAAAGAAGCAGCCAGAAACATGGAAATTGGCATTGAGACAGCCCTTCATTCATAATAAACCTTTAAAAAAAACAGTGATGACTCAGCACAGGCATAATTCACAAACCAGAAAGGCCTGCTCCCCTACCTTACAATTGCATTGGTGAGTACTTAATCATGGCAAATAACATAGTGGATATTTTATTTCTGAAAGCATATGCTGTTATATTCATCTTTTGAAATTGCTGTAACAAACAGCCTCTCATCTAAAATATCCCTGTCAGATATAATTGGCAAAAGTCATCAGATGAGGCTCACGTCATATAATTAGATGTATTATATTAGGCTGAACTGGTTACTTTAATAGTAATGCCACAATGTATGCTAACAAGATGTTTTAAGATACAAACGACTTCCATGACCTTTCTGAGGCAGTAACTGATCCTCTGTCATTTATTTTTGGCCATAATATATTAAAAATATGTTGAGCAACTTGTTTGGGCCCTTCTAAGCCTCCTCTTCCAACCACGCCTGTTGGTGCAGATCCCTACACCCACACAGCTCAGCTCAGACCTCTGCTCAGGCACCACCACTGGCATGGCGTGAGGAGGGGCCAGAGGCGAGGGGCCATGGCCCTGCATCCCCCTCAAGCACTGCACTGGGCGTTTGCAGCATCACGTGGCTGAGCTGCTGCACAGACTTGCTGGCCACATTGTGAAATATTTTGGTTCTTGTAAGCTAAGGATCCGGTGCCCAAATCCTTTGGATGCTCACCCATCACATTAGCAACCAAATTATTTTCTACCATGTCATTATGCACAGTAGTTCTGCTAATAAATGTAATATGGCTTTTGCTTCCATAGTGGTACTATATGTACTTTGTCTAAAGGGAGGAAGAAACCTAAATTTTACATTTGGGAAACACCGTAACGAAAGAGGGCAATGGCCATGTGATGACTCACTACTTCCTGATGATATTCTGGTTTTTGAATAACAGTGTGGGTGTGGGTGTCTGGTTTTTGGGTGGGTTTTTTTTTAAGTTAACGATCTGAAGACACCCCTCTGTTCACCCGGTGATGCTCCTGGTTTCCTGTCAGAGTCACAATTAGAGATGAGTTTATGATGTCTTATGCGCCTCAGTTTCTCTAGCACCTGTGTTGTAATATCAATACTAGGAACTGAATTTAAATACTGGAAGGAAAAATACAGCCATCTATTCCCAGGGTTAAACATTGCTGGGCTGCATCCACACACAGGATTTTTAGCACTAAAAATATATAAGCCATCCCCTTTGGAATCCATTTTATGAGCATAAAGATATTATTACTCTTCTAGTTAATTCCCCACAAAAGAGGTGCCTATTCACAAGGCTAATTATTAGAATAAACAATCACACCCCTAACTGACCTAGTTAAACTGTTGGAAAAGGTGGGGGTAATGTCTAATGCAAATTAGTGCACCTGCATACGCAGTGGCCCTGCTCTCTGTTGCTACACAGGAGGTGTGGGTCTGAGCGCAGCGTCGTCTTGGGGATGGGCTTGTCAGCTACCCACTGCTACAGCTGTACACAGGACAATACTGGGATGCACCTATGGATACCGCTTTGTTATATGCACATGACAAGGCTGGGGGAGAATTCTAAGTTTTGTAACTCTCCTTTGAAGCTCAATATATTGCCAAAGTCCGCTTACTGCTTACGTCTTGACAGCTAGACCTGTATTCGGGTGTCAGATTACTGCCTGCAGCTTGTACTCAGGTGACCAGTAATATCACATAGGGTCAGAAATATTACACATAACATCAACTGGCTTCAGAGAGAAAATTATTTACTTCTAAAGACAAAAACACAGCCTGGCTCCCTCCTCAATGCAAACAAGACTGATTCATGTCACAGCTTTAAGAATTACACTAAATTAGGATGGTCTGTTCCACAGGAAATTCTAACTCACCCTGATCTGATTTTATTAAATCAGTAAGCAAACCTGAATTTCAAAAATGAAAATCTGAACACAGAAACACGGAAGTGGCAGATCCCAAAATGGGTGAGCTGGAGGGTAAGATCTGTTGTACTGGCCAGCTCCAGTCTCCAGTGGCCGCAGCTGATGCTTGTGGGAGGAGATGCTGAACACGGGAACTCAGAGTAATCCCTTCCCTGATCCAGCTTCCCCTGGTCCAGCCGTCTGTGACTTAGAGACTTCCACACCTAAGTGATGTACTATGTTTATCTGCTACAGAGAGACTAATCTTCCCTTTTTCATTCAATACCTTTGAGACCATTTATATTATCTCCACATCATTCAGTAACAATGAATTCTACAAAATTATATAGCATGTGAAACAGATTTTCCTTGTGTTTATATTGTACTCTATTTAAGAATTTCTGTGGGTACCTCTGAATCTGTGGACTAAGAGAATAGTATGCAATCTGCTTAATTTTCTCTCGTATAGCTCTAAGAACTTACAAAAATTTGCAATATTCCATTCATGATACCTTATCTTTTTCAAGCCAGAGAGTGCCAACATTCTGTGGTTGTCTTAGAGTTCTTTTTTTTTTAACTTTTCCAAATTCTGCTGTACCATTTCTTGAATTAGACTGACCAGAACTACTTCTAGTATATGGGATGGGTACCTGAATTTGTATAGCGGTATTACTATATCCCTCTATTCTTTTTCTACTTACCTTTACAATCCTTCTGAATACTAATATGAGATTTCTCTGAAAACTATCTACATTGTCTTCAAGATGTTTTTGTCTGAACGGTAATAACTAAAATAGACCTCCTCATTATCCACTTAATATTAAGGGTATTTTATTTAAGTCCCTGTTTCCTCTATCCTAAACAACTGTGTATTATTTGGAAAAGTTGTCACCTTGCTATTCACCTGCCCTTTCCTGATTATTACTATTGTGTGTAACACAAATCCTAGCACAATTTGTGTGAAAATTAAACTAAGGGTAATTTCATAAAACCTTCTTTTCAGGATACTGAAGTGTTTCACAGTGGCATCTTTCAATGACAATCAGCTTTGTGATTTTCTGAAATCGTATTTAATGTCTGTGAAATTTGACTGATCCAAACCCTGGTCTAGTTGCAGTTCAGCATCAAACTGCACATGTAACATGGTGCCCCGTTGCTCTGTGGTACGCGAGTTTAGTAGCCTGACCCTTCTCAAACACAGCCAGGTCTCCGGTGACACCAGGGCCTTTGTTAAAGGCTTTACTGTTTCACAACGTTTGTATTGTAAGCCAAGTACAGCCCTGTGGCTCTCACTCCAGGGCACAGCCAAACACAAACAGCTAAAGTGAAACTAAAAGGGTATAAATCTGTGTGAAATGAAACCCATCAAAAAAAGTTTTCAGAGTCCCCTGCAAACAGAATCCTTTTAATTCTGACATATTATGAGACATCTTACGCATTAGCCCCATCTTTCCTGGAGCAACCTGCCTGTATGGAAAAAAACACCTATCCTGACACTTCCTAATACAAAGAAACTGATTATTTCATGAATGATTATTTGAAACTAGCATTACTTCCTGAATTCACAGGTAATTGTTTTGTTTTCCAGGAACATGAATGAGGAGGAATCGCAAGAAAATCCCATGACCCCATGGCAGTGACAAGGCACTCCTGGTCCCTGTTAGCCTGGGATGCGATCAGCACTTCCCTCACTGCCAGATATAGAGCCTTGCCCTGTGTGCAAAAACCCCAGAACCTAGCCAACATCCAGTGCAGTGTTAACCGTTCCCTCAGCCCTGCTCTCTCCATCGCGCTCCTCCTGAGCTCTGCTCCCAGGTCAACATGTAAAAATTGAATTTCTAACGCTGGGGCAGACACTGCAACTGCATCTCCAACCATGTTAAGTCAAGGTAAAAGGTATTAAATATTTACTTTTTTATTATAATGGACTGAAAACATTTCTGGCAAATTAACAGCTCAGCAACTAAACTATGGGAGAGGCACTGAAATGTAACGGGGCCATAAGATGCCACCACATACGGCCATGTGGGGCCTTTCAACTCATGTTGATATCAGCCAGTGGTTTCAGCTGCCTTTTTTTTTTTTTTTTAATAAACTACAGTATTAACTTTATGTGCAAGGGATTGTTGGATGTGGTTCATAGCAGTGATGACAACATATAGCTGAATCACTGTAAAAAGTAACTAATTTATTCCCAGACTCCTCTCCTCCCTTCAGTCAATGTTATTCCTTTCCCAAGAAAAGTGACATCCTCGCCCTGCTGAAATGAACGTGAGAACTCCCTGTGGTTTCAACAGGAGCGGATTTCACCTTGCCCACGATCTCGGAAAGAGTTGGCATGAGCCCTCAGATTAAAATTCAACAGCTCCTGGCTCTCCTTTAAAGTGCACATTATTACCCTGCTCCCCTGCCCGCAGCCATCCATCAGCTTTGGACCCTGCTTATCCTGCAAGTGCTCTGTAAAGCCTTCTTTTTTTGAAGTAAATTTCTGCCTCCTCATGCAGCCTCCACATTTGGAGTATTTAAGCACCTTTAGCAGGTTTCTGTCCAACTTTGGCAGCCTCTGTTGGAAGCCACACAGAAGTAGTTACCTGCCAAGGAGAAATTAATCACTTTGCTGCTGACTCCCTCATGTGTAATGGCAGAAATTCAAGCCTTTGGCTCCACCAGCTGTGACCACGTGCCTGTTTCAGACCTCTTCAACTCTCCTCTGTCACCTTCCCTCCATTTGTAGCTAAACTCAGGTTATTATTAATTGGTATTAGTGATGAAATATGCTTGCTTTTGCCCCTGCCCTTTCTGCCAACAAGGATGCACTGTGATTAATATCATCTTCAGCTCTAGGCTGAATTACTGAGATCAAACTACACAGGGAAGTCATGCCAAGGGTTCAGCTTCACCACCATGGGATAGCCCCCATCTCAAGCAGAGGGGAGAGTGCCTTGGGGGACTACTTACTGCTTCCTCACTTATTACCAGTCTGTTTCAAAAACTAGGAACTTACCGACAAAGTCAAGCTGTAACAGAGACCACATCTCCAGGTGCAACTCAGCTAGCGAACGATGTTCTACTGGCAAACAGGGATAAAGTACAATTATTTGTGATTTTCAGTTGCAAAACAAGCTACTGGACAAGACTAGACAAATTAAGAAAGTTTAGGAAAAATATTATATCTGTTTTTCAGAAACTGGTTTATCACCATAACTGAATGAGTCCCTACTGTATGTCAGTCTTTTCCAACTGGTAGTTCACATACCCCTGTTAGGATCTCTGCGTTCTTTTTGGTTTTTTCCTAAGAGGTTTATGAGAGTGTCTAGGAAAAGTTCCAGGTAAAAGGATTCATACTTCAGCATGAAAATTTATAGGACCATATAAAATGAAGAGGTTTGAAACCCCTTAATATATATGCTAGGTACACAAATCAATGTAAACACATTTCATATTTAGCATTCAAAAATTGTAATGTACTGGAACAGATGTTGCCTGTGCCATCTTAATTCAGTCTCCTTGTGTGCTTCATACAACTTTTAATTATATAATCACTTTTTTTTCCACACAAAGCTGTTGTTTTAAAATTACACAAAATCAATCAACTCTGAAGTTAAATTGAAGGTGTGTAAGGATGCTGATTTTCATCCACAGGACAATTCCTGATTTTTTGTTGAAGAAATCAGGAGGTACATTGTTAGTATCTAATGAAATTGGATTTGTGGAACTTCGTCTTACCTTGAACAGAGAGAAGGACTGGTAGAGTTCAGGCCACCCCATCTCAGCAGAAACGAAATCAACCTTCCAGGTTACTTGCTGACTAGACCAAAGAACATGATGTTAATAAAAAGGAGGAAGTTGAGAAAGGAGGAATAACAGCTTATTTTCAGCTCAAGATAAAGGTGACTGGAATAAAATTAATGACACCACTACAAGACCTGGAGAAAAGGTCTTCTCCAATGGCATCAGTGGTATGGGCAAGGGCCACAGACAAAAGGGACTGAGACCACTCATAGGCGCACAAATTCACCCCAGTTTATCTTGTTGAAACCTGATAACAAGATCCTCACAGTAAGAACTTCAAAAACAAGATTAACCTCCAATTTAGGAAGGTTTCAGTGAGCACACGTGTCAGAAAGTGGCTCTCTGTCATTCTCCATTGTCCATTCCTGGGTCGTGGACAGCTGAAAAGCAGATGCCTTAAATGCCCCAACAGCACAAGCACAAGAAGAGGTAACAGGCAGCCTGGGCAATCACAACAGAGCGCAGGGTGCCCGTTTCCTTAAGTATCTGCCCAAACTGTACAAAAAGCTGCTCTGATACAGCTTCAAACTGAGTCAAATGTGCTGGGTGTCTCTTGGTGCCAACACCAAAATGTCCTGAAGACATTTTTATGTCAGTTTTCATGCTCGGAACAAATTGTATCCACACAAAAGGAGTTCTGCCTTACATCTCAGTCTGCCACAATAAAACTGATCAGAGAATAGAAATTGGCTGTTGCTTAGGTCATTAAACAGATGTGATTATGTGCAAACAGAATTATATGCTTGGCTCTATGGAAGTTCCAGGTTCACAAAGCTAAGAATAGTTATGCATAAAACCACCTGGAAGAGGAACTTTAAATAGAAAAATATCAATAATAGCTGAGAAAATGCCTAAGAAAAATTTCATAGATATTGAAAAAGACCATAATAAATAAATGTTATTACACATAAATATATATATACTATATATAAAATAAAAATAAACAACCCTAATAAACAAAAAAGTATGATTAAGATGTCAACCTGCTTAAAAAGGGAGATATAACAACTGTAAGAATATGGATAATAATTTAAAAATACTGAAAGCTGACAGCAAAAAATAAGTATCAGCTAACCGTTAAGAACTGTAGAAAGGTCAGCAGCAGAGGCAGAAATACTCAGGAAGTGAGATCAAGGTACATAAGGTTAAATGTATGGAAATGAACTGGTCCGGGTAAGTTGCAGTCTCAAAGTGTTAAGAGCTGGTGGAGAAGGTCATCAGACCTTTAATGTTGTCCTTCAGTAAAACAGTCATTAAGTTGCAGCTACCTGGAAGAGAATTGATGCTACCTCAATGACTGCAAGAACAAATGGCCCAGCCTGCTGTTCTGACAGAGACCCCAGGAGCAGAGCAGAAGAGCAGATAAAAGATATGAGTTTAAGACTAACAGTAGAAGTAATAGAAAACAACAGTTTATGGAAAGCAGATTGTATCAAACAATATTGATAACTTTTTAAAATTAGATTAGAAGTTTTGTTGATAAAGGCACTAGCATTGAGATAATAATCCCGAGTTTCTCTAAGACATTCAGCTTTGACTCACATAAGAAATAAGAGTGAAACCAAACCCAGCTGCACACCCATTAAGTGAGAAAAGAAGTTAGTTCTTTGGTAGGTTTTAAAAGACAAATGGAAATAGAGAGACAGCAATGTTTCCAGTGAGTTTTCTCTGGGGCTAAGTCATAGGTCTCTGCCACTTAATATTTTAGCAAAATGAAAGAAATGTAAAATAATTTCAGAGAAATGACACAAGTATCAGAAAAATATTTTATAATAGAGAGGTGAAGAGGTGAATAGAGAGGTGAATAACTGTTCCTCAGTAAAGGACTACGCAAATAAAGGTGTGGATAAATAACCATTTTTGAAAGGAAAGGGTATCACCAGTGGCATAAAAATGAGAGGGAACATAAGTTCAGTGAAGAGCTGGTGAGAAGGAGTTCAAAAATATCTTCCCAGGACAAGGACTTCAGATCGCCACAGAACTGGAAGAGCAGTCAGTTGACAATTCACCCTCTTCTTCCAGGCCAAAGCAGGGGGAGGTGCTAAACAGATGAAGGCAAGAGAAAAGAAACATATTTTTCGTTTGGGGTCACTGCAAGAGAAACAGAAGAACTGCTTAGAAGTAAATATATGTGTTTAAAAAAAGTAAATCCACCACCCCCCTCCCTGCCCCTGAGGAAACCATTCTGGAGAGAGGTCTGGTGCCAGGCACTGGTCTGATGTGGTTGAGCACCAGCAGGGCCCTGGCAGGTGCTCCTTGGAAAACCTACTGACATTTGTACATGTTCAACACTCCCACAGGGAGACCCTGGCTCTGCAGACTTCTACTTGGCAAACATGTATTTCACTTGAAAAATGCAAGAAATTTTGATGATATAAAGAATTGTATGATTTGGGGAAAAAGAGAGTAGCTTAAGAGAGTCTAAGCAGCTTTGGAAAGAGGTGCTAGGCTAAAGCTCAAAAAAAAAGGTCATTTAAAAGAAGTACCATCTCTTAGACCGAAAAAAAGAAGGGGAGGGAAAAAAAAGGCATTAAAATGTGCACAGACTGACCACAGCAATGATACAGCCATCTGTAGCATATCTTCTCCAACACGCATGAGACAATTACAACTCCTTGGGATCCTGGACTATGAAAAAAATCCCATCCATAAACTGTCTAAAGCAACAAGCTCGTGAAAAGTTCCCACTGGACATGACATAAAAAAATCTTCTAAGAGTTTGAGCAACAGAATACAGAGCTCTAAAACTGAGCGGCTACAACAGTGGGTGGAAAACACAGTTGTTCACAGATATCCTGAAGGATGATAGTATTGGCACAGTCGTCTTACTACCACGTAGCCAAAACCAAAGAGCTCTCCACTTCTCTGCAGATGTTATTTAAAAAAGAAACCTTGCACTGATACACTCATTTAGGGAAGGAGGCTGTGCACTCAGTGAGAGCACCAAAGGTTCTCGCATTGACTGCAGCCCATGTTAACTGAAACAAACCACAAAACATCGCTGTTGCTTCTGAAGGGGCCTGGCAAACCTCGCTTTACCACAAAAATATGGAGCTTAGTTTTTCAGCTTCAGATGTACAATCTGCAAATTTAATGCAAACCTCAGAAAGACTCAGTTGTTGCAGACACGTTCTAAAGAATTAGAAATGCGCTGCAGAGAAAAGACGAGAGCCAGATATCAATCAGATTAAAAACAACAACTGCTGCAGGTCACATTTAATGAGAGCTGTGATTTCAAGAGCTACTGCTAAAGGTACAACCCTGTAGACAAGGTTTAGGACTTTTGGCCCTATTTTCAGTTCATCTTATAATCTGAAAAGGAAAAAAAACATATTTAAAGGCATGAAGATGGTTAACCCTGAGATGCCATAGGAAGGTATTGTAAAAGTACGAATGAAGCTTCTTTGGAGATTAAGCAATCTAAGAAAAACAGAGTTACCAGAATGGACATGGTCAGGTTTGTTGCATTAAACAAGTAAAGCAAAAGTGCTCTTTTTGTTTGTTTTGTTCCAGCATAGTGCCTTCATCCCCAGATTCAACTCTTGTCTCCTCTTCAGTCTTCCTAAGCAGCTGCCCCACACCAAGGGCCCAAAGTTAATGTGAAGTGGGGCATGAGCTGGGCAGGATGGGTAGGATGGGCAGGACAGGCTTTCTAGGCTCAGTTCAGGTTCTTCACTGGACACACACTGAACACATGCAGATTTGCCTGCTAGCTTTGCATAAATCTCCACCAAGTCTGTTCAGTTTTCCAAAACACTGTAATTTATGGAGTCTTCAAAATATACCTCTTCAAATACTCACTTTTTATTAGCAGCAAAAATTACTTTCTATTCTTTTTTACTTTCCCTCATGCTGAGAAAAGTTTGGACTGAAATCCATCTCCTGGAAAGCACCAGCTGAGAACAGCAAGCCTGAAGCATACCACCAGCAAGAAGAAGGTCAGCCCAAACGGCCATACCTCGGCACAGTTCCTTCCAGCCAAATACATCTTGTAGAGTAAAATGTCCAACCAGCTTATAAAAAATGTTTCTCTTTACAAACAGTTGCAATACAAAATCAGTGCCATGGAGGGGAGGAAACTTTTTATAGAAAAAAAAAAAAAAGATTGACTGTTGGAATTTATTTAGGTCGACACCAGTGGGACTTCCTCAGAGGGAAGGAAACTTTCTCTGCGCTAAATGTTTACCTCCTTCGCAGTAGCAGCAAATTAGGTGTTTACCCCTTCAAGCAGCAACAGGAGCCAATACACCTGTTCCTTCCAGATTGTCCCTTCTTTTTTTTGGCATGCAATACCCTGAGAATGGCTCCAGTGATATGCTGTGGGAGGGCCATGAGGTTTGCTAAAACAGGTTGAAGCATTTGCTTCTCAAGGAAAAAAAACACAGGTGATGGTTGTGCTGGCTAGTAGGATATAATGCTCGTTGCTGCATTTTATTATTTCTGGTATCAGTTCCACAGAATATTCAAATTAGATTAAAACAAAAACTGAGGAAATATGGCTAAAAACAAACATGCTGTGTGCATTTTTGAAAAAGCCACAAATCTTGTATGGCTGTACCTTTCCTCACGGGGTAAGCGATGGCTTTGGAGGGACATTATCTGTGACCTGCTCCATCACTGCCCCATGGACCACCCACCCCTCAGTTCCCATCCCTGGAGAGGACAGGCAGATGGGTGGGGACAGTGTGACTGTGAAGGGCAACTAAAACCCTAACCCTGATCTTCCAAGCGCAAACAAGTGCACCCTCCCCGCATGAAAACAGCAGGGAAGGGCCAAGGGGTGGAGACAGCGTGAGCATGAAAGCCCTATTTTGAGCGTCTGCATTTCTCTGGTGGCACCTCACATCAGGAGTCACTAAGCCGCCACAGACTGGCAGGTGAAATTCGGTATATTTACATATACAGAAAGCCACAGCTGGATTAGAACAACTTTACCTGCAAAAATGATGGGCGAGAGGGACAAACATTAAAACCTGAGGTTTTAATTCACAGTCCTGTGAAAAAATCATCACTTTTCTCAGTATCAGTCCAAAAATGCTTTCAATGTCAGAAACAGCACTGGGGTATGCAGGCAACGCAGGTCAGTCCTAGCCAAAAAATCTGCAGAGTGAAGACACAGACTTAAAAACATAAAGGGCTTATGCAAAGGAGCCAGACTGAAAGGTGGATTGAAATTCCCTTTTGACCCAACAGTCGTCACATGCCTCCCAACCCCTTTGGTGTGCAGGGTGCCTCAGCCCTCACCTGCGAGGGGGAAAACAGCGGCTCATCCTCCAGGCACATCAGCACCCGATGGAGGTACAGCACTAATCCTGCAACAGCCAACACCCTGAGCAGAGGAACAGCTTATACCAGCAAAAAAAAGTTGTTTTGCTGGTAGGAATTAAACCAGTTCACTGAACAGATTACATTATAACAACAACAAAAAGGCCTTTTGATGGTAGGACTGAACTCACAGTAGGGATTTGGCTGTCGTAATTATACCATTGCCATGCCAGCAAACCTTTTTAAGTATAGACCAACTCCCTACGTTTTTATCTTTTCAGTTAAAAAGATTACACAGAGGCAGAAGTTATGAAAGGGGTTGGCAGCAGGCGTGGGCAACTGTCTTGGTCCCTTAGAAAGCACCTTGTCATGTGGTGAAAAAGTCCCACGAGGATAATTTTCCATACAAATCACAGCAATACGTCAGCTCCAGAAGCACGCTGGGGTACTGGAAGTTGTAGTCCAAGGTGTATGTTTGTGTTGTAAATATTTTTTTGATGAAGATTTAGGTTGGGATTTTTTTTAGAGTACCTATTTTGAAATGTTTGCAGCTACTGTGTTAATAAAGCTTGAGGGTTTTTAATTGTGTGGAAGGGATTTTGCTACTTGCACAGTGATGAAATGGTGTGCACATGCAGATAGAATCAAATCGTAATCCTTCAGGCAAATCTGATTTTTAGGTGCTCTCTATTCTGGATGTGCCAATTCAATAGCATACATGCTTTTTTATATAATGTAATGCAAGACTAAGATACTTAAGACACATTTAAAGAGGAAAAAAAGGGTGGAACTCCTTGGCAACAGCTTTAATCCCTTTGAAGGCTCCGGCATCTGCTGAGTCAGGCCCTCCCTCCCTCCTTTATAGTTTACAATCAGCCACTGAGTCACAGCAAATTCCTGACCTCACTATTTCATGAACTACAGTAGCATATTTTTAGGGTTTGGGTCCTTTAATTAACCCTTTTTTCCCTGTTGTTGCTCAATAAAAAAAATAGAAATAATAAAAATTTTAAAAATTAACATAAAAATTAAAAATAAAGGAGCCCATATCTCCCAGGTCTTATTCCGGCTACAGGAATCCTGTCCTCAAAAATGCTATCCTCATGGCACAAAATATACATCACTCTTTGTGAAGCCCTTGGAGGCTGAGAAGGGTCTGTGGGGATGTGAAGCACTTTGCAGACCAGTCATGGCATCTCCACACAAGGCATCTAGAGACAGGATTACATTAGCAGAGCTCTCTGCCCTGCTTAATAGACCTTGCTCCCCAGCAGACTAATTAGCCAGGGTGGAGCCCCGTTCCAATATAAATCCATTCTAGCCCCAGTATCTTTCTACTGTGCTTCCCAGTGCCATACAGACATGGTGATATGGCCTGGAGCCAATCACCAATCCTGCCTAATTTCCTCATCCAAAATTGATGATGCAGCCTGCCTGCCAGCAGAAACTCCCATTGTGAAACTGAGCTTGCTGATATTTGCAAAGCGTTTAAAGGTGTGTCTTAGTGGGGAAAAGTGTGTTCAAACTCCAGGTGGGTCATAGGAGTAAACCCATTTCTGATTCCACCACAGAAACACTAGTGAGCAGCATTTCACACATGTGGAGTCAAGCTAGGATTCCTCTTTAATTGGGTTAACTCAGGTGTCATTCCTGACCCTGCCAATTATTTAAATCCCATCTACCCACAAAGGCCTCCAACCCTGCTGCAGTGGAGCAATTGACTCACGTTGCCTGGTGGGATGAGGGGTTACTCTGCATCTAGCTGCAGTCATCGCCTACGGATGGGGAGTAGCTCCATGGGAATGTGGCAGTGCATTGTCTGACATGTCACCATGCCACCACAGAGAGATCCTGGAGGAGTTACCTGGGAAGAATTAACATGGTGGGTCAGGGGGGAGCTGCTCCAGCCACCACAGGATATGCCACTAGAAACCTCAGGAGAGGATGGTGCAGGTAGACACCAAGGCACTTGGGTTCCCCACAGAGGCACCGCAATCACTCTTAGGCTTGCCCAACACGAGGGGATTAGCTCCAGGTAATTCTGCATCAAAATATGCTCGGCATTAAACTGAGCTAGGGAACTGAAACCAAGGGCATGTCTCTCTGCTTAGTGAGAATGTTAGAGGGGATATGCTGAAGAAATGCAAGTGACTGTACATGAAAGAATTATTTCTGTCTTGTATTCAAAATGTTTCTAAAGTTTAATTAATAGAAACATCAACAAACTTAGCTATTAAGATCCCTTTTGCTCATCAGCAGTGTTTCTATCTCTAGACGGAACTTGGTATCTCCTTAATGTTGCAGAGCAAATTTACAGGACAGCTTAAGGTAGGAAAGAATTAATACCACTTCAGCAACTGATAACGCAGAATTGTGTGTAGCTACAGTTTGTCACACTGAAATACATGAGAATATGTAAGCGCTGAGGCTCAATTCTTATTTGCCTGTTATTGTTTAAGCAAATAGAAAAATTAGAAATGTTCAAAAACTGAAATATATTAAGTCACTTTCACTCCAGTGAAATTCTCTATTATTAAAAAAAAAAAAGTGCTCTTAACCTGTATATCTTAAAATGTAATTCTATGAGATTCCTTCCCATTTTTATCCCATGTTCTTTCTGTATTTTGCTTTTATTTCCATGTACATCACATGGATATCCAAGGCAGGGGTTTCTTTTATCATTTTATTTTCTGCAGCTTTTCAATGTTTTTCCAACTTTGGAAATGTTATAGAATATCAAATGAAAATGAAAAATATGTATGTTTAAAAAAAAACTCTAAATTTTAAACTTGTATGTAATGCCTTTTAGTGATAGAAAAGCTTAAAGGAAGTGAGCAGAATTTATAAAAGCTAGTATTTTACCACCAGTTTTATATTTCAATGAAAATCCCCAAAGTCTGAAAAAGCCCAGCTTTTCATTTACGGTTTTTGATCTCTGAAACCACGGATTTCCATTGGAAAAAAAATCTGAAGAGAAGCATTGAACTTGCTCTGAAAACAATGATGTTTATTGCTGAGGGGATGGAAATTAAATGCAGTCATGTTTATTGAAGAGATGACTGCAAGGGGGCAAGGTCATAATTTACACGTAATTACTGGTTTGCACTATCATTTAACCACTACTGAGATAAATATGTTTTTCTTCCTTCCCTCTTCCTGTGCAGAAGCAGTGTTCAGCATGCTTCTTATGCATTAGCTGTTCTTGTGCAAATCACTGTTTTCTGTGGTTTGTGATTCAATAGTAAACATTGCTGTCAAAAACAAGGTCTCCATCTAGAGATAGCTCTGTACTTTTTGATAATATTTTCAGTTAGTAAGAATGTGCCATCAGCACCTAATTAGAGACATACATACTATAACAAATAAACATGGAAATCTGATAGACTACAGTAAAACAGGAATATATTAAATACAGGATGTGTCTGCCTGTGTATCATACGTACAGTCACACCAGACTCTTTTGTACCAACTCACACAAAAAATATCCAGCCAAGTATTCTGGGTGAGCCTATAAATAATTCTTGTTTCTCAAGGCTGAGAAATATATGCTTCTTGAATAACCTTTGAAGAGTTTGAGTCAAGATCTTCAGAACTGGCCAAGGCTTTTGTTTGCTTTGTTAGTACCCGCTTTGAAAATGCAGGGTGTTCAGAAAGAGCCGAGTGTCCCCAGTCTGGCAATCAGACCTCAGCTGGGGGAAAAGTTGGGTGCCGAGAAAAAGGCAGACTCAAACTTGCTAGTCATTCCAGAAGTTTGTCCTCTGTGTCAAAGCTATTTTAAAAAGAGCAAGATTTTGTGTTCTCAGCATTTGGTGGCAGCATACCAAACACTGCAGCTAGAATAAAGCTATAGATATTGGTATCAGGTTTCGATGTGGCCCAGGAGTGAGTTCTTGCAGGCCACCTATTCAGCCACAGCTCTTCCTGGCACAGTCATAACTCACATTAACCATGCTGGTCTGTTCACACCTGTTTCAGCACATAGCCCATAGTTCTGCAACTAGTTTGAAAAATACTGACAAAATGTTTGCTGTCTCATTGATATCATCAGGTTTTGTTCCATACTCTTGCTTTCAAGAAAATTGCAAGGTTTGAAATGGTCATGGGTTCCTGGGACCATACCCATTCCTCTTCAGCAGCCTGTGTGGTGGTCCAGAGATCGCACCCAAAGCCTGAGCTTCGCACCTAAAGCCTCAGCTTCAACCCAAAGCCACCTACACCTCCAAATTCACAGGGAAGGTAGTTCACCTGGGCTACCCAAGCTTCTTGGCTCAACAGTCAACATTTTAATCACTCCTCCAACCTGGGTTTACAGAGAATTTCTAGAGATGGGCCTAGTCCCAAGTTGGGATGAAATAAATTTCCAGTTTCTCTGCAAGACAGAACACTATTCTCTGCCTTGCTCTGAGAGGCTGATTGTGGGTGAGCCAGTGCAACCCTCCCATTCTTCTCTAGCTGCTTGTGCCAAGGGCAGAGTACTGTGGGGTTATTCACACAACGCACTCTGGAGCATCTCCCTGCACACAGGCAGGAGGACGGGTAGTTATTCGAATATGTCCAGGCAGTCCCTCCCATCTTCTGGGAGAAGAATCGTGCCAGAACCTGCACTGTCTGGCAACCACCTCCACGCCACACACAAATAAGGTTCCCCCTGGTTGTAAATAGGGTGAGAGCTGGACCGCCTGCAGATGCAGATAGCTAATTGGTCAGCTGCACATAAAAAACAAAAAATCCTAGATCCTTGATGCTGGAAAGGCACAAGGAAAGGCTTGTACAACCTTAATTCAGCCCTCTTCTAATCTTCAGTTACAAAATCACGTACTATATTTTCCATGGGACCCTCCCTCATTCAGTTCACGGAATAGATGGTGTTCATTTAATGAGCAGCTATTCAATATTTTATTTTCTTCTCACTCAGTGTGTTGCCCTAGGCATGATTTACTACATGTAATTCAAACCTAGCTGTGCAGCCAAAATTATTAATTTCAGCACAGCTCTTTTTTCCTTTGGTACTCATCCTCACAGCACTCCTGAGTGCTACACAAACAGTAAATATTATATTTTCATAATACCACAGTGAGGGTGTTTTCACAATACCCCAGTGTGATTAAACGGGGAGGAGGGGTGGAATTATCCTCTGTATTTCACAGGCACAAAGGAGAGGCAGAGAGAGACATTAAAGTCCAAAGAATCAAAAATTTGGGGCACCCTCTTGACAATTCGAGTCCCGACTTTTGAAGCTTCTTAATATAATGAAGAATATTCATATACTGAGTATTTGAGGCAGGATTCCCATTGAGTCAACTTACATTGATCAGTGCTCAGGGATGGAGAAGACCTTCTAAGCTGTAGACTAGTCCCCTCCTATCACAGGCAGCTTTTTAATAATCTTATCAAATTGGACTGAATAGGAATTGGGTTTCCTGAGTTCCTATTAAAAAGCTGAGGGCTCACTCCTCTGATAGTTGGAAACCATTTTCTAATTTTCAGCCTAAATTTATTCATAGCCAGATTACACTCATTTGTTCTTATGCCAACATTGTCCTTCACCTTAAATAGTTCCTCTCCCTCTCTGGCATTTGCCTCCGCTGATAAATTTAGAGAGAGCAATCACATTTTTTTCTCTCTCGGCATTTGTCTCGAGGAGCTAAATGAGCTACACTCCCTAAGCTGTCTCTCTCAAATTAAGCTGCCAGGTCCCCTGCTTATCCGAGGAACTGCTTTCCATACCTGGTCCAGCTTGCACTTACCTGCTCTGAGCATGGCTGCCCAGGCTTGTATGCAGCGCTCGGCCTGCGTGCCTTCACCCAGAGGAGGCTCAAGCAGTGAAATGGTAACTGGTGGTAACTAGTTACAAATGCTTCTCTACCTGTCCTGGAAATGGTGTGTCTTAGAATCAGCCTATGATTTCCACAGCTACATCACATCAGTTGCTCCCTGATGACTGCAGTCTACCTGATTTTGCTCCTCTTCAGTTTCCAGCAGAAATTCTCAGCATCAGCTGAAAAAATGCATGCGCTTTGTGTCACTGAATTTCACCTTGTTCCTTTCCTCCCAGCCTTATCATTGTAAATGCATACCTCTGTTCCAGTATCCCAGCCCTGATCTGTGATGGTGATGCTGCCCACACCACGTCACTGGCTGACTTCACTGGCAGAGTAGTGAATGAGCATGTGTACACATATGTGTATATGAAGTAGCTTTTTGAACATGCCTGCTCCAGAGAACAATTTTAAAGATCCCAACAGAAAAAAAAATCAGAGCAACTGTTAGGAAGCACATAGGTCAGATATGAGAGCTCAGAATATTAGACATCTTGATTTCATACCTTTTGAAAAATTCCTGTACTCAGTGGCTATCAAATGTTGGTCACCTATTTGACATGAAATAAATTATATTTTCACTTCCAAAATTATCACACTCATCATTAAAAGTAAGACCACTTCAGTTATGACACTTATATCCACCTTTTGGGGATTCATGTGTTTTTCTTTAAACTGTGATGTGATGTATGCGAGGCTATTTATAGTTTTTTTTTTCAGTAAAACATCTATTCTACATTCACATACTAAAATACCTGTTAAATAATGACCAGACAAATTGAACACAACTGGAGAAACGTAATACACATTTGACAGCAAAAGTTTAGACAAGAAATCCAAGGAAGAGAATAAAAGCAAGGCAGTCAGTGTGTGCACCATGGCTTAGCTAAAATAAACCATCCCCTAGTTGCACAGACTGCTTGCTTTTCTGGCTGAAAATTCTGCATATTTCAGCCAGAATATATCGAGGAGGAGGATGCTCCCTACCCAGTGGTCAATGGCAGAACCATGCAGAGGGAAGCGCAATTTGGGGACCTACCCAGAAACCACCACTGCCACCAGACCACAACCTAAGCCTTGTGGAGTGGTCCCAGCAGGCTCCACAGTTGTCTCCACTGTGTGGCTGACAAAAGGACACCCACAACCCTTTGACCATGCCAGACTGTGTCACCATCCTCTCAGACGAACATCCCCGGACATGCTCAGACAGGAACAGAGGCATCATAGCAGCTTCTTAACCCTACTGTCTTGCAAACATGTCATGCCAGGCAGTTTCCTTTGCTCTGAGCTTCCTTCAGTCTATTAATTTTAATACAGCGCTGCCTGGCAGTTGCAGTGAAATCTGATTGGCAACCAACCCATTCAGGGACCCACAGCAGAAGACCTTGGCAACATTGTGGTGCCATCTGTAGTCTTCCACATGAACAGGAGGATGCAGGTCTCCTCCCAGGAGGACTAAGTGGCATGCCAGCTCCTGGGGTGACAACTCAGGCCTTCTTAATTGTCAGTGAGAGCTGTGTACCCAAGTTTATGTCCTGGAGGCTTTGAAAAATCCATGCAAGTGGGGAGGGGAGTGCATAAGTGTCCTAAGTCATGTCAGGGGGCCCATGGGTAGATACTGGCAGAGTTAGATCACTCTGTGGATGCTTTTGGGTGTATATTGCCTACAAAATGACCCAGAGACTGTTGTAAGCAATAGGAACTTTCCAAGGCAACAAATTATGGCGATTTCAGGATAACTTAGATAACCCTCCAAGGTGTAGGACGGATCAGATTTGAGCTGGGACAGTCCAACAAGACAGTGAATAAATGCTATGCCTCTCCAATCTCAGCAGGGCTCAGCCCAGATACATAGAAAAAGTTGCAAAATTCCCTTTGGAGAGTCAAAACTTAAATGCATGGGGACATAAAGCAAACAAGGGGAAACACATGATGTTTTCCATGAAAGGGCCACACTGTCACATGTATTTGGGAAAAGAGAGGAGGAGACTTCTGCTAGCGTGCAGGGGATGAAAAGCAGCAGCCGTAAGAGAGGCTAGGGTGGAGCAGAGGGCAGGTACAAGTGCGTAGGAGTTGGTGAGAGAAGAGGCGTAGGAAGGAGCGGTGTTACTGCAGGCACTGCAGGGAAGAGGAGGCATGACCTCCTGGAGCAGGGTATTGGAGAGAGGGGACCCTCAGCTTACGGGTCCTGCACTGCTACCTGCTCTGGAGAACAGGCCTGGTCCTCAGTTACCTAGTGGAGTTAATCAGGGTACGTTTGCAAATACAAACTGAACACATCCAGCCAGCTCCTCTAAAGGAGACAGTTTTGTCTGCACAAAGGCTTGCACAAGTTTCACTAGATCAGTTTTAACAAACATTTTAGTTAAACTGCTGCTGCACTGACAAGATCTGAGAATGCAAGGAAGGAAAATAATCTAGTCTTGTGTTACTCCAGTGTGTCTGACCAGAGCATATTTAGCCTTTTTCCAGAGAATGACACCTATTTTGGGGGTAGAAAAAAACAACTGTCTGACAAAGTCACACTTCCTATGCCCCTTATTTTTCCTTGGGAAGTATCTTCAGCTGTGAATACGTATATATACCCTAATGACAGTCAGCTGTCACGTCTGTAAACATGCATTTACCTCCCATTAAGGGCTATTTGCCCCTTTTTGTGACCTTTCACCAGCTTTCCATACCCTGGCCATGTGGCACAGATGGTATAATCCTGTCAGGCTAAGGCAGGTGACAGTGCTGCTCAGTGTTTAGTAATCAGTGACTGTAATTAGCCAGACTGGACGCAGGCTCAGATAATAGGGCAGTCAACCAGCTGCCAGTCATGAGCCCTTTCCTGTGGACTGCAGGAGATGGAAGAGGGGATGATATAAAGAGGCCATGTATTTTTCCAGCACACTTTACACAGAACTGCTGATAATGTTATATATGGTGTTTGTTAATTAAAAAGAGAAAAGATTTCCCTTTTATTCCGGAGTGACTGTTAAAGTGTGTTTCACATCCTGTGGGCATGCAGGAGCTTTCAGTTGGTTGTTAAATCTGAAGAAGGTGTTTGGAGAGCATTTAGCAGCACCAAAGCTTTTTCCTGTTTGGAGACTATCTTGTCACACTTGCCTTACACAGACATGTTCACAAGCACACAAAGTGTGCATCGATGAAGCACTCCAGGTTCAAGATCCCTAAACCAACTGGTTTAACACAGGAAAGTGCTGTCACTAAGCTACTAGTGGGCTGCATTCGAAGAGGAAGATTTAGACAGACAAAATTAAGCTTAGTTGTAGTGAAAGTAAAGAAAAACCTAGATTAATTTTAATTAAAGAGCTAGTGTTAAAAATATGATGGGGGGTATTGAAACTACTAGCACTAAGAAGTTAACAGAAGAAATATTTTTATTTATTTTAGTTCTTTTTAAGGAGCTAGGTGATCGTCCTCTTTTCTGATCTTGTGTTAAAGTACACGTTCAGGCAATACGTAAGCTGCACATGCTGTATTTAAGAGAAGTAAGCAGTGGGCTGAACTGACCATATTTTCATGTGAGAGATGACTCACGGTCTCCTGGATGGTAGAAAATTCTCCATGCTGAGCAGATGCTCATGCTTACAGTTTGTTCGGGTGAAAGAGGTTTTATTACCAAAGAGGCAACCAGTCATCTCTTGCAGAAGAGAGGCTGGCATTCATTGCCTAGGAAAGGGTTTTTTCCCTGCTTCAATATTTCTTTCCTATTTTTAAACACATGCCCATTATTACAAAGACACTAATAATGAAATATATTTAATTAAAAAAACCAAATGCACACATCACAATGAATCAACTTCTCCCCATCTTTTATTACGTATATTCCAATGGCTTTTCTGCCTCTTCCCCTCCAAAATTACGCTATTTATCTCTACAGAGCAGATACCTTAATCTTTTTGGGGAAAAGCAGAGAATAATTTCAATTTCCATGCATTTATGAAAAGACATTCTTAAATAGGCCAGAGAAAGAGATATTGCATCTATAAATAAATTATTCCGAGGCGGGCGGAGGGATGGGGTTACACATCGCCATTGTGCGGGGAGGCTGCAAAGCCTGACCCGGGAGTGCAGCTGTTGTCTTTGTGCTGGGCACTCTGCCTCTGCCATTGTTCCCCCGATTACAACAGGCACGTCGGGGGCGTGGGGAGGGCAGGCAGGGGTGAAAGGATGGCTGTGCATTGATAACGCCTGGCACTATCACCAAGGGCAATGATAGGCTTCTCAGCTGCGGCGCTATCGGGGCGCGGGGTCTGTTGAGTCACACACACACACACCCCCGCCTCCCCTCCCTGAATCAGCAATTTCAGGAGATGTGAATGTGTTCACCTCCTGCGTGTGCCAGCTGGATCTTACCCAGACACACACACACAGGATTGTGTCAACAGATGGTGTAAAAGGGGACAAAAAGAACAGTATTTCCAAACTGAATATGTAATATCAAACAGGTGTGGCGGTAAGAAGATGGTAATGAATAAGGAACGCTGTGCTTCAGAGAAGGGCATCCGCATGGCTCACAGCAGAGCGGTTGGGAGGGAACTCATCACTCTTACCATGCTTTACTCAACAGTAGGGGAAAATGGCAACGGTCTCTCTGCCACGGCCATTGTTGTCCCCAGTAACACAGGGAGGGCCCAGCACAGTACAACCCAGCCCTGAGGAGCCAGCAGAGCTCCTCTGCTGCTGCTGCTGAAAGGGCGTCCCTGCTGCTCTTTCATCCCTCGCATTGCTGCCTGGTTTCCACCAGTGCCTCCCAAAGCCCTACACGATGCTTGCCCTCTCAGCACCCTAAAAGCCATGTTCACCCCTCTCCTCCAGCTGGGGTGGCGGGAGGCTGGGAGGACAGGACACCAACAGCAGTGTTGTTCCTGCAGTGTTGTACCTGCCTGCCTGGTGCAGAGGGGACAAACACCCCAGGACAGCAAAACCTAAATCAGATGTACTAATCTAGGATAGTGCTGTCATTGCAGATGTACCAAAGACATGTGAGCTGGGGTTACTGAGCATCGGCACGAAAGGCATTCATGTTGTGGGAGGCATTGTGAGGCCTGTACCTTGCTATAATGATTGGTGCCTGTTTCCTTCTGTGGACCTGTCGGCGCCTAGGGTGGCTGTCACTCACGCCGTGCCAACGAGTCTGGCTGTCTGACCTTCAGGTCTGCATAGCACACGTGGTACCACAAGCCTGGCCATGGGGGAGGGATGCACCTTCCCTGCGCCCAGCAGGAGAAGCCTGCCTGGCACCCAAAACCCAACCGGACCATTCACCCCCAACAGGCAACCAAGCAGCCATGCTCTGCTCTAGCCGTGGAGTCCATCATGGCCAAACTGCCTGTCCAGTTGTACCCCAAGATGCGCTCCCCAGTTCACAAAATAGTGGGGCCGGGGGGGAAGCCATACCGTGCTTTCCCTGACACAACAGCTCACCGTTACTTTGGAGATTTCCCCCCTTCCTAAAAGCCAGAGGAAATCCTCCCATTTCTCTGCAGGCTGCTGCCTGCTGTTTCCAAGCTCCTCGACGGCTGAAGGGTATTCACCTTAAACCTATTTTAACTTCATTTTTATATCTCTGTCTGGTTTCTCCATTTATTTCCAATCAGTGTGGGTCTTGTTCTCTGACAGGGTTAGAATCACCTGGCAGTCTCACTGTTAAGGCTAACAGAAATGAAGAGTAAGGGATTTCTGGTGTGAAAGCGACAGCCACCCTCTGCAAGCAGGGGTGGAAACGAAGATGTCCATTACTGTGGGACCAGGACCAACTCACTTGGTGCTGCTTTGATGACTTCAGTTGCTGTCACAGTGTACGGCTACTTTGTAAACTTGTTTTCGCATTGTTCTGTTGTAGGTACCTAACTTGTATATTCCTAAATTCTTTCTTTGGCTTATCTCAAAGTTATGGAGTGTGTCTATGCTGCATGCACTGTGTACAAATCCACCTTATAGATATTCATATACTTTACTTGCAATCTGGTACGCATCTTGTTTCATATATAACAGATGAGCTTCCTGCTCTCATCACTTTCAAATTATTCGCTCCAGAACAGCGTTCAGCCAAAACTGAGTATTGTTATTTCCCTGTCCTCCGTGATCTGTCAGCTGCGTTCCACACAATTAAGCCTCTTGTTCATCTTACAATCCTGCCCTCGCTTACCTGGCTTGGTCATTTTCTCCTTCCTCTCCCCTAACTGGGTCAGTCAGAGGCTCTTCCCGATTCCTCCTCCAGTTTTCCATGGAGGTACCGGCAGGTCCTTACCATGGCCCCATTCTCTTTTTCCAAATTCATGATACCAGCCTCCACCACAGACAGCCATATTTCAATCATCTTTCTCTCAACAGACTCTTGTTTAACATGTCTCTGTAATTCAGTAAAGTAATCAAATTTAAGTTACTGGAGAGCCCACCTTAATCCTCTCTTCTTCCAATGTGGCTACAAAACATGTAAGGCAACACTAATATACAGAAGCTACCATCCAATACGCTGATCAATACTGTCTCAGTTTTAACTTGTATTCTCTCACTTATACATCTATCTCTTGTCTGACATGTGAAGGTCTCTGTTTGTACATCACAGCCAGGGCCTCTGTCTCTCATTGTCTTAATTATAGACTCGATGTGCTACAGATATATAAATCATGGAAATTTAATCAGACTTATTGCATCCCTCATCTGCCAGCACAGACTGAAATGAAAGCTGTGGTGAAATAAAGGTTATTCCAGATGAGAGGGAGCAGCAATGCTACATTATTCTCTCAAGCATTTTCTCAAGATAAAGTATCTCTAGGGGACCTCTTCCCTCACACACACCCAGGTGCAATCCCCAACTGCAGCTAAGTCATTTATTTAAAAGTTATAGTCAACATATAAGACACAGATCCAAGCTGACAAGCTGCAGGTGGTTTGTTTGCATGGAAGATGGGAAGGCAGGAAAGTTCATGAGATGGTCCTGGGGATGCCCACAGTGTCTTTCAGAGGCAACAAAACTCCGAGGGGAGAACATGGGGCAGGTGAGCACAGGCTGGTGCATGGAGCAAGTGGGCTAGGTTTCTGTCCTGCCCCACTCCCCATGCTCCTTCCTTTCCAGGCTGTTGTGATCCCTGGTTCCTTACCAGACCCACCACAACGCTACCCTTCACATCTTTCTTTCAGCTGCTCCTTGCTGGTGGCACAAAGAGCAGAAGAATGAGTCTGTCTGCATTTATACCAACCTCAAGAAAAGCCCAGCCACGAAACAGCAAGCTGCCACCTCCATAGCCAGCTCTACCAGTTAGGGCACAGTAAATACTACTACTGGAGTAAGCATTTAAGCAGACATGTGGGGCAACTTGTCAGGTAATTTCCATTTGCTTAATCAGATCCTGTAACAGGTATTAAATAGTAACGTGTCCTTACAGTGCTGAGAACCTGACTTATCCACAGGCTATTTCCTAGTAGGAAATTGAGGCTGATAAAGTGAATCTGCTCAGCCTGGGGTACAGCTATAGAAAAGCCAAATACATATCCAAATTGGGATGGAAAAATCTCATCTTGATATGAGAATTTGGGTGAAGTGCCATAAGTACTTGTTGTCTAAGGGACACGGCACACTGAAGTTTTTAATCACTGTGCATTGCCAGTGCCTGCATGATTAGCACCTATTGAGATCAACTAGTTTAATCACAGTAATATCCCCCAGGTCTGGATGGGTTTGTAAGTCGAGCCCCAAAACGTTGTCTCTACAGGGAAAATTACCCATTACTGACATTGGCTACACCCTAACAGATGCAGATGAATAAGTAAACACATTAAGCTGCTGAGGTAGACTAGGACAAACAGCACTCGGCACTGCTTAGTAACCACTCTGTGTTACTCATCTGCCAACGTGTTGGCTGCTATTTGACTTGTTATGTCCTGATTGACACTTGGAGCTAAACAGCATTCAGCCTTTGTTCCTTTTGCAAGGAAGGTATGAAATCTGAGTATCTGTGGTTTTCAAAACAGCATTTAAAAATGAAGATGAAAGAGTTATTATAATACAGCAGAGTATAAAATCAATGCTGGAAAATTATTTTAACTTCAAAACACTCCTATGAGCATTACTGTATGGGATGGAATATAACACAGATTATAGCCACTATTCATAAGTAAAGATGAAAGCAGATATTGTGCAAAAATTTGGGGGATAAAAAAAAGCAGAATGAAGTACTAAGTCAGACCAGCAGAACTGTCAAATGTGTTAGACTGTATTCACAAACACTCATGTGTGACATGTAGGCACAAACATAAACATTTGTTTAGTTTGAGTAATTTTGCTTTTTACAGTAAAAGGCTTTTTTATTTTTTGAAGGAGGGCTTTTATCTAATGCTGGAATTTTAAATGTCTTATATCCTGCAAGGACTGTTTGAAGCAGTTCCAGAAGAACTGCTTTTCATTAGCAAGTGCTGACTCAACAATCTGTAGAAATGTATTGAGTTCATCAAAAAATTTAAAGAAAATTATTTGGTTTTACTTGTAAAAGGCTAAATAATTGCATTTGGTCTTCATCAATTCAATCACTATATACTATAAAAGTTAATGTTTCAAATATGTTATCACTTGAAAATCAGAATAATAAAGCGAAAACAACCTGGTTTGATTTGAGTGAAGTCTTTGATAACATGTTTTTTTGATGACTTCAAGTAAAGTGATTCCCAAATGTCATTCCTCAGTAAATTTTGAAATTTCTATATCGGTTTTATCAGATGGCAAGTAAAAGACATCATTTGTTATATCTTTATGCACTTTTTCAAAGCCCCTGATTATAAAGTTAGAGCAGGGCGTTAAAATCATGTCCATTCACCACAGGCTATAAGAGAGCTTGAAGCCAGCACTTATCTATCTCAGAGAGATTTACTCACATCATTTTCTTCCCCAGTTTGTTTTCTGTTCAGCTGGCCTGCAGCAGTAGCCCTGGGAAGCACAGATTCTTCCTTTCATCCCTTGTTCATCCTCAGTTCTTTAGATTTAGTTCATATCAAGCATCAACATCTGAACAGATAAGTTTATCCTACAGTCACAAACTCTTCAAACTCAAGAAGTATCATTTGCTCTCAGTAAAACTACCTAAACAGCCTAGCTCCTCCACTGACAAATTCTTTCAGTGCTGTTGCACATTGTAGGAATGGTCTCCAACAGTAACCAACAGCAGATGCCTAGGGAAAAGTATGAAAACACATACTGATGGTTTTCCCAGAGGAGGTGTTTGGGATCTCCTGTGCCAGCAGTAATGTATTTGTATTTAGTTCTCCACAGTGCGATCTTCTTCCATTGATTTTTTGGTGGTGTTTTTTAGCCTGGGCTAACTCTCAGCATTTGTAAGACGTACCAACAAGTTCTACACCTAAATACACACTGTGTAAGGAAAAACATAAGGTAGTTTTGAACTCCTTACGTGCTGGGCTCAGACACCTAGATCTTGTTGGAAAGAGGTAAGGAACAATCAGTTTCTCTATTCTTTTTCCTCAGAACTGAAGAGTCTTACAAGTCACTCTTTGTAAGGGGGCATTTCCATACTTTTCTTATTTCCCTTCTCTGAAATTTCTCCAGTTCTCCACTACCCTCTGTAAGAAGAGGGGACACAAACTCTGTAGGGATTTATGCAGTCCCTTTTGTTCTCTCTTTCTTTTCTAATAATTCCTAATATTCAATTTACATTTTTATTGCTACTGAGCATTAAACTGATGCTTTCACAAGAACTATTCATTACAATTCCAAGACTTCACTCCTAAGTGGTAACATTCAATTCAGAGCCCATCACTCCACATGGAAAGTTAAGATTGCTTTTTTCCAGGGTATCACATTTATCTACATTGAACTGGTGATATAAAAATTTGCAACACAGTTGAAACTTCAAGTTTGGCATTAAAAATAATATTTAAAAAAATCAGAATTATGTTTTATTAAGAAATATTCATTTGAATCTATTTCACTGAAGAACTTCCCACCAATGACGCCACGACAGCATAGCATCAAGAGACCTCTGCACATCATTTGGCACCATTTTGTTTTGAGCAATATCACTATCTCTCTTAATATTCTAATGAGTCATCATGCTATCTTAGAGCCACAATTCCTAGAGAGAGAGAGCAGAAGCAAATCCCACCTTTATTAACAAAAATCAAGTACATTTCAATCTATCATGGGTGTAAAAGTTAAAGTTTAAAAATGTGATACAATTGCATGGTCAAGAAGAACAGAAAACAGATGAAAAGGGTTTAAGTTTTTTCATTTTTACATCCATTTTAAGCTTATTTAATGCTTTTTGAAGCATAGTTTTTAAGTGGATAACAGAATTATCATGGTGACCATGGGACACATATATACTTACAGTCTATCAAATTTATTTAAAATGTCAGTGTGTGATATATTACTAAAATAGCCTAGAGTAAACTGAAGTTTTCTTTCTTTTTGTTTTTCTTTTTTTAAGAAATCTGGAAATGCTGTCAAATGAATCATATCATCAAGAGCACAGCAGTTCTTGAGAACATCTCAGTGAGAAAAGATTTAATACGTTCAGGAAAACACCAAACAGACCACAAAGATTTAATTGCAAGTAGCACGGTATTGAAGACTCTGATGCTGGAGGCTCCTACTTAAGACCCGATGGTGATATTATCTCATTACCAAAATGAGTGTTCTGCCCCACTGGCTCTCAACTAGCCTAGGAAGCATTGTTTACCATCTCTCTTCCTGGAGGTGTTCCACCATCACATACCGAGATCCTGAACTGAAGCACTCTGATTTGGAAAAACAAAGCATGAAAAATAGAAGTACTGGGAAAAAAGCCACTAATTTGATATAAAAAGTTTATGGTGTATATCTACAGATATGGATAATACTTTGCCTCTGTGACTCCTTTGTTTTCTTTTGTGGTTTTTGTTTTTAATATAGTCAGACCTGTGAGCAAATATATACAGATCAAGAATGTAAATACTATGGTTTATAGATGCTGTTAGAAATTATTTACCCTCCAAAACATACATAGTTTTAATAACTTTGAGGGCAAGTTCTACTCTCATCTAAGCATAACTAGCTAAAAAAGAAGCCCAAAAAGAATGGGTGTTTTTTTCAGAAAACTCTTAATTTTCTAAGTCAAATTCTTCGGAACTACCAATTTTATTGAAGAGCATTCAAAAAAATTAATACTTTAAAGTCATCTGGAGAAGAAATAGCTCCTCTTCTACATCCTCATAAGCTGTTAGCATTATAAAATAATATATATGGACACACCCAGTGTTCACAAAATCTCTTATTTCCATATTTTCTCTGGCCTGATATGATTTACTTTTAAATCAGGACAAAGGAAAGATTTTTTTAGATTACCATTACAGTACATGGCATAGAATAAATGTAAGTCATCTTGTTTCCATCCAACATTCACATACAACATCATAAGCATTGCATAGGATCTTATTCTGTACAACCACAAGAATTCATGATTCAGGTCTTTTATTTCTAGTAAAAGACAGATTACCTCTTACCACGCTGTACTCCTCATTTTCATTTTATAAAAGCAACCCTTCTTTAATCTGTCAATTTAATTATGAGGTGTGAATTGTCACATTTCTAATACATGTTATAGTCCCTGCTCTGATGGCTTTACACTTTTAACAGTGCATCACTGGAGAGGGGTTGTCATGAAGACCAGTAAACCTCAGCAAAGCATTCACTCCTTGCTCTGGGACCCAATGGTGGGTAATAACTGAGCTTGACAACCAGACATATTAGCGAAGGCAAACACCTTCCATCTTTTTCATGCAGTGGGATCTGCCTGCTAGACACCTGTCTGTCACCTGAAATAGGAGACACATGGCTTGCTGAATTGGGGTAAGGAATAAGGACGACACTCCTGTCCACGTTATTAGGCTAAAATCTTATTCTGGTGCGACTCTTTGCAGGGGAACAATATATCATAACTGCCCCACCCGAAGGGTCCTGTCCTCTTCTCTTCAAACACCAACGAGTGGAGTTACGTTAAATGATTTCTGCAACTACCTTGTTTGCCAGAAGTGTCTTCAGCAAGTCAACCTGAAACTTGCTGTTGTAATATTTTCATTAACTGTTTTGTTGCTGGGAGTTTATTTAGATTGGTTTAGTGGGTATATGTGAGAAACTTCTTAACTTTAATTTGCCCCAGCTACCTTATTTGTTTTTTGGTGGCTCCTGGTCCACCCAGCTAACTGCCGCTCCTGTGGTGGGCTCATAAAGCACTGTCACCACTCAGGCACATATATCATGCATTATTTATACAACTTTTCTCTGACCAGTCAGTGCCTCCTGTTCTCCTGTATCACTTTGGCCATCCTCCAAATTACAATACCATCACTAGAGTATATTAAAACTCATATAAAGTTCTCAGCCATTTCCTTGCAGGTTGAGAGGTTGTTTTGAGATCGATTGAGGTTATTTTGATTTCCAGTGTTGAGCAGATGATAACTGAAACTGAAATGGTCCCATGGATTTTAGTTTTTGCACTTTCTGACCCTTCCAAAAGCCGCCAAGTACACAAAGTACCAAACCCTGAGAAACAGGGGAAGCTTGGGTGTGTAAAACCACAAGTATTCATTTGGATTTTGACAGAAGCTTCAGTCTTTTTGTATTTTGCCTGAATCACTACAGTGTGTATACATTACAGATGGTCAACAGGTAAATTAAAGCCCTAACCTTTATTTCTAAGTCCCAGCCTTGTACTGAAGGTGCAAAAGCATGACTAGCAAGAAAGCTGGGATGATAATGCCTCAGATGGGGATATAACATCCTACAGCCCTGTAGATATAAAAAGGATTCTGGCTATAATGTCATCAATATGTGGCAGTAAATACGAACAGCACTGCTATCTGGTGAGACGGGTGTGAATTGTCACTGAGATAATCCCGTTGCCTATTCCTTGCATTTCAAGAATCCTAAAGACTGTCCCAGTGGCACATGCCAAGTGGCAGAAAGAAAAGATTCTGCTGAAAGAGTATAACCAGCTCCTACAAAATAAAAGTATGTTCACCTTCAGAGTTTAGAGAGAGTCTTCACAGAGCCATGCAGGTCCAGGAGCTAGCTGATACCAGTGCTAGTCTGTTCAAAAAGCAAGGTAGAACACTTCTCCCTTCCTTCAGAAGATACTGACCTTACTTGTGGAGGTAAACTTTGTGTTGCTGTGAAATGAAAAGTTTACTGGATTACTTGTTAGCTTGGAGTGATCTGCCATATGGCTGTTGGAGTTTTTCATGAGTGAATTCCTCATGTGGCTGTGGGAAGGTTTTACGCAAGATAGGAAACAACTTGTAAAGTATTTTGACTGAGATTCCAGATTTGTGAGTGTGTCTTATATTCTGCATGACATTATACAGAATAGGCAGAAAAGCAGAGTACTTTCTTCTATTATATATGCAAGTGTACAATTAAGGAATGACAAAAACTACCTTTGCCTTTTGGGATGAAGTAAGAGAATTAATCATTTACTTCCCATGAGACAGTGTTATAGAGTTGAAGGGCACAGAATTATCAAATATGTTAGGCAGTAATTACAAACTGAAAATGACGTTGTAGAATATGCACCCAGAAATGACTTTGGTTTAAAACTTACCTTGGTGCAAGTTACATCTAACCAATACCAACACATAAGATCTTTAAAGCCACACATAATAAATAGAGCACTTAGATTTTATCTGTTTGGATTTGTACACAACCCAAGTGCAACAATCTGGTGCTCTCGGCACCTGTGCCATAAAAATACAGTTCTTGGAACAAGACGCCCACAATTCACTGTTTCCATATTGCATGGCAAAGTTTGTACTAATGAAACAAAACCATCCCATTTTCAGACTGAGTACACATGACAGCTCATCTCCTAAAACTCATTATAACAGACAACAATCTAACTATATCTTGGCAATCAACTGACTCAAATTATTTCAGGCTTGGTGGAGAAAATGAAAGCTTCAGAACCATGGCACTTCCACTTATCAAACTAAAGAACCTGTGGTTGAGCATACTTTACACAGGGAGAGAAAACACCTTCTGCAGTCAGCTGCCAGCAAGCCAGGGCTATAGAGGTCAAACCAACTGGTATTCAATGCCAAAATGTGGAGCCAGCTTCTACTAAACAGCAGCTGGGTAGGTGGTAGCATCTTGAGGAGCAGTGAGGTCAAAAGCAAACCATGATGCCTGGAGCTTGCCCTCATTCAACCGCATCAGTTGTACTCGGGGTGGGGAGCGAAGGAGGGCTGCATCTGTGCAATGAAATCACTACACCGTGAGTTTCCTTCCCTGATTTTGATCCCGTTTGCACTTGGATAAGAGGACAACCAAGCTGCAATCTCATAGCACTTTGTAAGTATCACCTAAAAGGAAAAATGAAATTGTTCAAAACTAATTCTGAAAATAATTCTGAAAATAATTCAGCAAGAACATAAAGGCCATGTAGAAGCAGCTTAATGGCACAAGTTTGTTTTTTTAAAGCGTTCATTTAGAGTTTACGATTTTTGTCCTATTAAAACAGAACACACTCTTATTCTTTTCCAGTCAATGCAATTTCTACATGAGATAAAGCATAAGCAAACAGAAAGTCTATGGTGGAGTTCCAGGAGCACTCCTGCATTCCTCAGAGCTAGGAACCTCTTGCACGGCAACGTCCACCCCGACTCCAGCGGCACCCTAGACTCCCTGCCAGGCTGACAGATGATGCCCTGACCATGGTTATTGATGTCAGCGCCCACCTTGACCCCAGCTACAGGACATACACTGGGCAAGAGACCTTGCAGCGCCTCGGTGAGTCCTGCGAGCCAGGAGCACAGCAGATCGCTTCCTCTGCAAGAGAAGCTATTGCAAGCACAACCCACCGGGTTTCAGATTTCTACCCCAGCTCCCCACAGAATGATGAATGCACCAAGTCTCACTCTGTGAGGTGTTTCGTGGCCTGCGACCAAGACCAATAAATTTCCAAAGAGAGCATGGTCAGCAGTCACACAATGAAAGCTACACAGTAAAATTAAAACTCAATGTAGGACAAGAGTTTTAGGGCTTTCCTGAGGTCCAGTCCTGAATAGCTAATAAAAATTAGAAAAGTGCTTGACCCCCTTTTATCACAGATGCAAAGCAGCTTTCTTCATTTACATATAATTTGCATATAACAATATACGTTACTGGGAAAAAATCATCACAACAAACCTACGTTATTCTAATATGCACATTTCTTCCTCTGCTCAGTGAATGAAAAAAAAAAAAAAAAAGACAGATGAGTAGTCATGCTTTGCTTATTACCCTTACCATAAGGTTTTCAGATACTCTGGCGGTAAATCTATTTTGAATAGCAAGCATTTGCTTGATTCTATTATTCTACAATTTCTGTGGGAGATTTCTTGTCACCTTGGAAATTATACACTTGGTTCTAGGAAGAAAAATTAGCTTTACTCAGAGGTCTAAGTAATTTGGATATATGGCATGCAGCATCTAAAACAAAAGTCTAATATCAACAAACTCCGAAGTAGATTTTATGACTGTTAAATATACATGTTGCAAAAGATTAGATTTACTGTTTTGCTCAGATTGTATTAGTCATTTATAACATTTGGGCACTGAGCAACATAAACATATTTTACGGTTCTTTCACCCTTTCTCAAAAGGATTCCAGGCTCCTAGACAGGCAAATTCAACACAAGGTTTTCTGGGATATAGGCACTGTACATACAAAGGTATTATTTCTGATGGATAACACTCTTTTAAGGTATTTTCATGATCCATTAGTTTATGAATTACATGGCAGAGTAGGGATTGTGAAGGGCTTAATCTCAGTTATATGTTGATCTTTTTCCCTTGAAGCAGCTTTTATCAAAAAAATTAAGTAGGACCAAAAATAACATGTTTGCTTCGATTGACTCTGACAGGTCTGATAGAATTTAACTGTTTTATTCTTTACTTATCAAAAGTTGGGCAGTTGGACCCATCCCTGTCTATCAATAGGAATATGCACAGATAAAAAGCAAAACAGCAAAGAATAATTCTTAGGCTTGCTTCATTCTCAGCAGAGTTACAAAAAGCAACGCAGTTGCTGTGAAATAAAATCTACAGTAGGGAATGAATTATGCAAATAAATGCCATAAAAAGATTAAGATAAAAAACAACTTGGTAAAACCTTTCAACAATGTACCGGCAAACTGACTTCATGGGAGCCAGATTTCCAGCAAAGCATCCTATCTCCACCTTGTTAGTCCTAATCCGATTCAGGTAAACCAGAAGTAAGGTGCTGCTGGCAGGTTATTTAAAGGTTAATGAGCAATTAGGCTCAAGGTCCATCTTATTCGAAAAGAGTTTTGGTGCTTTTGCTCATGGCTCGAAGACGAGACCAAACAGGGATGAGCATAATTATGGAAGTATTCTTACCCCCTAAATGCTGGTCCCCGCAAGGACTGAATTATATGGAAATTTTACACTGCCAGCATAAGTCAGCTTTATAGCTGATATCTCAACATTTAGAGCTGTTATTTATTCCTCTTTTCTCTCCTTTCCCCTTTCTTAAAGCAAGGAAAAAACCCAACAGCCCTCAAAACTGAGGGAGAATCTGCTAGTAAGCTGAAGAAGTGATGATAAAATTCTGACCTCAGGAGTTTTTGGATCCAAGCAGCAACTGTGAACACTGCTGCTAAACAGAATTTAGTGGAGTGCTTGCAGTACAATATTTAAAGAAATGCAGGTTAGCTGCAATTAAGAGATGGGTTTATTGCTGACAAGGTGTGGTAATATGTAAGAAAGTCATGGTATCCTGAGAGGGAGTTTCTTAACTTCCTTCTCATCACAGTCAATGGTGTCTGTTTCACAATGAAAAAGTGTGAAAAAATGCTGACAATATTTACATTCAAATTTCTCTTGCAAATTATACTGGTCTTCAGTATCAGCTAAGATGAAGCTAACATAACTTCAATATGACCACAATCTTTCTTAATTCTGCAAGAGCAGAACCCTCTTTTTCTTCCACATGTTACCCCAGAGGCATTGCCTGACGACGTGTAGTCAGATCATGGTTTCTTGAAGTTCTCACAACATTTTTAGGCATTACAATTGATGGTAATATTATTGCCATAAGCGTAATTGTCATCAAGAGATGAGATATCCATTTAACATTTGTATAATAACTCTTTTATCTCTTTTAATAAAACTTACGAAAAGAAGGGCAAGGTTTTGTTCAGAATCAAACCCAAACATAGCTGTCTGTTCCATAGTGTTGTGGTTTGGCTCTCCAAAGGGGCTTCTTTACACGTCAGTAAATCTGTGACAGTTTGAGAAAAATAAAAAAGAAGATTCATTATGAAGGTAAAACTGTCTGAAGTCCAAACAATCATGTAATTTTTTTGAAACAAGCACATACATGAAATTCTAGGGATAAATTGGAAAAAGTTGCCTAAGCACACCTGGAAGCATTTCAAATAGAAATTGTGGAGTCTAAGCTACCTCTGAAAATATCCAGTCATCAGTACACAAGCAAGCCAAATGCAGTCACTGAAGGTCTTATTTCATCTGCATATAGGACATTTCTTATACATGTTTCCAGTCCCCAATCACGTATTTAAAACTGATCTAGTTACATTATTTCAAAATTCTAATTTGGAGATCAGTCACAAGATCAACTTACTACAATTTAATAACTTACTAGGCTTCAGCTGAGCATATAACAGACTACGTGCACATTCTTAGACTACAAGCAAACATGAGGAAAGAAAAATAATATTTTAAACCTCTGCAAAATGGAGTTGTTTGATCTAATGATTTCTGCCTTGTGTTGGTGACTGGCTACTGGACTGCACACAGATTCATCTCCACTGACATGGGGTAACCCATTAAGCCACCGTAACTCAATTTAATCTCTGACTACTTAGACAGAATTGAACTGACAGAATTTGAGCAAAGTTTCACATTGTCAGGGTGGCTACGGTCTTCCTGAGGTAATAGGTACATTTCCAAAAGGGAGAATGTATTGAGCATTTCTGTGCTCTAAGGCTTTGTATACACATAAATGTTACACTGCCCATTTTAACAATACCGAGATAGGTAAAACAGCACGTCTAGTTTTGCGTATTGCAGTTTTGCCAATATTAGCACAGCCGTACTGGCATATTTACTTCCACACCGAAGAAGGAATGCTTCATTATTAGGGATCTTCAGCCCTGCGTAATTATATCCACGTCTATGAGCTGTAGCAGTTGTCAAAATAGTTGGACTAGCACAAAAACCCCACCCATATTAAGCAAGGTCATTTTGGAAGAGTCAGTGATAGTTTTCAGGTAGCGTGTAATGTAGGCTTCTCAGCCGTAGCCTGACACACTAATAAGGCTCTTTATGTATAAGGAAGATGAGGATGAGAAGCTGTTTCACTTGCAGACAGGAGGCAGAATTATGCTGTTACAAATGCAGGGAAAACATGTAGAAGGTAACAGAAAAGACAGCTAACAGACTTTGTCTGAACCCCAGCATGCAAAATGAGTCACTTCCATAGAGTGCAGCTTGATGATCTGAACTATCTATACAAGAAAGTGCTGACCTAGTGTGGGAAACAAGAAATGTCTCATACCTGATTTCTGAAATTCCCATTGTTTCATGAATTGCATATTGACAGCTTAAGTTTTTACCTGCCTTGAAAAAGCCAGCAGGTTTTTGCTGTTCTGAAACTAAGTCCAAACAGTTATGTTGATTAAAGACCTAAAATAGCCAATAACTCAGTGAAAATATGGGAAAAGCAAATTCACACTGCTTCTTTTTATTTCCAGAATAACATCTAGTGTTTGTGTTGTTTGAAGGCATGCATCTATGTTTGAAGATTGAAGGCCTCCATACTGCTGGCATAATGTAGGATTTTTAAAGCAGTGCAGTAGTCCATCGCATGTCACTGACTAGCAACACCACCAATCACTTTTGAAATAATCCAATGAAAGAGACATCGAGGCCATCAATATTTTTCCCATTACCAAAATGTAGAGGCCATTTGGATAATGACCAACACCCCAGAAGAGCAGTGACAGCTTCCTGTGCCATCACATGAGGTTTGAACAGAAGCCTCGTGTGCACTGTACATTGTTTTGTGCTCTGCATTGCAGCAGGCTCAGGCTTACCAGCCCCCTGCAGCCTCTGCTGGCCTGGCAACTACCGAAAACCAGTGTGGCTGAAGGACTGGCCCTTTTCCAGCTGCTAGGCCTTCCTCTTCTCTACAAGGAGCAGAGGTAAGTTCAGATAGAGGCAACTACAGAAAATCCAGTAGGTGCTTTGAGAAAAAAAGAAGAATCAGCTGGGGTTTCAGAGTCAAGGAGAGAGAAAGGGCTAGGCTGGTCACCAAAGGATCCATAGACTGCACACATGCCAATGCTAAGCTGCATCTAATATCTCTCTGAAAAAGTGCACTTTCCTCTCCCAGGACATCTATTAGTGTTTGATGTCTTCTTTAATATGGGAAGACCAGGAGAAATTACTCAGTAGTTCCTACAGGCCTGGAGATATTCTCGCAGCAAGACAGTGCAACAGGCCGCAGAAAAGCATCAGAGTCATGATAAGCAAGGACCAACCTAGGTTAAAGATATTCTCTTGAGAGGGAGAAGTGTGAAGTTTTGCCTGGGGGTTGAAGAAGTAGGAGCACCTCTCTGAACATCTACTGATGAGGAATTCCTCTGAAGTTCTTCACATCTTCCAAAGAGGAAGGAAACGTCCAATAGCAACTAAGACCTATAACAGACTAAGACACAGCTTCATTTGGCTTATACTCAGGAACTTCCCTTCAACAGGATTTTAAAGTTTAAATTTCAAATAGGGCACAACATGAGAGCTGGATATATCAGCCACTTAAAATGTATCTTCATAACTTCTGTCAAACAGTGGAAAAGGGGAGGGCTGGGGGGAGCAGGCTGTTCATCTAGTCCGGGTGGATCATCTAAGCGAATAATTTAGTCTCTGTGATATCTAAATCATGGCCTATTTATTTTAAATTTCAATAAAGGGCTAATTAGTGCTAATTACAGTAGCAGGGATAGTGACGTGGCCATTCACATATAAAGAACTTGGCAGAGACCAAACTCCACTTACACATAGATCAGCAAAAAGAAAAGAGCGCACTGTACTTTGTCACATCTCATTTGGGTTGCCTTCAAAATGCTGAGCTAGAGGCAAAAGATCCCACAGTTCATTTCCAATTCCCCATCTAATCCTCCCACCCTTAATTTATTTTAAAAGTTTAATCAGAAGTTCATAAAGCCCAGATATAAATTTTTAAATAAAAAAAATTAAGCACCTGCAGGTAAGCTTTTTAGGAACTCATGGCTGGCCCAAGTTTCGTTATGAATAGGGACTTTAGCAGTTCACTTTTCTGCAAATGCTACTGTGATAAAATGTAACTTTCATTCCCTCACAGTTGCTTCAGGGATGTGTCATTTACAGAAAATAAATAGAAGACTTCTATCACAAAGGAACCATGCTCCATTCGGGTCAATGAAAATCTGCACCTCACTCTGGAGTTTCTGGCAGCACAGTAATAACTTTTCTGCAGAAATTGTCACTAACTGCTAGAAGCCTTGGTACTAATAATGAAAGTACTTGCAGATATTCTTAGTATACAAATAATGTAATATTTGCAGAAGGAGAAACCTGGCTAAATTTGGGCTTTTCAATTTACTGTTGGTTGATGAAATTTATGATATTAGTAGTTCTTTAAAGAAGTCAGCCAGCTTGGGAATGTGGATTGCTATAATGTTCCTGGATTTCCAGAAGTCAAAGTGTTTTGACAATATCTCTCTCTAAAGGCTCTTAAAGAAACCAAGTTATCAGAAGCATGAAAATTCTTTAGTAGATTAATGATGTGTTGGAGCGTAGTAATAAATTGTTTTCACCATGGGAATGAAGTGATCAGGGATCTGCACTTGAACTTGTTCTCTTCAGTATATTCATAAATGGTCTGGAAAAGGGAATTAATAATGAGATGGCGAAGTTCGCTGATGATACAAATTACTCAGAACAGTCAATACTTCAAAAGGTATCGTCATCCTGAACACAGTGATTCAGCAACAAAAATGTAGACATTATTTAATATCGATAGATGTAAAAGAATACACATGGGGGGGAACCTAACTGCACATACACAGTGAGAAACTATAAATAAATTATTTATTATCACATCAGGAAGAATATCGGACTCTTTGTTGAGACCTCTCTGAAAACAACTGTCCAGTGCTCACTGGCAGGTAGAAAATGCAAACTAAATATTACAAATCATTATGTAAGGATGAAATTCAAAAGACAAAATATTACACCACTGTATAAACCCAGACTGCATCCACATCTGAAATAATTCACCTAGGTCTGATTGGCCCATGTCCAAAGGTTTATTAGAAGTAGGAAAGGCATATGCTGGACAACACAGGTGAAGGGGAATACCAGTATACTACTATAACTGCATGAGGATGGATGAAGGTACTTTTCAACTTGGAAGAGATGACTGAGAGGAAATAACTGTATGTAGAAGTGAGAAAAGCATGGATAGTACAGAACAATTGTTCACTATTTCTCATATCATAAGGCTTAGCAGGCACCAAGTATTACCATTTAAATAAATCAAGTATTTTTTCACACAATTCATAGCTACACTGCTATGTATATATGTGTAATATACTTTATTGCTACAAGAATGTTGTGGCTAACAAAAATATAAGTAGGTTTAATAAATAATTAGTACAATCTATAGAGAAAGGATTCAGCAAGGGCTAATAAATATAAACTGTAGATTTAAATGCATTATAAGTAGTACGTGCATTGCGCACAGTTGGAAACTGGGGAGAGTATCACTCTGTGCTTCTCCTATTCTCACCCCTAAGAAAGCATTAAGAGACCGTACCCTGCTCTGATTCAGTGTGGCCATTCTTACCCCATTATTTAGACCCAAAAGCCAGAAGTTTCATGATCTAATTAAATCTGCCTTCAAGAAACTTAAATTTGGCTTCTATTTTCAGTATCGGGCAGGAAAGCCATTAATTCTCTCTTGCAATAAATAGGGGCTGAACATTGCTGGCACAATTATTAACTCCTTCCTCCAGCAAGCATATTCTGTACTGCTGCAGCAATCCCTTCTGACTTCAGAACAAACTCTGCTCTGTACTTGCTCTTCATCTGACTGTGATCTCTCGCCTTGTTCTTCATTATATTTATCACATTGCACTTTACTGATTCTTGCATATAGAGGAAGCTTTTGCATTCTGTTAGACATCTGACAGTTACATGTAATCTTTGGTCACATTGCATTGTATTTAAAAGCAATATATCAAATTATTTTACATTCTGCAGTACAATTTTATTTTCTGAAATGACCTTTTTTTCAGCTTTGTTTCCCTGAACATTTCAGAGTGTGAAAAGGTACAAATCATTCCCAGGATGTCATACATATATAATAAGTATAAAATGTATTTTCATATTCATATTCACCAAACTATTTATATTAACAGCTTTATTGATCAGATATTTACATTAATTTTTATGGTTATGAAAATAATGTTTTTATTATAAAACCAGTAGTTAGATGGGTACATGAAACCGTATTTAAAAATGGAAAAGGCCAGAAAGCCACAGTGTGCTCAAGCTCTAAGGCAGGGTTGCTCCTCAGCACTGATGAGGAGGCAAGGTGTGCAAAACTGGCCTCATCCACTTCTCTCCCCTAAGCAAGCTTATGCACAAATTAAACTGGAGAAAAAACAAGGGTTATAGATAATGACTGAGCTTTTTAACAGCGTTTATATGCTTCACTTCCACAGCATTCTAATGAAATTTGAATGCCTAATTCTTCTGGGTTCTTTTAAAACCCCCAGTCTGCATCAACAGATGCATAAATTGCATGACTGAATGCTTTCTTTTAACATTTCCTAGTCACAGGGCAGATGAACCACATTCTGTATAAATTATAAACGGCATTTACAACAACTGAGTAAAGTGCAGGAAGGCCTGAATTAACCCAAAATACAAGGGATGATTTGTAAAAGCTGTAGTTCCTGACTGACCTTCAAAAGGTAGACGGCAAGCGAATAAACAGCAGAAGGCTGGTTCTCAGAATAAATCAAAAACCCATTTCCCAAAACTTTAAAGCCTTTAAAATACTGACTTTACAGCAATAGAAACAGTGATACAGGAAACACGTATTTTACTTCTTCATCTTTTTGCATCAATGGATACAAAACTACTCTGCAAAGTGGGTGCAAATACGTCTGTCACAGGGCAGAAGCTCTCTGAGCAACAAAGGCCAAGAGGAAGGGTTGGCGGGAGACCTTGCAAAGTAGCAGCTCTCCGGAGATGCTGAGTCCCATGAGCGCCAGGAACATGGGCACTACAAAGAACATCACCCTAATTCAGGTTGACCTAGTTCAATTTACTCGCTCTGAATAAACAACCTTAGAGACAGAGGTTCTCTGACACCTTAGGAATAAAACAGTGCTTTTAAATTCTGTGTATCCTGTAGTGTTTGGGTAAGGGAGGGTGATTTTTAGGGTTGGGGGCTGTCACAAGGCCAGATACAGAAGCTAAAAAGGAACATCACACAGTGCACAAGCCTGATGCATTTAACTTTTTTTTTCAGCAGGTCTATTTATTGAGAGATTGATTCTGATGGTTTGAATCAACACGGTGTTAGCACACTCTGCTTCTTCATTTTGATAATTAATGGCAAGCTTCTCAAATGTTGGCTGAAAATTTTCCTAGGCAGATTTTTTTTTTTAGCTTGGCTTCCTGAGGAAATGAAGCTTGCGTGCATCACACTGTCTCTCTGTCATGTCTGTTCAGCCTCAACCAAATTAAACAGAGTAGACTTTTTTAAAATAGTAAGATCTTACAAAAGAGCTGTACAACATTCAGCACGTCATGGAAGGCAGCTCCCAAAGTCATTAATTTTGTTGCCAGCAGAGGAGAAGGGCAGTTGATTAGGTTCAGCTGGTAGCAGCTGCTGGCCATGCTGGACACGTACAGGTTAGCCACCTTGCATGCATGCATCTCCAGAACGGCGTCTGCTGGGTCATTCCCAGTCATTAGGCCAAGCAACGGTAGCTAAAAGCTGTGGAAAAAAATGAAGTGCAACACCATGGCAGAGATGCTATGGGGAAGTAAGGAATCTCACTGTGAGGACACAGAAAGATTGGAAGGCACCATGGCAGAGGGCAGCTCAGTGTGACAAACATGACATACCGTACCTCAAGAGATACAAAGCAAAAGCAAACCAGTACTCATTAGTTCTGCCATTCAAGGAATAATCTGGTTCTGTTGGGTTTTTCCCTTCATCTCCCTCAATCCATCCACCTCCTATTTTCCAGTCAGACTTACCCTGCTCCTGTGTACAAACTTCTGTACAACCACAAAGAGCTACAGATGGGTATTCAGTCACCTGTTAGATGATGGGTCCAGGATAAGCCCACAACATATGATTAACCATAAATATATATCATAAGCCAACATTATATGTGATGCAAAGCAGTGATATGATAAGCCATATGATAGATGATACGTAAGGTGACTTATGCGATAAACCAATGTCTATTTACATAAGCAAGTGCCAACTCCACACAACAACCGGAACATTGAAAATGTGCCCCTCCATTGGACCCACAAAAAAAGAATACCTAATGGCTCACGTAAGATGGAGGATGCCCTTCCTCTGCCCGCTTAAGAAGAAAACGTGCTGATGTGATGAAACAGAAGGTCTCTGCTCACAAGTTCGTGGGATGATAATAGGTGTTTGTTGACAGCCTCAGCTTCCCGTATGGAGAGGAGGATCATCGTGAAGAGAGTGAGTACTTTCACATCTGTGCCACAGACAGTAGTGTAAGACCAGAGCCACCTGCCAGCATGACCACCAGGCAGAAGGCTGGCAGACCCCTTTGCCTAAGAAGGAGATGACAATACACAGCCTGCCTGCCAGTAACTCCTGACATCCATCTTTCCACTCACTGCCATTTGCAATTCAGCAGAACCAAAACACTAAGAAAAGCTCTTGCACCCTCCCTCTTCAGTACTGTAATATTAGTAAGGTTCCTTGTTTTGCTCTGGAAGAGCAGGTTTTTTAAACAAAAGGTGGAGAGGGCTGCAGAAGGAAAGCTGGACTCAGAGGCAACGCTGCTGCAAGCACAGCAAACCCTTTGTTAGCTGCTGCATGCAGGCGGCAAAGCGGCACTCGAGCAGACTGCATGGCAGCTCTGCAACTTCATCAAGCATCACGATTGGCATCAGCCCATTTTGAAAAAAGAAATGGTGTTTGTCACCTATAACTTACTGCAGTAAAACCAAGCTGGGAAGATTTTTAGAAATCAGTAGAATTTAAAGCAGAACAGGCAACCTGCTGTCTTGTATGTGACATAATGCTTCACCTGCTTACCACTGCTCTCCCCAGTGAGCTGGGTTATGAAAACAAACAAAAAAATAAATCTTGAAGAAATTAAGCTAATATCTATGCCAAAAATGGCTGTGATACCTCTGTCCCAGGCTCTAGTAACGACAGTGAGTTGATTATGAGAGATATGCCCAAATGATCATAATTATGATCAGATATGTGGAGATGTCATAATGAAGAGGAAAGCAAAAAGACCTCAAAGTCCTTGCTGTCCTGAGTTAGGGAGGAAATTGTTTGATCCCTCAGCCAGCTGGAAGACAGCAGTTATCTAAAAGAGAGGATTCCCTCCACTGCAGAGAATGGGCCTCATCTCTCCAAGGTTTTATGACCAGCTACGCCTGTCCCTAAGCTTCAGAGAAAAATGAAATTCTAAAAATCCAGAATTAACCTAGAGAATCAGCCTCTCGCTTTCTGCAGGCAGCCAGCTGTAGCCCTGAAGCAGAAGACTTTTTTTTTAGTCATTGTCTTTACACAGAGCTGAGTGTGTGGAACACGTTGAGGGCAATGAGAGCTTTCTGTTCTTCTCCACAGCTTATGAAAGAAGGGAGTGACAAAGAACAAATATAAGTTCACAGATGTACAGATTGCACAGAAGAAATGACCTCCACAGCCATCCACAGAGATACTCAAAAGCCTGTTCCCAGAGTCAGATTAAAGTGTATCCAATTGGATTAAATTCCTAGCAATGGCAAGCTTACCACCTACCTACACTGGGAAATTATTCCTATGTGTAATCACCCTCACTGCGTCTTTATAATGATTGAATTTTTCAAGCTTTGGATCTGTTCTGTCTTTTTCTGCTAGACTGAAATCTACACTTGATTTAGTTGTCCCTTTGTTCCTCATACATTGGTAATGCCTTCTTATTGTCTTAAGCTCTACTGGCCAGTAATAATTTCTTATTACTTTTATCTTCTTTAAAAGTAATTTACATTTTGTAGATTCAGTTTTCATTCCCTGTTATGCCCCCCTTTTCCATACTTAACATATTGATTTCTTGTTTAATTATCACCTTTGAGCCTTCTTTACCAGGCTAGCTTTCCTCTCCAAGGTAACTTACTTGTGTGCTCATTAAAGTGTAGCCTTTAGAATACCCAGCAGGATTTCCTTGAGAAGACCCATTTTCCATTAAAATTTCCCCTTCTAGCACTCAGTTAGGGAAACAAGTTGTTCTGATGAACTGGTCGATTTTGTGTTTCACATAATACTGCCTGGTGCCAAAGTCTGTTTCAGCAAAGCAGAGGATACTGTGGTACCCACAAGCTTTTGGCGATCACTGGCTGACACTGCTCGGTGCATCAGAAAGTCCAGCACTGATTTATCTCCTGCTCCATGCAGACATTTCCTTCCTATGATGTCCTCGAGAATTTCCTGAGATTGGATCTTTAGAGAATTCAAGGTGTTCTTTTTCCTAATGATGTTCAGAAGCCATCCTCATTTTGGATATACTGATGGCAATGCATCTTTTCCTCACAGGTTGTGGACAAGTCCTAGAAAGCAATGCTTTCCATTGCGACAGAATTTGTGCCCTGCACGCCTGTAACAAATGTCCACCAGTCACACATTCTGCTTTGCTGTTAGTAAAATGGATGGAAATTTGTGCCATTTTCATGCTACACTAGAAATTCCAAATTAATTTTCCTCATTAGATTTTTTTGAAATTAATAATTTTTTAAATTATCTTTAAAAAGTACTATGGAAATATTCTTTCCCTTTAACATACCAATGAAATTAAAATTATCCTTGTTTTTCATACTTTGATATCTGCAAGTGCAATATCATGCAGAGAAGTCAACTGCACAGTTTTTATTGTGCAAGGAAACTGCCAGTGTTAATGGTGGTGCTTTTGTCTGGGTTTTTTTTTTTTTCATTCTGGCATTTGTATTCCAAAATAAAACAGGAGTAGCAATGAATATTGATCAACTTTTTATTACCCAATACATCAAACATTATACACAAGTTGCTTTTATTAAAAAAATGTGGTACTTGGAAATATTTTTAGATATTTCCTGACTCCTCTAAAACAAAACAAATAGATTTCTTATCCCACAAGTTACTAGACTGTATAGATAAAGCTATATGAGGTACAAAAAGAATTTAAAAAGCACAAGTAACACCACGTTCAAAGCAAAAAGTATTACGATAAGTACTTTTTTTTTTTAAATTAAATTCAGGTAGCCCCTACTTACTCACCAGCACTACCAAGATGGAGCCATTCAAGTCATGACTAATCACCTAACTCCAGGCAAGTTCATTCACATCAAAGGAAAGAAACCAAACACAAAGACCTAGTATGTCGTAAGGATCACACTGGAGCTGGGCAAACACAGTTCCTTCTCTAAAGTTCCAGGGAATTTCTCTGGACTTTTGCATTTCTGAACCAAAGTGGGAAGAGAAGAGAGTGCACAAAGGACAAATAATCCCCAAGGAGGCATGACACCTGTAACCCCTAGTCTAAGAAACATCAAAAGTATATTAAACAAAAATATCACCGTGGCAACAGGGGAGTCTGAAGGAACCCCAGAATATGTTGTGGCTTGTTACAGCCTCCTCCCAAGGGCACTGCTCAGGGTTGTGAGCAACACAGGTCCAACTCTTGAAAAGAAGGAAATAACTGAACCCAGGTCTCCCATACTGTGGGTAGGTGCTGAAGTCATTGGGCTTCAGGGTAAAATAAGGAGAGCACCTCCCTTGTCTTTCTGAAACTTGGTGAACTTCTGTGCTTTGCTTTCATTATATGTAGTCAAAAATTAAATAGTATTATCAGGGGTAAAAGGACCTGGGAGTACTGGTGGATTGCAAACTGAACACAAGCCAGCCTGCTGCCCTTGCAGCAATGAAGGCAGATGGTGTTGTGGGCTGCCTCAGTAAGTCTGCAGCCAGCAGACCGAAGGATGGGATGATTCCACTCTCCTCAGCACTTATTAGGCCACATTTGGAATACTATGTCCAGTCTTGGTCCTTCTAGCTCAAAAGAGACGTTTAAAAAATTGGAGAGGGTCTAGCTGATCAAGATGATTAAAGATGATTAAAGGACTGGAGAACTGGACAGATGAAGAAAGGTTGAAAGAATTGTGTTCATTCAGCATGGAGCTGGGGTTTGAACACAGTCTTCCAACACTTAAATGGTTGTTCTAGAGATGATGGAGATACTCTTCAGAAAGAGGCCCAGTGACAAACAAGAGGCAACAGGCCAAGCGGCTTCAGAGGAAACCCATCCAGGTGTAAGAAGAAATTCTTCAACATAGAGCAACCAAACTTTGAACAGGTTGCCCAGAAACACGGGGGAACTCCCTTGAAATCACCAGGCTTGATGGACCCTGATAATCTCATCTAAGGTCCTGCTTTCAACAGGAGCTTGGAGCAGATGATCTCCAGGGCTCCCAACCTAGGCTTTTCTATACAATTCCATAACTACCAAGGTTTTGTTCTGACTAGAAAACACAACACAAACACAAATACTCAATGCTACTAAAAATATAGAATTTTCAGTTCAGGCTCCAGACTGAAAAGCAGACTTGCCGTGTAGTTTTAGTGCAGTTTCATCAATGCATTATATCTCCAGTCACCTTCACTGAGGACTTTCTAAGACACTGTTATAAACTTTGTCAGTAAATTTAGATAGAAACATTTAGCTGATTTTTGATGTCTTTTATGTTGTGCCTCAAATTGTTGATAGGCATTTATTCAATGTAATCCTATTTATTTACTAACCCTGTACACTACATGCTGTTTCCCCGAACACAGTAAGAAGCAAACAGCAGGAGACAGTTTCTTTACCCACAGTGTCAAGCACCTCTTTCTCAGGGTCATGTCGCAACAGGTCCTCAGGCTGGTGGGCTTCCTTGCTCCCTTTTCTGTGCATTTCTGTAGTGCTCTTGCCCCTTACACACATCCACACAAACACAATAAAACTGATCCTGTTATTTTCAAGACATCAAAAAAATTCCTCAGATGGTCTAGCTAAGGCCTTACCATGACTAGCACACAGCCTGCTCTGGACAGAACAGCTGAAGACTATTGCTAAGTAAAAGGAAATTTAAATATTTTGTTTCAGTTTGCTTGCACAGCAGTCCTGAAACACCTTCAGAGCAACAGGGTACAACTGCAAAACCACACACTTATATGCTTGTAAAACACTTACCTAACCATTGCCTGACAGTGATTACCATGACAGCACTATGCACAAACACCTCTATTCTACATTAATTACAAAATAGATAACTTACAGAGTTCCGCTGGTAGCCAAAACCAGACTCATCTTCCATTTGCAATGTTTCAAGAGTGAGCTCTCAGGAGAGACTAATTCCACTCACTATCTTGAATTAATATATTGGGTAGATATACAGGGCCATGTTTTGATGAAAACAAAGAAAAGAGCACCAGGAAATATTACGAGTGAAAAATTGGCAAAGTAGGAAATAAAGAAAATGACGCAGCCATGTTACCTTATAACCCACTTCACTTGAATTCATGCCCACATGACAAATATATACTTTATTAATGAAAAAAAATTGGTTACACAATTTGGAACAAAAAGTAAACAATATTTGCAAAATTGGAGACTCTATTTTCAACTCTAAAAGGAACCTTTAGCAGAAAAAAATAATATGAAGCAGGAGAGAAGCACTACCATTGTACGTAACATTACCCAGGGCAAAGCCAAATATTCTGATTATCTCAGCAAGGTATCACCTTGCCGTATCCCTCTGATAAGCCTGCCTTAGAAAAGCACAATATCCAATGGAAGCTTTTACAAGGCATCTCCCATAAAAGGCTTGTGACAAGAAATATGAAAAACTAAAATTTTGGTAGAAGCAATATATTCACCCTTATGTCTTCCTCTATGCCTCCAACACAAAGGGGAGAGCGCACTTTTGTTCAGCTCGTGCTGTAATTCTCTCATTAGTAATAGCATTTCTGACAGCCCGTGATGCCTTATTTAAGAGGATGTTTGAAAACTTGAAAGAAACTACAGGAAAAACTGGTGATACAGAACTCTTGCCTCATGGTTAGAAATTAAAGCACCTCAAGGAGATTTGCTTAACAACAAAAGAGGGCTGAGATGCCTTGATCCCAGCCTTTAAGTATTTTCATTGAATAATATCCAGTGCTAAAGGCTTTTTAATCCAGCAAAGATTCAACAAGTTAAGTCAAAGCTAAATTCAGACCACAAATAAAACACTTCACCTGAACACTCAGTGTTGGTATAGATGTGGTGGACTCTTTGTTCTCTGAACTCTTTAAATATGAACCAGAGATCTTTCTAATGAAGTTCACCTTGAAATAATGGTCTTCAAGCAAGACTTACAGAGCGATGCTCTGTGGTCAATGCTAAGGCTGGACTGGATTACATCACCAAAATGATTGGGCTCTTCTTGTCTTAAGGTCTATGCAGCAATTACATTGAGACATGCTTGTAATTCACTCTAAGCACATTTTGTAAATAATTATTAAAGTGTTACTACACCCTTATTGACATATTGAAAGTTATTTTCATGTAAATGGGCTACATTTGTAGAGAACATTTTGACTACTGTCCTAGGACTCACATAATTAACGAATTACAATTTAACCGCGATACAGGAAAATTCACATATAGAAATTCAATGGCTGATCTGCTCAGTGCTAGCTGCAGAAGTCCTATGGAGACTAAAAAGTATTCAAGCTATTCTCCAGTGTCATATTTGCCTGAAACCCCAGCTGCTTTTAATGAGAGCTAAGAATCTCTAATATTCTACCAGTGTTTAGCTATTGGGTATATTAGTTTATGAGGCTCAGCAAAGAACAGACCTTGTTTATTAACCTTTCACTAAACCCCTCACAAACTCAAACACTGGCGAGAGAATAAGAACAAAAATGGACATGAATGTTATCAGGAAACGTATATATTTATTACTTTCCGATTTCCCCAGCACTTGACAGTCTACTTGATAACCATTGAATTTTCATTACTTTCATTGATTTGGTCAACTCCTTTTAGTTCAGAACATGAATGAGCTGAAAAGTGAAGAGCCAAAATAAAATTCCCTTTCATAAAGCATTTGTCTTCATACAGAATTCACCAGCATAATTACACCCCTATAGTTCTGATGGTATAACTCCCCATGTGCACGCTTGAATTCTACAGGCATTCACACAAGATTAAAAAGCATCCACAAGGCATAATTATGCTACTATAGTCTCTGATAAATTTCCTCACATAAAGAAGACCTTTCAACATTGAAAAGAGAGGTTATTTGGAAGAAAACCTGAAAAAAATAAAGAAGTCCCTTTGATTTCCTAATGTAGAAATTTTATGAGGCTTTCTGCTCTTCAGTTACAACATATTATATATGCATGCACACACAAAAAAAAAAAGATTAGAAACATGAAAACAACAGTTTCTCAGATGATTCATTTTGACTGACCTCCGGTCAAAGCACCTTGACCCAAAATGATATCACAGTTACTCAAGGATATTTACCAAGGTTTGGGAATTTTTAAAGATCTAGGTAATTTTCCCTTTTAATATCATGGGTACAATTGATTTGTGGCATATGTGATCATCAATTCTGCAAAGTAGCTTCTGTAAGCTGTACTTAAGAGCAAACTGTTTTGTGCCACTGCATAAAAATGGATCTGAGCTCTCAATACCATAATGAGAGAGGAAATGACAGAATTACAGTAGGTTTTATATTCTCTGTATAAAAGATTAACATAATAGGTCTGATCTTACCCTAGTTCCTTCACCTTGTAGCTACGACTTCCAGTGCTCAGACTTAAACTTACAAAAAAGCTAAACATATGAAGGTAGAGGAGTTAACGTTTCAGGCATCCAAGCAACCGTAACTCTTTTAAGAAAAACTGCGCATAAAGGGTTAAAAAATTTAGAGTCTTCAGAAATGAACTAACTTTAACTCCACATTTCCCTCAGGTTCTCATTATAGAAGAAAAATAAGGTTGTCTGGATGACTTTAACTATGTGTTTTCTTTTTTAATATATTTCATTTTATTGAAGTGCAATATTTTCACTACATTTCCTAGGTTTCAGTTATTTTTGTATAGCTAATGCACTTCTAAAATATTTTAACACAAATATTCTAATACATTCTGCTTTTACGTAGTTTCTTACAGGCATTTTTCTTGGATTTCTTTTCTGTACAACTGTTAAAAATGTCATACATGAGCACTAAGAAAGAACCACACAGATAATATGGTTTTAGGCATCAAAATACACAGGGTGAAGCCGGTATGTTGCTTTTCAATGCTTTCCTATCATAATAATAGCATTAACGGTCAAAGTGATGAAGCTTAACCTTGATTTACAATTGATCACTAGATCAGAAATGTTAATTATTATGACAGGGCTCAAGACTTCTTGTTTCTTAGTCCCAACTAGAGTTAGGCATCTTTAGGAAGAGGAGGGAAACCAGCAGGAAAGTAAGTGAAAGCTTCAGTATCAGTCACTCTGTGCTGTTTGGAAATGTAACTTAGTAAGTTAAAAAAAAAGAAAAAAGAGGGGGGTGGGGGGGAAAGCGCAAGGGCGGGGAAGGTTGCTGGGACATAACTATGGAACAGCCAAGCGTTGAGAGAGCATTCATTTGCTGCGTGGTAGAGCTGAGTTCAACTCTGCATTGCCTCCAGGCCTGCCTCTTCTGCCTCCCAGAGGCCCAGCCTCATCGCCGGGCCAGTCTCATTGTTGCTGCCACAGATGCTGGAGGATTTCATAAAAGATGTTGCACTCCCACATTACATGGGAAGGAGAGCATCCTACCCTCCACCGACCTAGCTGCTCCTCACTGGCTGAGCTCAGACGTCGCAATAGCCAGCTGTAGAGTAGTTGACCCCACCTTGGTTACTGGATATATAGTCATAATTAGGCACAACGATATCGCTAATGGTTTTCTTAATTTTAATCTGTATTTCTTCAATTCTAGCCTGTACACAAAAGTTTGATTAATTTTAGGTCTATGGTGAATCTGAAGAGTCTGTACTGCTAATTTCTGAGATAATTCCACATTAATTAAAACAGCAAATTTCCTACAGAGTCTGTTGAAAATAATTTTATTGAAACAGTGGGTGGTGGTGTAAAATTAGTGAACATCCATCTTACACTCAAAGAGGAAATAAGGTCAAGTACAAGAAAATATATTTTCACATATAAATCGCATAAGTTGCCTTTGGTTCCAGTACAACACAGATGCTATGGCTCAGAAGGGGAACTTGCTCCTCTATCACCTTTCAGAGTTTTAATAAGTTAACTTTAATAAATCTTCTTGTAGCAATTTAAAGCACTTAAACAGCGTGCTGAGGTACAAACATATACTCCTTCTGTTTAACTTGCTACGTGGTCCATAAGCTCCCGCAGAGGGGCAGACCTAGCTACAGACACATGCTTGCTTCCTCCTGCTGCATCTGCGATATGCGCTACCTACAGGATTCAATGAACTCTACTTCAAAGCCTCCTTTCTCAAAAATTTCTAGAGCCCCCCACCTCATCTCCTAAATACGGTCAGACTATAGTATGCAACCCTTCAGAACCAATTATTCCAACACTGGAAGCATCACGCAGTTATTCTTAGCACAAGTGAGTTACATGAGTTTCTGGAGACCTATCCAATGATCACCGAGATCATGCCTTAAAATTTCCGGGAGCCTCCTACACCCCAATATTCAGGTACATAAATACACACTGAACATTCGTGCAATTAGTAGAGATGTCTCATGCATTCTTCAAAGCAGTACCCAAACTTACCCTCAGAGCTGTGAACAACACCTTCATGTTTGGTAAATACTAGCAGCTGCATCTGAACTGTACATAGAGAAAAAGATGAGAAAATACTGTGTTCTGATTATAGCAGCACACACTGCTGGACAAACTCTTCTGCACACTGCACGTAGGCAAAAAATCAGCAGTAAAACCTTAGTGTTATCTCTCCTCAGAATAATTTTGTTTTATGCCCTAGTAATATAACCAGATTAAGCAGACATATTTTAAGGACTGTTAAAAAAAGCTATCTGATATGTGAGTGCACCAGCAACAACACAAGCTTTAAAATCCTACAAGCCATTTTGAGAATTAAACAGAGATTGACAGTATCTCTATTTTGTAGTGCCAACTTTTGGAACACTTCGCATTTGTCATGAAACATATGATGGTGTTGGCAGCCGTTCCCAGTTAGCACTGGTCCCCTTTGTGAAAAGCCACTGCTTAAACAAAGAACTAGATATGGTCTCATCCTCAACAAATTTGAAGTGTATTTGCTCCACTGATGAATTATTGCTATCCTGGACAGGAGGTGGAAAGCATGCAGGATTCTGCAGCACACAGAAAATAAGCTCTTCACAGTTTTGTAGGCTGTACACACGGAGCTATTCTATCACTTTTCAGCAACTCCAGCTTACATTATATCTACAGACTTACAGTAAGATGAGATAGTCACAGTATTTAAACCTTCAAACAATCTACGCTGCAAATCTGCCAGCCTCCTGTTCCTCAGAATGTTTCATCTCAGCTAAAAATTATCAGTCAGAGGGGTAAGAATACAGAGGTATGCAGCTGACTGTAATGCATTCCACCAGACAGTCTTTATGAATTTTTTAGCTGAACTTTCTGCTGTCCTTGTTCTTGCCAACTACCTGCAGAACATTTTGGAGACAACAGCAATCCCCCAGGGGTTTACATGCACTATTCAATTCCCAACAATAAATATATATATATATATATATATCTCCCCTTTTTCTAAACTGAGTTTCATCTCTTATTTTCGTTCATCCTAAATTACAACTAACATCCAGAACTCGCACTGCATAGCTCAGAAACTAGCAGAAATTGCCACATTCAATTAGCACAGCAGAAGCAGCAAACTAGAAATAGGATTTCATTCACTTTAATTCACTAGTTGGTTGCCATAAATACTCATCTGTAAAACATGGAATTCTGAATACTCCACAGACATTATTTTCCTTTCATGAAGATGTTTGTTTACTTTGGCAGTGGTTCTCTTGGGAGAAACTTTAATGACTTCCACTACCAAAAAAACCCCAAAACAAAAAAGAAACAGAAACTGCCACTAGCAAGCAAGAAAATATTAGTCTAATGTGCTGGTTAAACTCCAGGGCAAAAAGGAGAAAAAACAGAGTAAATCATTACTTTGCATTCTTGTGACTAGAACCCATACCCTTCAAGTCCAGCAGGCAGCATAGCTCTTGTGATGGAAGCAAGGCTTTGAATAAAGGAAGAAAGCTGACCATCTCCTGTGAATTTTAAGAAGATTTTTAGCTTTAAAAACAAACAAACAAACAAAAACATAGCATGGGCATGGGAAGAACAGAATAAAGCAAACCTCCTCAATACCCGGCGTTAAATTTTCCCCCTGCTTTTAATTTCATTCCAACTCACAGTGATCTAACAAAGGATTCTTTCCCAATTTTGTTATATCTGGACAATTAATATTTTTTTCTTTTACTGAGAAAAACCACCAGGGAAAAAGGCAAGCTACCATGACTCAATAGACTGCTCACTGCTGAAAAAGACTTGCCTACCTCCTTCCTAAGAATGCATGATTATTATTTTCAGAGTTTTAAAAAATCAAGAATAGAAAAACAGTAAATGAAACACATTGATATAAATCTTCAGACCTCTTTTTCCTGTGAAATGTCAAACCTCATCATCTTTTTTTCTACATGAATAACCTGCAGTCCCAGACTGTTTTCCACGTTTCCATGGGAGGAAAAAGTCATTAACAAAAATCAACTTTAAGGTTAAGAGGAAGCAGCTCTAGCAAAAGTATGTGAATCATATATTTTTGTTACCAGTTAGAACAATGTGCTGTTCCTGGAATGCATACACAAGCCTGTTTCAAAGCTTAAACTGAGGAACGAAGCAGACACATGTCACAGACCACAGGACAGCAGACTGTGTGCTTCCCTAAAGAGCCTGATCGTAGGGACGGTCGAGGCAGATCTCTCAGCAGAGCCCTTGCAACCAGTGCAGGACAGACAGAGCTACCTAAATACAGAGTGCTGAAAAAGAGCCCAGGAAGAGATGACGTGGAAAGGGAAAAGGAAAGGTAAAACAAGAGAAAACAAGAAACTGGTATCAAACCCCCTCATTTTCTTGTAGTTGTAGAGCCTTGGAAGAGGGGTCAAACAGAGTAGTAAATCACTGTAAATGGTGAAAGGCCTGTAAATATTGTGGGCTGTGGAAAGAACAATTTGTTGCATTACAAGCAGCCGAGGAGTCTCTGTGCTGAGCCATTCCACAAGAGAAAGGTTTTTTTGAAGTCAGTACTATCTGTAGCCACATTTACTTTTGACTATAACGTGCAAAAATTTACCAGAAAAGCTGCTTTCAGTATTGCAATTAAAGCAAAGTTAATTTTCATGTGTACATGTTATTTGCAGCCCATATTCAAAATCACAGCCACAGTGATTTTCCAACTAGCTAATAGGAGGGAAATAGCAGATTCTAGCAGCAGAGTTATTTTCTTTTTTATTATGTTAGACTCCTGATATTCTGCTGTTCATGTTAATTTACAAAATGAGGAAGCAGTGAAGTAACTCTGCATGCACATAAAAGTCTACATACTATATCTAAATTTGTATGTTTGATGATTTATTTTATATTCGCAAAAACCATAACACTTGTTTAGTGGTGTCTGATTAGGAAAAAGGGTGGACCCTACCCCCAAGGATGTACACTTTTTAAAGAAGTTAAACCCACAGACAGCTCTGAAGCAGACGCCATCTCAGCACAATCCCTTCCAGTTCTCATAACTGATAAAAGTTTTTTTTTTGTTCAAGCAGAAAAATAGAATGGGGGGGCAAAATCCTTTCTCATGTAATAATATCCTGTCACTAACACTGGCCAATAGCAGGTGTTATTGTCCTGGGTTTACAAAAAGGAAAGAACTTAAGCTGTGCATGGTAATTTCCAGAGATGATAACCACTCAGGGGCAAAATTCAGAAGCCACTGCCTTGATGATCCCCTTCATGTCACCCAAACGGCAGCCAAAAGAGCTGCATTGTAATCCTTACAGTTTATTTGATTTGTCTTTATATATTGTTATTTTATATCGTTTATTGTGATTTGTCTTTATATTTTCTCTTCTATAGCATTGCTGGTTCAATTTGCCACACAAAATTTAGCACACAGTCGATGATGCAAAACACCAGACAAATAAGATGATCATTGTCTTTCAGGCACTGACAATCCCAGCCCCAGCTCTGCCACAGACCTCCTAGGTGAAGTTGGTGCCTGGTATGCTTGTTGCAATGAACACGCAGAAGCAGGTTGATTAATGGCCACAAGAACCATAACTTAGGTATATTTGGTTTTACTGTACTGACAGCTTGCTTTGCAACACCTGCCTTTTCCAATTTACGTATCATGTGCAGTGATATTGCATATGGCTTGGCATTTGCTTCTCATAACGTGTGTCGCCTAGTCTAAGCAACTCACCCCAGCTCCGTGACTCTCTAGCTTCCCCAAGTCATTCAGCTGAGGGGCTCTGCCAGTGTGCTGTTCTTCATGCCCAGTGCTTTCCGATGACAGTTGGGGAACGTGCAGCCCAAGTACCCCAGTATCTCCTAAGGTCTGGAAAGGCAAATCTTGGAAGTTCCTGAGTTGCAAATAGTTGAAGTAACTGAAGGAAGCATTATACATGCTTAGCCTGTTCTTACGCATTTGTTTAGGCACCTGTTTTCAGACACTGTTATCTTCCTACCAGCCCAATCCAAAATAAAAGCTCTCAAACCTTCCCTGGAAAGGGGCAGCTAAGATAAAAGAAAGCAGGAAGTAAGCAAGTGATTACACGGGAGAAAAAAAACATTCAAGCAAGAGGGTACGAAGGCCAAATGGTCTAAAATCAAGAAACTGGGAACTGGAGAGAGAAAACAGACCATGCCAAGGGCAGGACTTGGCATTTCTTGATGGCACTGAGGTGCCATTTAAGAGACTTGATCTGGTGAAGGAGAAGCCAGAATCTGTGGCACCAGAATACACCAAGGGGTCTTGTATCAGAGGCAGAAGAGACAGAATAAACAGCCCAAAGAATTCTTGGTTTGACTCCGTACAGCTGTTCGTGCTTGTATCACAACCAAGCATATGCCGCAAGACAAAGGAGCACAAAAGACCTCCTGGATTCGGCAGCAAGATACAGCCAGAAGGTTTCCTCTTCATCATCATCAGAGAGAGAGATCAGGTTTCTCTCTCTAAAGGTACCTGCATTAAGGTAGGATGAATCATCCTTTGGTAGCACCTGTCTTGTGTTTGTAGAAGATTAGGCAGCGGATGCTCACTTTTTATATGGTTAAAAATAGATGAGATTCACCCCATGAAAGTTGTTCTAATAAACATGCATGATTGGGGTAGGTAGCTACTACGGTAGAGGTAAGCTGTCACAGAGGATGTGAGTACTCTTGACTTTCAGTCAATTTAAAAAGACAACTCACAGATGCCACGATAGCTGTTTTGAAGGAATAATTGCTAGAATGTGGACTTGATTTAAAGGTGAGGGACAGAGAAGCTGACTGCTTACAAAAAAACCTAAATGAGTTCCTACACACTTTGTAGAAATAGGCAGTGGGTTATAGGAGAGATACAGTGCAGCAGCGCTTCTTATTCTTCTACCCTTGCTAGGTGCCTGAGAAGGCCCCAGGTAGAGGACAGCTTCTGTTCAGGCTTGCACATAACCGAATGTCAGGCGCGTGACACGAACGCAAAGGGAAGCCAGATGCTACCAGTTCTGCAGCTCACAAAGCTCATGTTTACGAAGACTGTGCCATGAAGTAACTCGCTATTCAGAGAGGAACCATTACTCGGCCAGCAACATGTACTCAGCATGTGATCATCCACAGGGCCTTGATCTGTGCTTTATTTTTTACCGCTTGTAAGACAGTCGGCTGCAGAGTTCTCGAAACAGATGCCAATATAATGAATAATTCTGGACTACTAAGCCATAACAGAGCAAGGATAAATATGTATCAATTATTCTTCTCTGCTGCAAATGTATTTCCTCCTTAACCCTGCAAGATGGCACAGATACCCAAATACACACACCCACGCAGGTTCACGGTCACATCAGAAATGACTGCAGATGCCAATCCAATTTTTTTTCCTCTGCGTTTTACATGCATGTAACAAACACATAAGAGATTTAACAAATAAGAATTGTTACACTGGGTCAGACCAAAGGTCCACCCGCCAAATGGAAAGCAGCCATCCGGTCTTTGACAGTGGCCACTAATGGATGCCTAGAGAAAAGTACAATAGGTCAAGCATATAATGACACTTCCCCAATGAACTCTCACATTCAATAACCATGTATTAATTCTCTCACTGCTGAACTACAGCTTTTCCAGAGCACAACGGGAGCTCACTTATTTTAGTCTTTTTGGGGATATCTACATCTACAACAGCATTGCATCTACAGCTGCCAATCTGTTTACTTGTTTGCATTACGCAGTTGCCAAGAGTTGTGCTTCCACTAGATGGACGGGGTAGAACCCCACCTTCAATACTGTCCGTCCGGGAAATAACCTCGGGAGACACCCCACAATCCGCCGCACCTCAGCGCGCGCTCAGTCCGAGCTCGCGTGGGTCTCTGAGGGGCCCGAGGAGCGAGCGGCTGGGTTTGGTGGCAGGCTCTGGGTGCGGAGGAAGGGGTGACTGACCCACTTGCCCCGGAGCTCCGATGCTCCTCAGAGCCCCGCCGGGCCAGGGGCGCCCCGGTCGGGCAGAGACCCCCGCATCTCTGCCGCAGGGGGAACAAGAGGTCGCGTCACCCTAGGCCCGCCCCTCCCGGTCCCTGAAAGGCCGAGCAGCCGTGAGGCGACACCGAGCGCCCCGGCCCGGCGACCCCCCTCCCCCCGCGATGTGTGAGGGCGGGGCCCGGCGCACCCTGCCCCGCCCCCCCGCCCGCCTGGGGAACACCGCGGGAGGGGGCGGGGCTCCCCGTCTCGTGCCGCCCGCCCGCCCGCCGGCGGCGCGCGGCCCTGCGTCAATGCAAACGAGAGACACGCGAGGCGAGGGGGCGGGGCGCCCCTCCTGCCCGCAGGAGGGCCGGGCGGGAGCACAGGCAGCGGGAGGAAGCACCACCCCAGCCTCCCTGCGGACAGAAGAGCCGGTCGCACCCGCTGCCGCAAAACGAAATAAAATGGGTGTATGTCGGGTATTTCCCGCTGAGGGCAGAGATGCCGTCGGAGCCCAGTGGGCGCCTTCCTCACCCAAAGGCCAGCAGATCTTCAGGGCGTTACTTCAAGGCTGCCACTTCCCCCCCTCTTCCCCCCCCCCCCGCCCCCGGCTTAAGTGGTAGCGCTCACCCGGCTGGTCGGCGCCGTATGCGCGGGCGTTGGTCATAGCAGCGCCAGGGGGAGGGGCTCCCGGTGCGATGCATTATTCATGAAGGGGCGGACCCGCCGCCTCATTACCAAGGTCGGGCTGGCGGGCGGGGGCCATGACGTCACTATGACGAATGTTCCGGCATTCTTAAGGGTGTTGCAGCCGGCTCGGAGCCGGCAGTGGGGGTGGGGGAAGCAGTCGGGGGTCGAGCGGAGCCGCGCTGGGGGGAGCGGGGCCGCCTGCCGCGCGAGGGGACCGGCGGCCGTCCGCCCTGCCTGCCTCCCCGCCAGTGCGAGCCCCGGGGCGCCCGCCTTCCCCCGGCGCCGCGGTGTGGCGGCTGGGGGGCCGGACGGAGGGGTTACCGGGGCGGGGGGGCACGACTGTCCGGGGGTACTGCTGATGGTTTGGCGGGTCGCTGCGGGAGCGACCGTCGGCGGGAAGGGCCGCCCGACCGCGGGTCCCAACATATCGGAAGGGGGCGGGGGGGGAAAGCCCTCACAAAACCAGAATTATTTATTATCGAAAGGCTCCGGTATTTGTAAAATCCGTCTAGTGGAGACTATGGCAAGGGAAAGGGCTTTATTCTAGAGAGCGGCTGGTTTTTGGCTTATGTAGTGGCTCGCGATAGGCCGGTGTTTAACTCCCCGCTCCCCCCGACGATTATTAATTATCTTTGTCTCTTCAGCCTCCCGGGGTGGGGACGCCCCGCCGGTGCCGGGGAGCCCCCTCCGCCGCACGGGGGTCACAGCCTCGGGCTCTCGCCGGCGGCGGTCCCCGGCCCCAGCCCACCGCCGGGGGTAGGAGGCGCCGGCTCCTTCCCCTCCCTGGCAGCGGCGGCAGCCGCCTCATTCCTCCTCCTCCTCCTCCTGCCCTTTCTCACCCGCTGCAACCGGTTCCTCCGGCGGCGGCGACCCACCGGACACGCCGCCGCCGCCCTCGCCGTTCCCCTCGGCGGCCGCTGCTGCGCATCATCGAAACATGCAGGATGAGCTGCTCCTGGGGGTGACACAGCAGCAGCCAGGCAGCGAGAGGCTGGGCAGCGGCCCCGCATCAGGACACCCCCCTCTCGGCCACCCCTCCTCTGACTTTAAACCCAGTCTCAGCCCCCACCAGGATTTAAACAAGCAGCAACCGCAGCAGCAACAGCCGCCGCCTCCTCAGCTGAGCCAGAAGAGGAAAGAGTTTAAGCAGCAGCAGCTCAGCAGCCCAGCCCAGCTCGGGAGCAGCCACCCCCTGGATAACCACCACCCCCCAGACTATCATCACCACCCCCCGCAGCAGCAGCAGCAGTTCAGCCACCCCACTGACAAGTACCAGCAGCAGGAGCACAGGCAACAGCAGCAGCTCCAGCTCCTCAGCGCTCACCCCCCGGAGCCGCCGCGGACGGGGGACTGCCCGCATCACCGGCCCCTCAGCCCCGCCGAGCACAAGGGCGGCGCGGACAGGGGGGGGTCGGAGCGGCTGGCCCCTTCCTGTCCGGGGGGATCGGTGTCAGCGGACCCCAATGTGGGGGTGGCCGCCGCCTCCTGCGTGAATCCGCCTCCGTCTCCTCCTCATCTGCAGGCGAGAGCCAAGCTGCCCCCCATGGAGTCCCCCCCGAACAGCCACTTGCTGGGCAGCCCCGGGAACCTCCTGCCCGGCGGGCTAGGCTCTGGCTTCAGCAGCCTGCAGAGCCCGGAGATCCCCAGCCCCCATCACCAGAGCGGGGGCGGCTCCTCCTCGGCGGCTTCCCCTCCTCCTCCGCCGCTGCCCGGCTTCGGCACCCCTTGGTCGGTGCAGACCTCGTCGCCGCCTCCGCAGCAGACGCAGCAGCCTCCGGTCTCCGGCGGCGGCGGCGGACAGATCAGCGCGATGCCGCCCCCGAGCCCGGAATCCGAGACCAGCTTCTACCCGGGGATCCCGTCATCGATCAACCCCGCTTTCTTCCAGAGCTTCTCGCCGGTGTCTCCTCACAACCCCTGCGCCGGGCCCTTCAGCAGCCCCTTCTCGGCCGCCGCCCCCCCGCCGCCGCCGCAGATGAATTTACCTCAGCAGCAGCAGCAGCAGCAACAGCAGAACCGGAGATCCCCTGTGAGCCCCCAGCTCCAGCACCAACACCAGGCGGCGGCCGCCGCCGCCGCCTTCCTGCAGCAGAGAAACTCCTACAACCACCACCAGGTACCGGGCGGCGGCGACAGGAGGGCCGGGCAGCCGCGGCGGGGCGGCAGGGAGCCCGGGCGAGCCGGCTCCGGAAGGGAGCCCGGTACGGAAAGGGGGAGGCTGGGGCGTGAGGGAGCCCCCGGGCGGGGAGGGGGACGCAGCTCCTCTCGCTTCCTTAGTGGCGGGATCGGGAGGTTTCTGTCTCCCCGCTGCCGGCGCCGGGCTAGGCTGCGCGGCGGTGACAGCCCGGCGGGACCGCGGCGGCGGAGGTAGGGCGGGGCCCGGCTGTGCTGCTGCCGCCCCGCCGCGTTCGGCGGGCCGAGGGCCGCCGGGAGGGCCGGGGCACCTGCGCCCCCCGCCCGGTGCGGGTCCGGGCTGGAAGGCGGCCGTAGGGGCCGGCCCGGGCCAGGAGGCTGTTGGCAGCGGCCCGCCCCGCGCCCGGCCGCTGCTCCCCGCCCGTTCCGGCTGGCAGGTGACGGGGCGGCCGCTCCGGCCGCGTCCCGGCGGCCGTGACCGGCCCTTCTCGCCGCGCCAGCCGCTACCCGGGCACGATACCCTTTATTTTCGGGGTGAGAGGGGAGGGGGCTTCCTCTTGCTAAAGAGGGTAAACGCTCCCTTTCGTGTCAAGGAGTTTCACCGTGAAAATCTGCCCCTCGGCCCCCCGTCGCCGCCCGCAGCCGGCGCGGTGTCCCCGGAACAATGAGCCTGACGGCGCCGGCGGTGCCGCCTCCCCGGGACGCCCCTTCCCGGCCGCAGAGCTGCCCTCGCCCCGCGGCGCGCTCGGCTGGGGGCACGGCTCGCCCGAAGTAGGGTCAGATGGGAAAGCTGTCAGCGCTGTCGCTTTCTCAAGGGTTTTGCCCGAAATCACTTTAACTTTTATCCAAAGGCAGCGCAGTGTTGCGGGTTACCGTAGCTCAGCTACCGGTTTTAATCGAGTGGCGTGACGATCCTGTGTTAAAATGGAAGTTTACCTTTCTTCCTAGAACAAAATATTCATTGTAAGAAATCAGAGAAAAGCAGACTGTTAACTAGCAGTTAATATTACCTGCTAGTGCATTATAGCTGCATCTTTCTCCGATCATCTGCTCGGTTATGAAGGGCCGAAGTTATATAGGCCTCATCTTAAATGTCCTTTAATTCTAGTATTAAATCCTATCGGTTTTAATCGGTAGAGCTGGATTTGTGAAGCATTTCTGTCAGAACTGGAATCTCACGTTAGTGTGCCTGACCAAGAACTGGTCTGGATGCATCATGATTAGGAGCTAGTTGTCCTATAATAATATCTATAATAACCTTCTTCAAACGAATTCCAAAGCAGTTCCCCAACAGTGAGGTGCACAGGAATTTTCTCACAGTTGTAGGTAGACTTAAACAGTGCCATGACGGCATAGCTAGCAATATTAGAGGCTTGTTAACATTTGGCATTATCTCTTAAGGTTTGTTTCACAATAGAGTGCCTGCCTCTCCCAAAATTCCAACCAAAGTATTCAAGTTTTACAACATAATTATCTATCATTATATAGAATGCGATGTTTTCCTGATTGCTTGAGCAAGAATGGCTTTAGTGGGTCTTTTGTTTGCTCTCAGAGGGGGGGAGTATTGTCATAATTTCATCTTTCTGTCTTCAGAAAGTTCTGTTTTATCTAATACATAACATATTGACATGCTTTACATATTTAAGGTATTAGAATTACAAACTGAAGGTTGCTTACAACTAAGCTTAGACATAAAAGTACTGCGTTTTGACTTCACAGAACTGATTTTAGAATATCCCGCCACCATTTCTATGTTTGAGAAAAAGCCTTTCCAAGAACAGTCAGATTTGAAAACATTAAAGATAAATACTGTTCTTCACTGTCAGTCAGGCTCAGTGGGTCCACCTCTTGGTAGTATAACAAACACTATAGGTCACTTTTTAGCACAAGTTGTGGCTTAGGAGTAAAAAACTTATCCTGTAAAATCTTCTGTATGAGGACTGCTTACATCTTCATATTGTGAAATACAGTGCACTTGCTAGATACAGAAATACTTCATACCATGTCTAAATAGGAGAAAAAAAAATCCTCAGAAGCCCTCCCAGATTCCACCCTGCAGAATTCCACAAATAGTCCTGTTCATTAATCCAAAAATACTTGAGCAGTGGCTTCAGAATAATGCATTTTAATGTGGAAATGTTAAGATAGCTCCTTCAAACAGATTCTCTGTACGGTATTCAGTGTTCTTTTTGCTCTTATATGGTAATACCAAGACAATGATACTGAAAATACTGGGGAGGGAGAAATCAATCTGCCATCTGAATTTTAATTTTTAAATTTCTACTCACTGTAGTGAAATACTCTTCACTGAGTAGAAATAATTTTAAAAATTTACCTCTCAAATTCCTGTTATTCTTTGCAGGGTTCTCACTATATAATACCAAGTAATGTATGATAAAATGGTCTCAGGGTTGGTTTTTTCTTTTGTAACATGGTTTTACACCCTGGAATAGTTCTGCTGCATAGCTTTAAAGAATGCTACCAATTACTAAAATGATAATTAAATTGCGTGCACAAGTACTGTGGGGTTTTTTTGGGGGTGTATACGGAAGTGGGAATTACAGTTCTTGATGCTATGTTTTGTTCCTTGCCTCAGTAATTAATTTACATGTTATCTGGAAAGTGGTTTATAGAAATCTCTGCACATTGATTACTTGGTGGTTTGTTGGTTTGGTTTTTTGTTGTTTTGTGTTTGGGATTTTTTTGAAGTAGAAAAACATTTCAAGTACTTTCAAAATAATATAAATGAATCTTTCTTTTTAGCCTCTTCTGAAGCAGTCACCCTGGAGCAATCAGAGTAGCGGCTGGAGCACAGGAAATATATCCTGGGGAGGAATGCATGGCAGAGACCATCGTAGAACTGGAAACATGGGAATTCCAGGAACTATGAACCAGATTTCTCCTTTGAAGAAGCCCTTTTCTGGTAATGTCATAGCTCCTCCTAAATTTACTCGCTCCACTCCATCACTGACACCAAAATCGTGGATTGAAGATAATGTTTTCCGAACTGACAACAACAGTAACACTCTCCTTCCTTTGCAGGTAAGGATGGTATGTAACTGGTGTGTTCATTGTCTTGCATAGTATTTTGGCTTCATTCATTTTAAAGGAGAAGTAAACAGTTGTTACAGCCCTCACACTTGGTTTCAAAATCCTATATTTCTATATTATTTTTAGTCCTAAATTGCAACTAACCCTGTGTTTTCAGTGTATTCAGCAATATATGATTCTCACAGTTAATTAACAGTATTGACTGTCAAGAAAATAGAAACTGTAGCTGCTGATGCAGCAATAGAGCAAATTATGTTTAATCTAGCAAGTATTTTCTGCCTATGGTAATACTCATATTCTTACAAACCCCTCTAAAGCTCAGGATTTTTTTTGCTCACTTGCCTTTATACATAGGTTTTCTTGCTTTCATAGATGGCCTGAGTCTTTGTCATGTTCATCTTTTATTGGTATTCTAGGCTGTTTGCATGTTAGTAAGATTTTTTTTTTTTCCCCTCCACATTCTAGCTAGCAACTTTTATGTTATGTTTTGGCTCAAAGCCCTGTGATTTAGAAGTGTTAAACAGGAGGATGTGTCTTAGAATTAAAGATATGGGTTTACCTCCTGAATTTTGTCAGTGACACCTTATGTGACTTTAGGTAAGTCACTTAACTCCAGCCTCAGTTACGTGTCGGCAAAATGTTATTTTTCCCATTCCTGCCTATATTTATTTAGTCATAAGATTTGTTGTTGGCGGAGACCTTTAATATTTTGCATCCCAATCTCAGTTGCCATTCTATCAATTCATAGTTTTGCATGTTTTTTTTGTTTTACAGAAAAAGCTTGGGCAACTTACTTTAGAAACCATGTATTTTAAAATAGAAAGCAGATTATTCCATTAATTCTGTATATTCTATAATTTGCCTTTCGCCTCTGTCAGCTTTGTTTTTGTCTCACACTGAGTTACTATATTCCAGCAAAAGTAAAAAAGATGGTACGTGGGGAAAGTAATTAAAATGTTTCTTTATCTCCACATGAAGCTATTATAGTTGTTTTTTGTTAGGTTTCACACAGAGTAACCTAGAGTTTCATTTATCGTAATTGTGACCATATTTGAGTTTGTATAGCTATATTTGTGTCAGTTAGCAAGTTAGCCCTTACATAGCTGGGACCAAATTTCCTGGTTCCTATTTTTCCTGCCACTTTGCTAGTACAGTTCCATTTGGCACAAGAGGCCATGTTCCCACGCTATCCAGGTGAGCTCTAATACTTGTAGTATTCTTGAGACTAATGGTGACTTTTGGGCGTACCTAAATTCTCTTCCAAGTGTATATGTTGGACCTGAAAACTTAAGATGATTTGCCTATACTGTGAAGACCTGTTCTGTTAAATAGCCTTGCAGCTGGAATATCATAGTTCAATAATTGTTTTGTGGGTGGAAAGATGGGGAAAAGAGGTACCACTCTTTATGTATTCAACCTGATCTGTTACAGAAAACAGATTACAGATGGATAGGTAATACTTTGTGGTGGAGGGCTCAAAGAGCAGTTGAAAGGGAACACTGAAATATCTAGTGAAGGTGTTAGCTTAAGGAACAGGGTTAAAAATATTAATGTCGTCATACGTAGAAACTGCAGCGACGTATACATTGAATTCATATGCAGCTAAGCACAAGTTGTGAATATATTGACCCATTCAATATGCCTTACAAGTCAGTATGACTATTACTTTGAACTTTCAGAAGCTTCCTTAGTGGTCATCTAATATAGATGAACTCATTTTATGTCTAAACAAAAGTCTTATGCATTCAAACTATAATCTGAATAATTTCTATCTAGTAGGCTAGAAAAATCCTTGCCATTTAACTTCATAATAATTACATTAGTGTTTCTGTTTGGGGCTGGTAGTGTTGGGGATTTTTTGTTGGTGTTTTGTTTTGTTTTTTAAAGAGTGTCAAAGTGAGAAGGTGGGCACACTTTGTTGGTGTTACCTGTGAGCACCAGAGCTATCAATTAAATAGACCTGTCTGGCTGTATTTGTGCTGCAGATCTACCTATGCCTAAATCTCCCTTACATGTATAAAGTTATAGCTGCAGAACACGGTAAAAATAAACCTCTTTGAAGGGTTGCAGTGTTATCCATTGCTATTGTGGAAATACTGGATGTTTCCATAAATTACTTTGCTACACTTAAATTGTGTTCTTATTTTTCAGTTGTTACACTTGTTATATGGTTAATTCCTTGTGATGACTCTTACATTTTGCAAGTCATAATGAAGAAGCTAAACAGAGCTTGGAGCTTGTGCTTCTTTTCATCAGGACTTGAGCTGGCAATTGCAATGCTGTCAAACACCCATCTTGCTAATTTGTACTGTGCTTGTCTCCATAAAAGGCTGAGGTATTTAGATTGAGGATTCTTAAAGATACAGTAGCAATTTCAGAAGATGCTTAAAAATAGCAGTAATTAAATTTTGTGCCATTTGGAAAGTCTTGGATGAAAGCATTTATGTCTACGTAGGAGTTACCTATTTCTTCCAAGCTTCCACAGAGCAAACATCTTAGTATGCATGTTGAATACATACCGCATCATTCAGTTTTGCAGAATACTTTTCCGCATGATCATGCATCTTTGTTTTAACTGCAGTAATCATTTTGTATGGCAGGGGCAAAGCACTTCTCTGAACTTTAGCTACCTCAAGCTTAGCAAATGAAAACAGCTTAAAAAGACAGTGTTCTCACTGACTTAATTTTCTGTAGATCATTAATGTTCTGCTACCATATTTTTATAAAGCTATAAGTTTTTTGCATAATCTAAATGGCATTCAAGTGTCAGCTGCTCCTCCAGTTTCTGTAAAACACATACCTGATGCAAACAAGATAAGCCACAAAGGAATCACACACAAATTCAAAGCTTTTTCCTTCCACAAAACTTACTTATTCTTTGGTGTTTGCATTGATGGATGGTCCCCAGCACAGAAGTCATATCAAGTCTGATGAAAAAATGTTTCTTGGCATTAAACTAATATGCTGGTGATGATGAATGTCATTACTGATAATTGAATAATTAATTATGTGTCTTACTTAAAGGGATGAAAGCAGACTTTCTGTACTTCATAGTCAATACTGAAATACATCCCATGTGAAATAAAATTCACAGTAGCCACGTTAGTTACAGCAAAGCTGCCTTTGCTTACAGCAGTTATGAAGGACATCTCTCAGAGGAATTTTCCAATGTTCAAGAGTGTTTGTTTTATTTTTAAATAAAAGTAGTTAAACATCATGGCAACACTGATTTAAATGTGAGCAAATTAAGCCAATAGCCAAGTTTTTCTTATATGACTCACCATAAGAAGCTTTTTTTTTCTACCTCAGGTTTTTAAGATAACCCAGACTACAGCAATTAAAGGTCTTTTGTAGACAAAATTATGTCTACAAGTTTAAGTTCTGCCACATTGTTTGCACCATTACAGGTACTTCATATATGGAAGGGATTGTTGCCTTGTACTGGAATCATTAAGGAACAATTAGAAAACTTGTCAGGTGTTCACACCATCTAACTTAAGCACTTAATTGAGGAGCCTGCTTCTCCTTAGAGAGAATCTAGGCTCCTTATTTAGATAATCTAATTCTTTAGAAGAATATACCTCGCACCACTGACTATATACAGCCCCTGGGATTCTAGCTGAGGTACTTACGTTGCATGTCAAAGTTAGACAATATGAATATTCTCTCTTATTCCCTGATCTAAAGTTAAAAAATAAAAACAGACCTAAAAAAACCACCCCACAATATAGAGTACAAAGCTAAAAATGTATTTCTAACCTCAGATACTGATTTTTTTAAAAAAAAAAAGGTTCAGGCATTTCTGTGGTGAAAATGCAAGCATATAGAAATCAGTGTTTTAAATATTAATTTTTTCATTTACATTCCTTGGATGAGGAAAATAATTAACCATTTCTAAAACTGTTTTTAAAATTGCAGTATCTGCTAACCCTATTTTGATTGCAAACTTAATGTTTCTTAATATCTTGCAGATAGGCTTACTGAAACCTATTATAACAAGTTAATAATGCACTTCAGTGATATACACTTAAGTGTTTAACAATTTTCGTTCTAGTAAAAATACTGCATTCTATGAATATTAACTTAGTTCCTGTGTCTCTTGAATTAAGGAAATACACTGCATGTCTGGGTGTTTTTCACCTTGATTTGTCCTTCCTGTTTGTTTGAACAAACAATACATGCAAGGTTTGTGGTCCTAAAAGCTGAGCTTTATTAATCCACGTTTGAATATAGCTCTCTAGCTGGGGATTTGTATGGTAGGGTAACATCTCTCATAAATGCACATTTTTATTTTTATTTTTGAAATGTGCTATGGATTTCAAAGAAAACAAAACACTTTCAAAGCAAAATGAGTTAAGATTGTACTTCACAACAGGTGTTAGTTTTGTGTATTTAATTTAAACTGCTGTCATGCTGCTTCTGTCTTACAGTCACTTCCATTTGGAGGATTTCAGATTCTCAGTATGACAGGTTTTGTACAGTTTAGTAAATAGGTACCAGCTTAAATGACGAATCTAGATGATACTTATACCAGTCAATACTAGATGAAGAGCAAGTTGCTAAAGTTGGGTTCCTAACACAGTCTTTAGACTCATAAATAGGTGGCCTGTTTTTTCAGAAGTGCTGAGTGTTTGGCAGCTCATGTTAAACTTGGAGGCATTTGGAGTATCTAGCTGTTAAGTTCTTTTAGTCTTTGGGCTAGTGTAATAGTCCAAACACTGATTTATATGCCAGGCTTTACCAGTTAATTTCTACTAAGGCAATACCTGCAATAGAACAGTGTCCTCAGGCTTTTTAATGCAAGAGACTGATTATCTGGGACTGGTAAAATAACATAGAAAACGAGGTATTTATGGCTGGGGATCATACTGGGGATACCTCTAACTGGAGAAAACTGCCTACTGCCATACTTTGAACTTCAGGATCAAGACCTTGAAGTAAATAGTATTGGGAGCTGCACAGATGAACGATTCAAAGGAATCAATTAGCAGAAAGTTTGTGAGGCTTACCATACAAACGTTTTTGACTTTTTATGAACTAAGAATTCTTTCCTACTGTTAATTTGTTTCAGTTATACAGCTCATTCAAATAACGCAAGTCAAAATCAGAGTTAGGAAAATTCAACAAAGTATTCAGCAGCCATGATAGTATAACAATGATGTATACGCTAAGTAGCATGTCTTCACCTCGTTCTGTCTGGCAAAGCATGGTTGTTCTCCAAAGTTAAAATGAATACATTCTCACCTAAGATCTATCCAAAACTACATTTACCATATGGTCTGATGTATTTGCATTTAAGTACTCAAGACTGTATAGATATTTCTGGATGGGGGCAGGATGAGGCAGTTAAGAGAGTAAAAAAGACCAAAAAAAGCCCAGAAGAGCCCAAAACTTGAATAACAACTTCCCCTTCAAATGTCTAATTATTCTTTTAGTTATTTTGTTGAAGCAAATCTTCTAGATTTGCCTCATTTGCCTTGTCAATCTTGCCAAGCCTTTAATCATCTCCATAATGTGTCTGGTTGTTTGCAGTTCATGAATATATATTGTTGAGCTGAAGTACTCCAGTATGGGTACGGTACATGCTGTTGGGATTTTTTGTTTTTAAATTCTTATGTAGTGGGGAGGTAGGTGTGCCTTTGCCACAGGAACTGTTCTTGGTGCATTTTAGGCTCAATTTTAGCTAGCTTACATAGCTGGTTGTGTCACTTTAACTTAAAGCACTTCTGTTGTTGGGTTGACCATTCACTGATGTCTACCAGATATGTAGTTCATCTTTACCACTAATGATACCATGGAAAGTAACCAAGCAATTTCATGGGTCTACTTTAAGCCTTCCTCCTTCCTTTTTTTATAGACCTAGAATTGTAGTTAAGTCAAAGGTTTTCACATTAAGTTTTTCATTTATGCTAGTTAGGATTTCAACAAGGGGCTTGTGATTACAGTCTGTTTTTACTAAAATGAGAATGACTTGAAGTTTAGATGTTAGCAGAGATGATATGTTAGAATATATAATGTACTTAAAGTATCTGGATATAGTTATTCAGTATTAATGTAAGCAGTAATAACCTAACAATTAAGTCTGTGAGTATTATTAAATCAGCTGTCACTTTCTAGTCTTAGAACACATTTTTATTCAGGTCAATTTTAAGGTGAAAAAAATTGAACTTGTTAACATTTTAGTTTGGGAAATGATTTTAAAAAAAACCAGTTTCTTTAATTGAGCTTTAAAAAGGTCAGTTAATTCAGCTAGGTCAAAGCTACAGAGTCTTTTTTTGCAGGCAGCTAAGACCAGACTCAAAACTGGCTAGAAGCTTTATGACTTTTGTTTCTGGCCCCCATTGGATGGTGCTACATTTCTTCAGGCTATCGAAGGATGTGTGAAGGAGCATGTTTTAAAGATATTTGCAGTTACTGAATTTAATACCAATGTTAGAAGTCTAATTTCTTATTTCAAATAGTCCTACAGATCAGTAGTTTAAAGCATGTATCCAAAATTCAAAGTTGTTTAACTTAACTGTGAACATCTATTTCTAGTGTTTCTGGTTAAAGATTAGCAAAACTGTATGCACTGTTTAATAGTTTCTGTCTTTGTATTTGCTGTATGCGTAAATGACAATACATAAGCTTTGAGATGTTACTACACTGGGTTTCTGCAAGTGTGCAAACAGGATAATCTTCGCATAAATTGCATGGATATATTTAGAAGTCTTAAATAGATTGTGCCAAGAAAAATCATTTGTCCAACAATTTAGTGCTGAAACTTGTTCTTTGTAGAAAGCTGCCCTCCTCCCATTCATTCTGCATTTAGACGTATGGGGGAGGACTTCTGAAATGTGCATTCTGTAGATGTATTTTGCATGATGTTGTCAAAAGGTCTTTCTAGCACTAACTGGATTCTATGGGAAGGATAATTCATGCTTCTCCTATATTGTGTGAATTTGTAAAAATTCAGAAATAATTATCACTCTTCTACAACTTTCTTACATAGTCTTAACTTTTAAGTTGAGGTGACAATTTGTCACTTAGCCATACACCTCTGAATCTGTCGGCAGTTTTACCAAAACCAAGTTTTCAATTCTGCTGTGTATGAATGCAGATGTGATTCTGGAATTGGAAAGGTGGGTCATGCAGGATTCAAACGTTTACACAGTTAAAAAGAAGTAAAAAGCCAGTGTGAAAATTCATAGTGCTTGGGAGAAGTTAACTGTTGGCTTTGGAGGCAAAAATAGCGTTATGTTGTGACATTCCACTGAGATGTGGACCTTCTGACACAGCAAGTGTTCGCTTGCTTCTTAGCACAGAACTGATGAGCCACAGAGGTGAGGGAAATGCAAAATATTTTACAGGAATTCCACCTTGACAAAAGGAGCTTTTGGAATCAGGATGATACAAACCCAGTATTAACATATACGATTATGTATCAATGCCTTTGTACTACTGATTAGCTTTGGTTTTATGATTTCAACACAGCTGATAAGCAGTTATCTTCTAAAACAACCCGGAACTACCTTTGAAACAAAATGGAAATAGCTGTAATTTTTGGGACTACTTCCATTTTGTTTTAAAGGTAGCTCCGGGTTGTTTTAGATGATAACTGCTTATCAGCCGCACTGAAATAATGAAACTGAAGATAGTCCCAAGAATTAGGACTATTTCCACGTACATGGAAAACTATCTAAAACATTCATGTTCAGTGGTAGTACCTCTTCTGTTTGCCCCAAAGATCAAGCAAAATCATGGTGGTAGTTTTCTAATTGAGTAGAGCACGCTGTAGTAGAACTGTCTTCTTTCAAAGTTTTGTGGTGGTGGTTTTTTTTCTACAGCAGATCTTAGAAAGTCTTTGCTGAGGTGATCTACATTACTGAAATACTTCTAAGTTCTGTTTTGAAATGAAAACTTCATATTTGCATAGAACACGGTGCTCTTTAAAGATTTGTTGTACATATTTGGGGACCATAAAGCTGTGTTTTAGCATTATAAAGCCTAGCTGCACAAAGGTTTAAAATGAACCTTGTACCCAAAGAATTACTTACCTCTTTTGAGATAGTGAAATTTCGGATAATATTGCTTTATAGTACATAGGTCATCACTGTAAATTGGAATAGATGTTAAAAGTTTGAAGCACTGATTACTTTGATATTACCCAACTCACAAGTGGATAGTGCGATGTGGGTAGTGAGATCGCAGGATGTAATTCCCGTATTTAGATCCTGCTTTACTTTAGTGTATTCACATCTTTATATTGTATGGTGAATGTCTGTTGCATGTTTCCACTGCCAGAAAAGAAGTAATAAAATTCAAAGAAATAAAACTCTCTTTCTACCTTTATAGACATGAACTTTCTTAGGTGTAGAGAGGATTGAAACAGTTTACTTCTGCTCTCAGCAGTGCAAGACCTTTCACTTTGCATACACAAAACTTGCAAAACAGAATGATGCAAGGGTAAAGTTACAATCCCTGCACCAAGTCAGCCAGTGGGGCAGAGTACAAATGAATCACAAACATGTCACATGTTGTACTCTTCCATTTCCCTGTAAGATCTATGACTGAGTGCGCCAACATTATGAGTTAGCCATGATGGAGCCCTTTCTTAGAGGTTTCTGCTCTCCAGAGCAAAGTTAAGTCTATGCTAATGACCACTTGCCACGTAGTCATGTATTATCTCAACATACACATATATAGCAATGTTCAAAAAATAAGAAAATCTTATTTAGTGAGCCTGTAACAAAGATAGTGTCACACAGACAGTTCAGTCCAGTTTTTACCAGTACTAGTTGTTTCTCTCCATCAGCTATAGAGGCAGCAAAGCATGTTTTCTGTTTACTCAGCATTTTTTTCAACAGCACTTACCTAACTACCAAGTACTGACTTCAGCTGAATGTAAGACTTCGTTAGAAATCCTGATGAGATACCTTCTGAATGCTGGGGGCCAGTAGGGAGCAAATCCAGCTTTGTCACTGCTCACACCTTCTACAGAAAGCAAGTTTGCTAACAGCAAGCAGGTTCTTTTCATTTTGCTATTGAGAAATGAGCCTCCAAGGGCATGGGGGCAGATTAGTCACTTCAGTTTCATCCTGCTGCTTCTCAGGGCAGCTAGAGAACTAAATGAAAGCCAGCCAGTCCCAAAAAGAGGCTGCTGTGAACTAAAATAGTACTGGCAGCTTGTTGGCACTCAAACCGGGTTGAAGATCACCTCAAAAAGTGTCAGTGGCATTTGGTCTGGGATGTGGCAGGAGACAAGAGAAATCTATTTTATTAATTTATCATTACAATTATCTAAAGGCTTTGAAAAGAAAAGGATCTGATCAAATGAACATAGCAGCTTGCTTGCCCAACAGGAAGCTGTTATTCTTTATAGTTGTTTGAGGGAGAGTGAGCTGAAAAAAAAAGGCTTTTCCCTCTTCATCCCAATGTTGTATCAAGTTGACTGAACTTTCTAAGAAAGATGAAAGTAAAATCTTAGTTTCATCATGGCTTGTTTTGCAAAGCTGTTGCTAAGTCATGGTTTCTGACTCACTGAAAACCTCTCTTTCAAAGCTTGCTTTTTCACTCCCCAAACATGAAGAACACCTGCTTGCTGAGGGATGTAGCTTGCAGTTAATCTATGTTCTGCTGAACTGTCATGGAAAGTCACAGTGAGTGTGGGTCAGATACCTTCTGTCCCATTATTTATGTACTAACTGGATGGCTGCATCTTTAGTGAATTTTAACGGTCATGGGATGTGTGTAGTGTAATTCATCCTACTCTGTTGAATTACTACAGTGCAACTAGAAAGCAGACAGTAAAATTAAGGCATGACTACAGGATTCCTTTAGGTGCAATACAGCCCAGCCAGAAGCCTTGCAAGCAGAAGAGACTAAGGGTTTACACAAACTATTTTGGGTCTCTGAAGGTATCCCAGAAAGGCCAAAGTAGTAGTTATCTCCTTTTCTGTCTGTGTATTAGAAAGCATGTGAGAAAATGTTAATCGAGCATAAAATCAGTGAAAACATTTATGATTTATTATAATAACTGTCATATTCAGTAAAAATATTTGTAAGGTATTATGGTAATTCGTATTAATCTTCATGTGCAAAAAAGTTGTTCTCTATAAAACTGTTAATCTATTAGTAAGCTTTGTGACATTTTCTTTCCAGAGTTTAGCTTTAATTTTCCAATCTTTAACCATTTAGTGCTGACTGTTTGTAACTCATGTCTTTGTATGCAAAGGTTCTCAGTATTCATTTAGAAGCTGTAAGTGCAGTCTCGGTGGGGGGCTGGGGGGCCCGTGGAGCGAGGTACTTAGCCGCACCAAGAAAACCAAGAAAATGCTTTCTTTCATATGAGGTGACTGTCCTCCTTGTCCTGTAGTTCCCCACCTTATTGTTTAACTTCTGCACGAAATTAAATGGAGCTCTTACAGGCATTACTCTCCTTAATAACAGCCTAACACTTAACTGTGCTGTTGATCACTAGAACTGATTCAGGCAATTCTTCTGAAGGAAACAGGCAATCACAGGCTATCAAAGTGTATACACAGAAGAGTTCTTCACTGTGCATCTCTAGGTTTATATTTAGAGGCTATTAAACGTACTGCTAAAAAAATCAGGTCTTCCTGTTAATAACTTCAGGCATCTTAAGCTTTTGTATCACTGTCCATCTCCAGAGTGTCTGAGCATACAGCCTTTAGAAGGCACTTTTGTCTTCCTATCAAGTTTCCTGTTAAAAAGTACAGAATTTGTATTCCAATACTAAGGATTTTGTTCTCTTTTAGGATCGAAATAGAATGTATGACAGTCTGAATATGCACTCTTTGGAAAACTCCCTTATTGACATTATGAGAGCAGAGCATGATCCGCTTAAAGGTATGTTACTATGCTAAATAAAGAAAAAAGGGTCATCCATTCTGCATATTTGAATTAATACTGATTTCTAATTTAGATTCTAGGGTCATACTAAAATAGCAAATGAATTATTTTCTCAACTGACATGAAAGGTCAATCTTAAGTGGTATTTTATTGAGAACATTGGTTTACAGCTGTTTAGAACTTAACCTAAGCTTTAGTAGTTTCATAGGTTTTTCTCCCTCTCCCCTCCATTCTTCCCTCCTTTCCCCCTAGAAATTAATAGTTTTGAGTTTTACTTGCCTGCTGTAGGAAATTCTACCTCAGTTTGTAAAGACACTCTATTCTGTTACAGGTAGCCAAAAGAGGGTGGGAGGGGAATCAAACTGCTACCAGTGTTAGCCAGTTAATTTTCCATTTCTTTGCAGTAGAACCTGAAAAGAAAACTAAGTCCACTGCTAAATTCAGTTTTTGTCCTTTCAAATATTTTTTTAAAGCCCCCAGAAGATGCTAATGAATCTAATTGTCCAGCTTCTGTTTGTCTGAAGAAGTCCAGAAATACACTTGGCTTTAGAATGCTGGTTCCTTTTACCCTTCTGCGCTCTGTTCAAATCATTTGGCCACAGCAGCAAGCATATAGCTAAAAATTGTGGGCTTCAGTTTTAACTCGTCTATTCACTGTGCAGTAACTCACTCTTTTGAATTCTGTTTTTCCATACTTATTCTCGGGTGGAGTTTACCATTGAACTTTGGGGCAGGGAGCCCAAGCCATTTTATTTGGTCTGATCAAATGTTATTTCATTTGTGGTGTTAGAATTAGGCTAACACATTCTTAACTTTTAAAACTATCCAAGACTTCAGGCTTGCTTTGCAGAAATTAAGTCTCAGTATCAAAACAATTGAAAAAAAGATATAAAATGAAAAAACCAAAATATTTCTTCCTTTTTATAAAGTTATTTACTCCTATCCATTCTCCACTTCTAGGGGCTCCTAGACTTTATATATATTACGTTAGCACATAAGGGCCTAATTTGAAAGACGCTTTGCTAGATTCTGCTCATGGTTCTCTTAAAGTCTGTAATCAGTTGGAAGACCTGTAGTACTCACATAGCATGTTATAGTATTGTAAAATTTACAATGTAAAGCCAAAAGTGTGGAGTGCTTTTTCAAGCTGAAAATCTCTACAAAGCATTAGTAAGTAGGTAGCATTTATTTAGCCAGTTAATTTTCCTCCTTTTTCAGACTGGAAGCTGAATTTAAATTTTATTAAACGTTCTTAAATCTGATCTCTTGTTTCTTACTCTCTACAGAGAATTAATTCCAGTTTTAACAATTTTATCATTTAAGTTCATTGTGATATTCAGTTTCTGTCTATTCTGCATGTTTACAAAACATTACGAAGTAATACAAAGGGGTTTAAATCTGGGGACAGTTAGCCCAGTGGTACCTGCTGTGGACTAAAAGCATGCATATGTCATCAAAGACAAGGTAACTAGTTAGATCATCCCTGTTTCAAAGCATTGTTGCTTCAATTTGCCACTCTCAGGTGGTGACTAATATTTGTTGGGTTATCTGAACCCAAATCTACCATTGGGAAGGATGTTAGAAGGTAAAGCCTAATGTTGGGCATAAAATCAGAGAATCCTTCTGCTGCAATACGCTGTCACTGGCACCTCTCACATTCCTGAAAACCAATCCGTTTATTCACTTTTTTTCGATGCACACTGACATGAAAAGTGGAAGTGGTTCCCCTGTTCCCCCTGCCATGTCACTCTTTTAATTTTGGCTTTATAATGCAGAAGAGTTTTCAGAGGCACAGTGAGCACAGAAAAGACCCATTTTAATTTTTATTCATCTCTTCATATTTCATTATGATACAATAGATGAAAATTATGTATTTCCAATATTTTTTTCAGTGAAAATAAGACAAGATGAAGCTTTAATATTTTGAAGTGAACTGGGTTCATACATACATGCTTTTGAAAAACTCAGTGAAGTTTCCATAGCTATTCTGTGCTTTCCAGGGACATGAGTATATGGTTTCAGTCTACAGTTAAGAGATTTTTTTTTCTTTTTTTTCACCATCGTACTCTTGCAGTGAAAATTCTGCAAAGTTTTATGTTTGAACTAAAACAGATGGAAGCCATAGATAGTGATGAATTCAAAGGAGACCCTTTTTTGGTTTTTTTTTTCTGTTTGAGTGCCAGAGAACCATACATACGCCAACTGAATTTAAATAGAGTAATTGTATGCTGTTATTTAAATTGGTTCATTAAGATATTTTTTTCTCTTTGGAAGTTATAATGTAGCTGTTTCAGCTGAAATAATTAACAATAAAACACAAGAAATGTGCCTTACTGACTGAAAATGGGAAGAACAGATCACATCCTAGAATAGCCTTTTAGTTCCTTTCTACTCCTCTTCTGTTTAGTCACCATTAGTTGGCATTTCTGTAATTCCCTAGCAACTTTAACTTTTTTTCTTCTGCAAACCATGAAACACTAATTTTGTTATTTCAGTCTCTGTGGCTTTTCTTTTCACCACAGAAAATCTGACATTTACTTAAGAAGCCATCATATTTGCTTGCAGAATGCACAGGATTAAGAATATTATTGTTATTTATTTGTTATTTACAACAAAGTATGTTATATATTAATAAATATTTTTTAACTAGAGAATATTTTTATGAAAGTTTAAGTCAATCTAAGCACACTAAAACAATGCATCTTTTATATCTGACCACAGCAGTAAAATGAAAGTCCCTGGAATTTTAAGCACGTGTTTCAGATTTAGCTGCTTACAATATCTGGAGTATGACTAAGCATCTAGTCTCAGATTTTGCACAATGCAGAACAGACAGTGTGTGTACTAGCTCACAGCTTTAAGTTTTGCATTTCAAGATCCATTTTAGAAGGAAGTAAAATTTCACCACTTTTACTTTCATGAACTTGAAAAAAACTTTTATTTCAAATATGATTCACTGAAAGCTAAGTTTATGCCTACCAGAAATTGTTTATAGAGGTATAGTTTTGGCTTCACTTAGACAAAGTTTAGTCATTACCACAGACATGATCAAAACAAAAGCAATTTTTAGCTTTCCATAAGACATTTTTTCAAGGTAGGTTAATAGGGAATAGATGCTTGACTTCACTAGTCATTGCAGCAGAAATACTGATCATATTAAAAGTAATCTTTTCCACACAGCTTTCTTGAAATGCATTTCATAATAAGATACTAAGTAATGTTTACTATTACCCCATCCAATCAACAGAAAATAAACTGAAATTAAAATTAATAAAAGTGAAAATAAATCAATTCACTTTTACATAAATGTTCTTAAATAGCCTTTTTATTCTTCCAGTAGCCCTTAGAACTATTTTGAGAGAAGAATTGCAATATAAATAGCCTGAAATACATGGGTACTCGTAGTAAAACTCTTTCAGGCATGCCTCTTGTGTACCTGCATTTTTTTCCCTTATCCTCCCCCAAATACCAGTGCTTCTTGATGTCAAGATGTAGAAAACTTGGATTCCAGACAGTTCAGAAACAGGAAAGACAATATATTTGGGCTAAAACAGATTTTTGAAAAAACTTGGAAGAAATGGTTATATTTTGCATGGAATACTTATTAGAATTGAGGAGCAGGTGATTTAACAGAATTTATAATCTAGTTTTAAACATACTTCTAGTGAAGACTATAGTATTATCCATGTAATTTAAAGGCTTGTCATTTGTAAGGCAAGAGTATTGATACTGTGCTCAATTCACAATTCATTTCTGTTACCTGACCAACTTCTGCAAGCTAGATATAAGCTATATTAGCGGGAGTAACAAGAAGGAATATTAACTGTATGTTGAATTTTTTTTCTGTTTCTTTGTGAGGGGCAAAACTAATTTTTTAGGAAAGTTACACAAATATATTTTTTGAATAGCTAGTATTAAATAGTAAAAGTAAATCACTAATATTTGGCTTATATATATGGGAAAAATAACTTGATGCACTTAGAAGTCTGTCTTGCTCTTTCTTGGTTTTATTTTCCCTTTAAATTGGCTTAGTTGAGCCCTTCAGCTGTTAGACATCTTTCTTTTAAAAGCAACCTGCTGGCTCATGCTCAGTGAATTAAAAAGAAAAGCATTGGTGACTCAGCAACACAGTAGAGAACATTTTATTTCTTTGCATAAGGCAACTTCTGTTTTCAGAGAGATGTGTTTTATAGTTTGTGTTATGAATCTCTAAGGTTTAAAGTTATGCAATTGCTTCCTAGAGTAATTCAGATTGCACTCAGAGAAGAGTTTCTGAGGCTGAACAAAAAAAGTATGAAAGGAGGGACTTCGCTCTTAGTCATATAAAAGGCTTTGACATTGTACATACAGATTGTTTCCTCTTTCTGTCATAGAAACTATTTATTATAAAAGAATATATTTAAGACTGATAGACTGATTTGCCTAAATAGATCAAGTATCAGAGAACACATTTGGCCTCATTATGACTTACATAATTCTTACACAGAGTTTGGCAGCGTAGTATCTAGGCTTTCTGTAACTAGGTGTTGTCCAAACATGGTTTTGTGCTGTTGTCTTAACTACACTGATTCAAAAACCGAGCTATCTGAAACTGCTACAGTCCTCAACCATCACTGGTCTGTTATAGTAGTTTGGGAAAAGCTTAACTTGGAGGCTTTTTCTCTTGTAGTCAGGAGATCTCTTGAAAATAGGAAGATGGGAAAGGCATTTGTGATTCTCAGTCTCTTCATTCAACCATTTAAAACTTTAAAAGAAGAGGGGGGTTTGACATGAAATATCAAACTTGTGAAACTCTGAGTCAGCAATGTTTAAAGCAGTTATTATACTTAAATCTATCCCAAATGTTTTAATATAGGGGATTCCTCCAAAAGTTAAGTGAAATAGGAATAGAAAGTATGCATTTCCAAAAGTAGATATGAATTTGCCTTTAAAATGCAAAGTGAGTAAGCACAACTACATGTGCATGCTCCGAAGCAGCTTACAAAAAATTTAAATTTCCATTGCCCGTATTAGTAACATGAGATAACAGAAATTTAGCTAAAAGTAACTTTGTTACTCTTTCCTCATGGTTTGGATTAGCAAGACTTTTAACTGGATTTAGTGGGTAAACTGGCCCACCAAAATTTATTTGCAAACTTTTTTTTTCCTGTCCTTACAGAAGAATACATTGTGAGAAATACATGCCAGGCAGTTCTGTTATCATCAAACATATTTAGATATGGAAGAGGGGGCTAAATTTAATAGAACTCCAGTTGAATAAGAAATGTGAAACACCTGCTTCTCCTTAGCAGTACTGTTTTGCATTTAGCCGCGATACATGAGAATTATTAATTAGTGGTAATGCAATGAAGTTGGAAATTCAGGTTTGCACAGAGAAATCTTCTATAACATGATACTTTATGATACAGTACTGTAATGATAGGTGTTGTATTTGTTCCAGGTAGCAGGGCATTACTCGTTTTGGATGCTGTAGAGCTAAGTTCTGTAGGAAGTCAGTGAAGTGACTACTTTTCATTTCTCAGGAATGGAATACATCTATTATTTAAGTATTTGATAGTCTCTAACTAATTTGTAGTTGATTTTAAACTAGTAAAGCATCTTTATACATTATTAAAATTCATTTTTTAAGCAGGTGGATGCCACTGGAATTGCTAGAATTATTTATTGAACAGTTTATACGATTCTAGATTACTGACATTGAAGTAGGATGGGATTAGATAGGATTTGTGTTGAGGACAGTTCTTAAAAAGGTACTTTTTTTTTAAATGCATCAAACAACATGCAGTGAATGTAGCTGACTAGAAAGAAATATGATAGAAGCAAAGTAAATTGTTAAGAGAGGGTGCTCCCGTATTCTGTGTTTTATATACTGATATTTTAAGTGAGGTTTAATATTGTATATGTCCATTTAAGTAGAATGATGTGTTAAAAAATAGTTGTAATCTGAGCTCTGTATAAGACTGATCTTGTACCCAGTTCCATGCATGAAATGTTCTGAATTTCTGAATGTCATTAAATTCAGGTAGACACCCTAGAAACACATCATTTTTCCTCAACAGATTAATTTGAGGGATAAGAACCTAAGTTAATGTATCAAGTAGCAGTGATTGTATTTTGAAAAAGTAAGCAAACCTTCTATGTTAAAAATGTTTTTAAGGTTGTAAGTCCAAGTACTAGACAAGGTAGTAAACGCAAGTATTAAGTTCACCGGATTGCAGTAATACAAAATACTATTTAATTGAAATAACAATGTAAAAAAGACTTAAAAGAAGTATCAGTACAGCTGTACAGGTACTAAATAGTGTGTTATTAATTTTCCTTTCTAACCCTCAAATCATTCATTATCTGAGCTAGGAGATTCATCTCTGTAACACAGCAAGATAGGGTTTCTTTGTGTTCCTGTGATTCATAGGTTTGATGCTGCAGTAGTGGGCCCAGCCTCTTAGTGCACTGTCTCCCCACTACTTAATGAGGAGTGCTTTATTATTTCAACTTTTTCAGTTTGGCACCTATGATTCAGATGCAGCTTATTTGTGAAGCTATAGGGGGGAAAAAAGCAAAAGAACGTAAAACCAGAGTTGTAAACCCAGAATTTACGATCTTCTAAAAGAGTTTTCCTCACCAGCTGTTGACATTGGTGGGCTTCTCTCTTCTGTTAGGCCTTAAATCTGACCTCTTTTTCGGTAGTAATTACAGAAAAACATGCATCTTTTGTCTCCTTTGCTGAATAGGAAAAGAAGATAAATGTACACAGACAGAGAGAAAGACTGTCAGCACAGACTCGAGGAGGTTTAAGATGAGATGATTTCTCACAGTTTCTATTGTTACTCTAGACAGATACATCATTCTCATTTGCAAGAAATAGCTCATATTGTTGCAAGTATTTGTATAGCACCGTATATAAACATGATGGTGACCATAAATAATCTTGTAAAATCCTTGCTGTTAGGCAAATGGGTATTACCTTTATAGACCAAAGAGCTAAGAAGTAAAGCAAAATTGCTTATTATACACCAGGCTGAGCAAACCAGTGGCAGCGCCCAGATTGCAATTTAAGGATGCCTTGTTCCTAATTCTTTTGTTATGATACCAGCATGCATTGCTAGAAGGGCAGAATATTTATAGTTCTGAAAAACATTAGGTATAGCTGAAAATGTTCAGCATGACAGAAAAAAATGGCTTGTTTGTTAAAACTGGACACTTCTGAAGATAAGGAGCATGAAGACAAAGGCTCCTACAAATATTTTTGTTTAGTATCTTGCCTAAGCCTGCTCAAAAATTCTGTAGAAGCTGGAGAAGACAGCAGAGTACTTTTGGGTGGCATTCATCTGTCCTTTTCCAGGAGGCTGCCCTTGCCTTTCACCGCTTTCTCCACTGTCAAATTCCAAAGCAAATAGTTCCTACCTAATCTGCAGGTGTTCTGATACCATCCATTCATACAATAATGAAATCCGTGGGAAGATAAATAGTATGTGGCTGTATAAAAATCTTTTTCCCACAATGCCTGTAAATAATAAGGCTGAATAAAACATCCTATGAACTTAATCTTGCTATTTTGAAGTTTTGAATATAAGAGCTCATAATAGATATTTTTTCTGTATTTTTCATAGAAAATTATCATGTTGGTTTCCTAAGGGGGAAGAGCAAATTTTAAACCCCATTACTTGCAGATTTTCAGCAAAACCAGGGTTTATTTAACGCCAACGGTGTCCCTTGGGACACAGAACTGCTATTTCTAGAGATTTCCAGTCTTGCTGGCTTTACCAACAATGTCGAAGGGGGAAACCAGTGTATGGTAGGAATTGTTAGACAACCTTAATATATGCATTGCTGATTTGGTTTTCTTGTTTTCCCTTTATTTCTCTCTTTCTTTTTAGAAAGAGTGACCCTTATTAGGGTATGACAGTGTCTTATTAATACTTGTATCTTGGAAGCCAACTGCATATATATTCCCCTTTAAACCTGTGTGCATTCTAAACACCCGTTGCTTCCGGGCTGGATTCTTCTTTATGCCTCCACAAACATTCTAGTTTCCTCCAAAAGATATAAATGTTTAAGTTACAGTATTATTTTATGTATGCTTACGGATTATAAGCAAGCAAGTATGTTTGAATAGGAAGATAGATGGAAATGTAGTTTTTTTGTACACTTCTTCCAAACACAGCAGCTATTGTAAATATCTGTCTAGGTCAGTGTGCACTACTGGTATGTTTGCAGCTTCCTGTAAACAGAAAACGTCTCCTCAAAAAAAAAAAAAAAGGATTTGTGGTGAACAGACACTTCAGCTGTGCAATTGAAACCATTCATTTATCTCTTAAAGTATAACAGGCCACCAATGTAGTAAAATGCAATACTTAAAAAAAATTCTAATGTCAGTATATGAGATTTTAATGTAATTTTTATTCAGTATAAAATTTGAAAATGTTGTCTATCATATTCTTTAATTTTGTTAATTTTGTGGACAAACCAGTACCCTACTTTTTCCAGACTTACTGAAAAATATGACATACAATGGTGATATGTAGTACACCAAGATACAGTCATAAATTGGTTAATAAAATTTTAATGCCTTAATTCCTATTAACATGATTTTTTTCTTAAATTGATTCAAGCAAAGAAGCACTGAACTGCAGAAATGCCACTCTGTTAAGCAATGTGCATAGTACAGTTATTCAGTCTCTATGAAAGAGAAGACTAAAGCAGTCAGCACTATTTCTGGGTGTCATGAAACAAAAAGTAGCTTTATCCTATTGGAGCTGATCCCAAAGCACATTGCAGATCTTATGACCAGAGAATTAAGGTTAAGAAGTTTGTTCTTGTCAGCTTTAACTTGGGTCAAGGGTATTGTTGGTTAATGTGCTTGAAGTTAAATATTAGCTCTTTATTTCCCTTAGGCAAACTGGAAATATGGTTTATATTTAAATTCTAAGCAGTTATTTTTTTCATTATTTTTTTCTAGCATAATAGCTAAAACCTCTGCTTTTTTCTTGTTTTGTTATTTGGTTTTTGTTTTCTTTTAAGGTCGCTTGAGTTATCCACATCCAGGGACTGACAATCTTCTGATGTTAAATGGTAAGTGCTAATCTTACAACAGTTTCTAATTATCTCTAGCTTAGCTTAAATCTGACATGTTGGTATAAAATGATACTATTATATTCTGTTATTGAATTACTTGCCTCTAGTCTTCAACACTGATGGGACTGTTGCCATTTTTCAGAATTGAATGGCAAGAGCTAATCTTGCAACAGCCTTTCATTATATCTGGCTTATTTGAAATCTGAAAGGCTTGTAACGATGCGCTATTCTTTTTTGTTCTCAAGCAAACCAGTGGTATGTTTTCCAAAGATCTGCTAGAAATCTGTTACACAGAAACAGGAATTGGAAAATAAGGAGGCCAGTAAGGCATGTTTTTCTATCTTGTGTAAATAAAGAGTGAACAAGATACTTTCTGTTACACTTATGTGAAATAACATTTTATTTTTGCTGTGTTTTTTGGAACTGGCTTTGTCAAATATGTTTCTAACTGAAATATGCTGAAGTTAGAGTTCGTGTTCATGTTCCTCTCCCAGTAGGTCAAACTTCATGAACATCTGCTACTGAGTGAAGGCATGAACTTTAGCCTTTGTTCAAAGCTAAAGAAGGAAGCAGAGCTTGGTAATCCATCTAAGTCAATAATAAATCAGGGGTTTTGCACACAAGTGTTTTCTACATTGAGAAAAATTAGAGCTACAATGCCACGGCTTTTCTAGATTAGAAAACGTGGAAGCTGTTGTACACAAAGCAATTACATTTTCGTCATTGACATGATGGGTCTAAATGTTACCAGTAAACAGCTAATTATTAAAAAATACAGTCAGAATAGTTATTTTCAGGTTTGTGGTTCTGTGGAGCTCTTTTTTAATTGCCTTACCCTTCTGCGCAGTCATTTACACTTGTACAAATATAAAATGTAAAAAATACCTAACTTCCCTTGTGTAACACTGAGCAAGTGTTTAAAACTTTAAGGAAATTCAGGTTTAGCTTTATACCCAGTAAAGGAAAGTATTGCGCAACGGACATTTGAAGAATTAGGCCCTTTGCTATTGAATAGTTCTTTAAGATAATGGAATATCTTGAAAACTGAAAATACCTATTTAACTATTGAAATAAAATTAGTTCTTAGCCCACACAGGCCATAATCCTGATTCCAGTACATTGAATATCAATGTGCTTGATGTTACAACATTTACAACAGTTAACTTTCTGTACTTAACTGCAACTGTAAGACCTGTTCTGCAAGCTGGTTTGTTTGGGTGGTATATGTGCAATTGTCATTGTCAGTCAGTGTAAGAAATTAATGTAATTTTAGTTCACTTGTTTTAATGCTTAGAATGGTAAGCTTCTCTTTTTATATTTTTGTGTGCTAAAAGAGCACGTGGGAAGCATTGTTAGTCTGTGGAATATCTAGGAAAAATTCTTTGCTATTATCACAGACATTGGAAAAAATCTTAGTGGTACTGGTCTACCCTGAAAACCTTACCACAGAGCTAGAGTATGTGCTGAAGAATATCTTGTTTGTTACTAATGCTGGTGGGATTTCTACTGTAGTTTGGAAGTTAGTACTTAATGTGACTGCTGTCCTCTTTAAAAGCTGCAATATTACTTCCAACCTTCAATAGGTGAGATAAAAATAACAATTTGAATATCTAAAAGACAGGTGCTGCAACACCTAATTTTTAGGTGTGCCCTTTAGAATTTAATTCAGAGTGTTGGTTTAGACACCTATGCTATGTACGCCATGTACCTGGAGAGCCACCTCAGATGGAGTGTCTGAACTGCAGCTACTCGCAGCTCGAGAACAGAAGCACTGGCAACAGCTTCTGAGAAGCTCCAGCTGCTCAGATTCTGCAGAACCTTCCTTTCTTAGCAAGAATTTAGGGGCTTCCTCCAACTCTGTGGTAATGAGAATTGCAGCTGGAACACTCGCTGATAAAGTTGTAGACTTCAGTTTCCTTCTCTGCTTAAGTGGATTCAAGCTCATATTTCTCTCTATCCCTGTAATTGGTGCCTTGGAGGGAGGAACAGGGAAGAGGAGAGTGAGAGTTGGTAATCCATAGACTCACATTTGTCCTTTACTTTCTCAGTAAGTGTTCTGGTTGCTACAAGCAGAAGCAGGAATACTAGACCTTAATGAAAGAAAGCACCAACATTTTTAAGGATCCTGGGCCCATCTATGTGCACACTAATACTTAACACTGGATCATGGCCCTCACTGGGTTTTAGTTGGTTTCATTGTAGTGGACTGGTATCTCTGGATCCCAGTAAGGTTCTGACATGAGCCAGGCTGGAATTCCTCAACCTTTTTAAGACTAAACACTTCTAGATAAAACTTATTTTTAGCTAGTTTTTCCTCTTCTTAAATGATAGATCTTTCCCAGTTCCTTTAAAGTGTACTTACTGAACTGTACCTAATATTAACATTTACAGTTTTCATTATTTAAATCAATGAAATGAACCAAAGGAAAGCTGATTTATGTGTTTTAATAAATTATATATCTGATAATTATATAGCTGTTTCAGCTCAAACTGTAAAAAAGCAATGCATTTTTAATGACTGTTAGCTATCTCTCAAAAGTTGAAAAAAGATACTTTGGAATGGGTTTACCTGAGTATATCTTTAATTGTTGACTTAGAACCTTTCTGCAGCATGTAATAATGCAAGAGTCCAATTTGATGGGGTGTCAGGTGTGTTTTCCTCATTACATGGTCATCCTCCCCTTTTATAGATGTAATGCATTGAATTTTTTTAATGGCTATTGAAACATAATCCACCATTTGCTTAGTTTAGCAAAGGAGTATTAGATTTTTCCATCTTAAAGATAATGTAGCTGGTTGTGCTTCTGAAAAGAGCTGGTTTACTTCAAACAGAAGTTATTAAACTTCCTACACAGGAATTGCTAAATGAGTTTCTGTAGTCGGTTAGGCATGCCAAACTTAAATGGTCATCACAATCTCTTTCAGCCTTAAAATCTATAAAGATGTGATTTCTAAAGAAATCTTAATAGAATTTAGGCACCCAAATCCAATAGAATAAAATGAGAATTAGGCATTTACCTCCTCTAGTCCAGACTCTTGGGAAACTTTTGCCATAATTGTTTTTGGATTTCTTTAAACGACAAATATGTATTAATGAATAAGGCTTCATCACTTCACCATCACCATTTGATCATTAAATCAGGAATGTTAGTGAGAAATAACAAATAGTAGTGTTACTTTCTATCATGAATTCTCAAATTATCTTTAAATATAGGAAGCTTGCAGGGTAGTTTTTCCTGTTATACAACATAATATTTTGAATTCAGCTCAGTCGTTCAGTAGAGTTATTTAAAAATGTACATATTTGATCTCTGGTATATATTTGAAATACATGTCTGAATGAAATAGAAATTATACGTTTACTGTCTGTATGATAGTATTGCTCACATAATGTAAAAAGTCATATTTATATTGTCTTGATGTTAGATAAACATGCACAAAAAGTGTATTTAATTCTGTTTCATATTTCTATCTCCAAGCTGATTTAAGTTGCAGAAGGGGGGGTATTAATTTTTTTTTACAGGTTTAAGCTTTATTAGCATGCAGCTTCAGGGATATAAAAACAGAAAGTTTAACTACAAGGGAGTGTCTTTTTTGTATGTACAGCACTCTTAATGTTGGAAGGTTCCAATGTTATTGGACTTCATCTTTCATTGGGCATCATTATACTTCTTGTATGTTTTGTCTAACATATTTTCTAGAAGTGTATCTCTTGTACTTTCTCACTCATTTGAAATCTTTCAGAGCTTTTGGCTAATTAAGATAGCCAGCTTTATAGACTAAAAGTTAAAAATATTTCTGTATGACTTAATTCAGGAGGGAAGGAAAAAGTCTAATCTATCCTTTTTTGTTGTGAATCAATTGTTTGCCTGCTGTGTCTGGCCTCTCCCAAAGGGCTGTCTCACCTGCAATTATTTATCTAAACAGATGGACTAATTTTGTAGATGTATGTATTAAATACATATATATAAAAGCTATAGCTACATCTATAAATATATATAATTTGTATATCTATACAGACCACATGCTCTGTAAACACCTGTGCTCTGAAAAGTCTAAAACGTATGTGCATGTTATTTTAAGAAGTACAGAAATATTTCTGACTAAATATCTTCAGAAAAAATAATCTCATTGCTTACAATGTACTAGAAGTTTGATTCAGTGAGGCTGTTCTTACAAGTATTATCTGGCCTTTGAAAGAATGTTTATATATGTGTGTGTGTAATGTGGAGAGAGTAAAATACTGGTTTCATAAAAATGTGATACGTTTGCTTTCATATACTTTCCGTAACAGTAAGACTTTGTACTTAATGTTATTAAAACAACTTAGCTATAATATAACCACTGTGGTCTTAAAGTCTAGATAAAAATAGGAAAAAAATAATAAGTTTTGCAAACCCATACACTTTGATGTTAATGATCACGTTTATTGCAACAGTGCCTAAAGAGGCACAAAGAGGAGGAAAATCCTTGCCCAAACTAGCTTGCAGTCTAAATGGACAAGGCAGATAAATATCAGGGATGGGGATTTGCCATACAAGTAAAATAAATAATGTGGCAACATGAAGTACAATTATTTTCCCATTTTCTGATTTCATGGTTTTGCTGAAGCAAAGAATACTCAGATAATTTTGGTACATCGTTATAATTTCTATATATAAATAAAATACTGCAGCAGCTACCCTTTTAAATTGAATTGCATTGGGGTTTTTTAAAGCATTTTAATAATCCTTTTGTGTTTCTCCTTTAAAATTACTGTTGTTTATTTTTAAATGCACAAAGAAAAATAGTTTGGGTGTTCTGTAACAAAATATTTTTATGCATATCAGCTTGTCTTAGCTATATCAGCTTGTCTTAGCTGTGAAAATATAAGAAAATAGTTGAGCTGATTTAGTTGGCAGAAAGGCAGACGTGGCAGAAGAGAAATTACTAGGGCTTGTGACAAAAGATGCTTATTAATATGCATTTGTATATTATTTTCTGAGAGGGAACATGGCACTGCAGTCATTGCTATGGATGTGATACGCTTGAATTTTCCCTGGTTATTCTAGTTTCATTTGTGGAAGGTAAAAAAAAGGCATGCAGGGGGTTAGACAGGGGCTTAGTGATGATGCTGGTGCTCTGTGGGACACTTTGGCCAGGAGTCAGAAGAGGTTTGTACATGCTGCAACACTGACATAGAGCTGCATGTCTTTGTAAGTGCCTCACTTCAGAGGAAAACAAGTCTGAAGTTTAGCGTTAGCCTCCCCATGCAGCCGCAGCCAATAAGAACTAATCACATAGAAGAATGCAGTATGTTTTGTGGATTCTGTTTGAATGTGGGAAATCTGGACATAGGTGTTGGTTGGACACCCAAGTCTCTTAAAGAAAGTGGGCTGTTCTGTTTTGGCTTACTCGTGAGAAGTTGGAGGATCTGAAAAACTTTAAGCAAAAGACTGTTCTCATCAATGGTAATTCTTTCAAATGTAAGAAAGTGAGTTCAGTGCAAGTTGGATAGGAATATGATGACTGTTGTGTAAGAACAGTTTTAAGGGAGAAAAATCAAGGAGAGATTTTCAGAATTCCTTAAGCAGTCCACTGAATTCCTAGTAGGAAGGGATCAACATAACAACGAAAAAACTCCATGCAAATGGGAGGTACCAGGATATAAGTACTTAATAATATGAGAATGGAACGAGGAATGACACTTAGGAATCACTCGAGTTTAAGAGGCTGCATGTATTTCAATGTCCGAGAACCACAGCTGCGTTTTAGGAGATGTATATATGAAGTCCTAGTAAAATCCAAACAATATTGCCGAGACACAGGGATCTTTGTTCATAAACGTTATAACATTATGTTTTATAGTAATATTTTCTATTTGGTTATTTAACTACAATGCTGTAATGATTAAAGTAATCTTTCTCAGATACAAAGTCTGTGAAATGTGAATAGAAAATACTTTGTGAAAACATAACTAAGAAATTGCACATAGCTTGATTTTTGTATCAGTAATCTATTTTTAGTTTCCTAGCCTTCAGGCAGAGAAGCAGTCAGTATGGTCTTCTAAACTGTAGCTATAAGCGTGATCTCTTTAAGAATCTTGCAAAACTCAGAACTCAGGAAGATCTTGGATTTACTTGTAGTCTGTCAGAAATTGTTTGCCTTTGTGCAGTGTTTTTGACACAATGCTATTTCTTGTGACTTGTGCCCTGATTTTGTTTGCCACCACAAGGAGTCTTTTGTTTCAAACAAAACCTTGTGGTTAATTTTCTGCTAGGTCTTTTCATGAAAAAGGAAGGTCACAGCTTATAGCATTTATATTGTCACTGCAAAGGACTGGACAAACTGTTCCACGGACCAGGATGTTTCCGTGATTAATTTAATGCTTGCTGCATGCTTTTTAAAGTAATATTTTCCTTTTTACAATTTCAGTACTCTGTGTGTTATTTAGACACTTGTGGAAGATATGAATCACGTTTGTGAGGATGAATTACAAAGTTACCGTAATTTATGCATCCATAATTAACATGAAGTTAAGATCAAGTGTAAAGACAGGATGCAATATTTTAAAGTATGTTCTTTACAGGTGGTGCTAACATCAATTCAGTAGTAAAATAGGATGGTATTTAGGTGAGGCTTTAGTTCAATGCATTCTTATCTACCACTATTAGTAGCCAAGTACTGATGCAGAATTCTACTTATCACTTACCCACATAGTTCTTTCTATCTTAAATATTTTAATATGTGGGCATGATACGGTTATATGACATTTTACAATTTGTCCTTTGTTTGCATGCAGCGAGGAGTTATGGGCGAAGACGAGGTAATTCACTTCTGTTTGTTACAGTACAATTAATTCTGATTGAGCTGTTACTGATCATTACGATTAATTAATCCAGATTGTTGATTGTAAATACTTATCTGCATGTTGGGGAAGATGGAGGGTGCAAGGGAAGGAGCGGTGTGGTCTGGATTGTTATGATCATTGATCTCTTCTTACAGTTTGAATTACAAATCCTTCAATCAGGTAAAACACTGTAGTTCTAATCATAATTTATTTCATGCTAATGGGTACTGCTTGCAGTTGTTGCCCCCATTAAAAGTATACAGTTTGCAGTTGTTATTCTAACTCGCCATCTTTTGCTTCTGTAGAAGTGATAGTGTAGAGAGTAAAAACTAAAAGCCTTTCATAAACTTAGCAAGAAATCCAGTAGACAACTCTTAGGAACAGTAAATAGATTTTCATAGTATAAGCCAATATATGCTCAGTGACCTTAGAAAAGCTGTCCTGATTTAACTATATGAGGATGTGACCTGCAGTTGTTACCAAGACCATGTCCAGCAAAAACATCAAGATCTTTGATTGCTTCCAGTATTCACAACATGCACATAAGTTCACGTCTCTCTCTTGATCTCTGCCTTGGTTCATAACTGATTGCTTGGTGGCCCCAGTGTCGAGAGGAACAGTGATCTACATCATGGTCAATGTATGTAACAGCACAATCACGTTTTGGTGATTCCTGGCAGATTCTGCTTAATTCTTTTTACTATGGTAAAACAAAAAGAAACAAGTGTGTTTAAAAGGGCTTATCCTTTTCATTCACAGTCACCGGGAGAAATGTGAAAGCCTAGCAAATTACCTTTTTCTTCTCTTTAGCTGAGACACATGGAAAAGTGAAGAGGAGGGAGAAGAAAGTATTAGGAGTCATACGAAGCACTTTACTCTAAATGTGTTAATCCATTGTCCTCTGTCATTTTAGCTCTCTGAGGAGCTACAGTGCTTTTGGCAAACCTTTATCCACTTCAAAGTAAAACTGATCTCTCTGCTATCACTTCAGAACGTGTTCTGATGGTTCAATTTGTACTGTGAAGAGAGCCTCAAATTGTCATTGTTCTCAGATTTTAACATGGGTCTGTAGGCAAAAAATACACTTTTCTGAGGATTATTCTTTCATTATTTTTCCCCCTATATACTTGTGAATATTGTGAGTTGGAATTGTCTAAGTAGTACTTTTAGAGAAACGCAAAAACATAATTTTCATGGTCCCAAGAGACAACTTCCTTAAGTATAAATTGTGTGTTGTTGTTTTTAAAAAAAAGAACCCAGAACAAAAACTGAAAAAAAAAAAAACCCTACGCTTAAATGTGTTTATGGCAATATTCTAACGCCAAAAAGTTCATTTAAATTGGCTTGTTTTAAAGTCACTTAAGTTTCTTTTTTCTAGCGGTATAGAGACTTGCAGAGAGGTAAAGAGGAAAGCTATGTGCTTTTTATAAAGATAACCCAGCTGAATTACAGTTATTTTGGATTTAAGATGTTAAGATTAACTCTCATATATTAGTGAAAATTCTTAAAATTTCTACTTTTGCAGTTTCCTGCAAGTTCCTCTACTTTGAGTCTTATTTCTTCTATTAGCCACTTTTTCCTTTCACTGTCACTATGATAACAGCTCCATCTTCTCCATCATTCACATCAGTAATCCAGAAGTCCATGGTCATATCCCCGCTTTCTTGATTATGTAACCACATCTTACCATTTCTCATATACATCTTTAAGATCCAATAATTCTTCCTAGTCTTCATAACTGAAACACATATCCACATGATTCAGCTGCTGCAGTATTCATAGCATGATCTTGCTCCTCTTACGTCTAAATAGATGATTTACAAGAAGAATCTGCCTGGCTACTTCTTCCAACTGTGTTAACTTTCTGTTTCTCCCTTGCTTCCTCACTTCTCTGCCCCATTGAGCACCAGCTACATGCTTCCACTTTTAAAGGCACTCTGCAGATCTGTTAGCTAGATGTTGAATGCATCTTTATGATAGCAAGCAAGGATGCCATCACTTGCTCCCCACTAGTCATATTCACAAACAGGCATATCACCATTCTTAATGGAAAGGAGGAGCCTGCTACAGCTTTCTGCATTTTCTGTACTCCTCTCCATTGGATGCCTACTTAAGACATGAATGTGAAATGCCACCATAAAAATGTTGTAGTTACAGTCTTTGTTACTTAGTACAGTCCTGTGGTCCTGCTTTTATTATGTGATCCTCGTGACATTTTATGTTTAGTTGTTTTCTCTCATCTTGTGTGTTCATTTGGTATTTTTCATGTACTATATTTTTATTATGGATTTAGATACCAAACCAGGGTCACTAGGCATTACCACAACATAGGTCATTGGTCATGATGTTTGCTGTCTTTTTGCCAGCCTTGTCTTTAAGCACTTGATTTTCAGGTGGTCTTCTGGAAGTGAATGGCTTTCATACTGCTCTCACCCCTAGCTGATCAGCATGATGTCTGTAGGCGTTCCTACGGGGCTTTCCTGGTAGTATTTCCCTGAGAGGGGATAAAAGTTACAGACTGCAGTATGGCTCACATCTAAGGTACTGCAGACAGCTGTCAGGGACCTGCTGCTCCTGCGTATGGATTTGCAGTGGGTGAATCTGGAAGAAGTTGGCTACTTGAGATGGAAAATTAACTTGCTTCCCGAAAGTATGCTAGGTTGTTTTTTAGTCTTGTTTGCTTGCTTGTTTTTGGAAAGCAGTTGAATGTTGGAGTTCTCTGAAATTTATAAATATAAAATAGAGGGGAAATAAGTGGGACAGAGTTACGATGTTTTCACTTCCCCCTGCCATCTCTACATCTCTTTTGATCAGTTTGCATTTGCAAAGCCATCCTGTGAACTTCACAGATTTTATACTTGCTTTTCAGGGTAACTATGATCTTACTGCAGATTGCTATGTGCTAGGAACCACCACAAGGCTTCCCTCAAACTGTGGTAAATTTGAGAGTGAGAAGGATAAATCAGCACCGTGACTCATCTTTCAAGTGTTACATTTTGCGCATTTAATAAAATCCTCTTTTGCTTTCTTAGGAATTAAATCCATTCCTGTGTTATCAGCATCAGATACCTTTAAAAGAGAAGAAAAAACATACCTGTTTGAAACTTCTTAACTGTGTACATGTTTTTTCTGTTTCCCTCTGTTCAATTAAAGTGTAAGATTTTTTAGACATGTGGTAGTCATTCTGGTGATGGAAGTTATTGTTTTAACTTGAAGTTAAACCAAAGACAGACTAATGAAACTCACTTAAGCAGCCCTTAATATGATTTCTTCATAAATAAGACCCTTTATTTAAAAACAAATTCCTACTTCCATACTGGATGCAGCAGAGTAACTATAATGTAGTATGAAGTATTATGCTTACAGTGATGTCAGCTTGCAATCTCAAATTCCCTTTTTGAAGTTTAATACTTTCTTCACTTTCTTAAGTTTTATTTAAACTAATGTGTACTTTTTTAACATCTTGGGGTTTTATTTTTACTTTCCAGACTGCTCTTCCCCCATTTCCTAAAATTACATAAATATGTACTGCCACAAAATTATTTTAATGTATATTATTATCTTTTCTTTTTAAGGCCGTTCTTCCCTCTTCCCAATAGATGATGGTTTGCTGGACGATGGTCATAGTGATCAAGTTGGAGTCTTGAATTCACCTACCTGCTACTCCGCTCATCAGAATGGGGAACGAATTGAGCGTTTTTCTCGGAAAGTATTTGTTGGAGGTCTTCCACCAGATATTGATGAAGGTGAGCTGCCTGGAAACTAGATGAACTAAGTTTGGAGGGAGAAAGAGAGATTTTGAAAAATCTAAATGAAGTAGTAGAAATAATCCACTCAGCAAAATAATATAGTGGCGTAAAAGGTATGAGTTGATGGATATGTTGAGCTTAATATCATTTGATGTCATCCATCTTTTTTGGTTTTGAGATGGTTCAGTTGTCTCTGATTCTACACTTGCAGATTGTAGAGGTGCATGTGATGCCTGGAATCTGTTCTCCTGCTTACTTTGCATATTCCTTTCAAATACATCTTAGCCCTTCATAGTGTCCTCTATCTATGCCTGCTTTATTCTCTATTCATAGAAAACGTCTATTAGCAATTGAATTTCAAATTCTATTTTACTATTACCTGAAGATCTCAGAAGTGGTTTAGAGAGGTTAATATTATTCCTGTTCATAAATAGAGAAACTAAGGCAGAGGAAGGTCAAGTGACAGAGTACTCTGTGATGCATTGCACACAGAATGTACCACAGAAGCTTAGATTGTTAAGTGTTGCAGTTGGAATGGCTTTGTACAATAGTGCTGATTTGAAGTAATCGTGCTCTTTATTATTAGGTATCTCCTGTGCAGATAAATGTAAATTACATGCTAGCTTTCTAATGTAAACAGAAGTCTCACATGGTGTGAATTTTGGGGTTGTCCTATGCAGGAACAGGAGCTGGACTCGATGACCCTTGTGGGTCCCTTCCAACTCAGGACATTCTATGATTCATTGTAATCCTAGAGTAACTTGCAAACCATGTTTTTGTTTCATCTTCATTGTGATGATCTCCTGCAATGTACTAAGGGATTTATTTTAATTAACTTCAGCTTTTTTTAATGCACTTTAGCTTCTAATTCAAATGTGCACTGTTGCCTTTAATACAAATGCTAAACAAAGACACATGGAAATACATTTTCTTTCTTTCCTGCCTGTTTATGTGCTGATGGCAGGACACTACTGAAAGAAATGGAGCGTATTTGTGTTTGAGTTACTGCTCTTGTAGAGTTTAGGGTGGTTTAATTTTTTCTTCATGGCCAAGGTTCTTACAGTCTGACAGGAAGGAGTGGCTGGGGTAGCAAGACATCACAAAGTTGTTCAGGGGGCATAGTAGATCTTCCAACAAGACTATTCATGGTTATCTTAGAAGCACCTCTAAACAGGCAATTTTAAGTTTCTGTTCCTGATCTGTGCATGGTATCTGCTGGAAACTGCTAGCGTGCTAATTGTGGTGGTACGTATTATATGAGTATCTACCTACAAAGCTCTGAACTGTACATCACTAAATAGTAAACTGTTATGATTGCATTCAAACCAGATTCTGAATTTAAGGAAGTACCTCAGCAGTTTTCACCACTGCCTTTAGTTGCCTATATGCTTCTGAAATGCTCCTGTTACTAAGCGATAAAAAACAAATGTAAGCTTAAAATCACCAGAAATATATTGCATAAATATTAATGCTTTAGAAGATGTCTATTCAAGTTTTTTGTTCATGAAATTTGGAAATTTTGTTCCTTTCTTCCCCATGTACTCTCAACTTTTGCTAGAAACAAAGACCTTTGCTTGATAGTATTTTTTCATGTGTTATGTCATTTATTTTAATTGCAACTATTATACCTGTTTTTAGATGAAATTACTGCTAGCTTCAGAAGATTTGGGCCTTTGGTAGTAGACTGGCCTCACAAAGCAGAAAGCAAGTCCTATTTTCCACCAAAAGGTAAGAGAGTTGGAAGGTTTTGACCTGTCACCGAGTAAAAGTCTTACTCTGGTAAACTGTCTCATCTTTTTCCAAAGGGCATAATTTATAATCCCTGTGAACAGTTAATTCCACAGTTTCAGTGCAGGTTCAGACATGGTTCCTTTATATCACAAGTCTAAAACCTGAGAGTTTTGTTTTAGTATTGTGCCTGGTTCAGTGCTGGACTCTTGAAGGATCTTCCATATTCTGATTTCTCATATATCAGCGTCATATAGTTATATGTGTCATTTATCCTAGGTTCTGCATTTGCATATCTATATGGTTTCCAAAACTGAAATTTGGTAAAATTTTTAAGACTAAATCTTAGACTAAAATTTTCATAGGAAGTTACAGGCAGGGTTCAGAAGGATGCATTTTGGGTATCTGATTGAGATAATGTTATGTTTATTTGAGTTTTAGGATGTGAACTTCCTGTTGAAGCACTAAGTATCTTTTTTGATAAATGATTAAATGTTGATTTTTAACTCTTTCTGGTGTTGCTGTTAGACTAGATTTTTTAGTATCACAAAGTATTGGAAAAGCCATTCTGTACATTAAGTAGTTAAATTACATAGCATATCTCTGTACGTGTACAATCATGTATTGGTACATATCAAATAAATGCAAAAAATCTGATCCAGATATGAAAGCAACGCAGAGATTATTCATTTGTAGAGAACGCAGCAATTCATTCCTTCCCTGGAAGTGATAAAAGTGGGTATAATACCTTTATAAACTGATTCTTCATTTATTTATCTGACCATCTATGCTGGGTGAAAAGACAGGATTATTATCCCAGAGTGGGAAATGGGACTGGAAGTATTTGAATAGTATTTATGAATGCTAAATGGAAATTCTGAGACAAAGAGACTTTGGCTTTTTTGATTGTCAGCCTGATACACAAAGCTACTGTCAAGTTAAATTTTATTATCCTGAGGAGTGCATCTCTCTCCATAAACTACCAAGAAAAATTCTTGAGGAACTCTTTGAGGAAGATGCATCTCACAGAGCCCATGATGAATATATAGAAGAGGGAAGATGTAATATATTCTTACCTGAAAAGAGTGGATTCTGGCATTCATTTCCAAGGAGATAGTCCTGTCTCAGCCTCTGAACATCCTAAAGATATATTTCAAGACCACCTCATGTAATAAAGATTTTTGATATGTTTGAAATACTTACTATTAGCACAGTGTAAAAAAAAAAAAAATCTATACTGTAAGCAGAGCTTCTTAAAACCAGAGAATACAAATAGAACTTCAGTCTGTTGATCTAATTGAGTAAGGACACACTTGCGAACCGTTTAGTTGATTTCCCAAGATTAACTGATCTTTATTTGAAATTTAGTAGCACTTACTGTTCTTCAATCTTAAAACTTTATTCTAATTTTCAATTTACTACATTATTCAATATTGTTTTGTAATGTAGCCTAACACATTTGAAATACAGTGTAGGTCTCTCTTTATAGATATGCTGGAAATACAGCTTACTATTAACTTGAATATTACTGTGTTTATATATGTTTTTTTTCAGTGGAATAGATACAACCTGTGGCTATTTTGTAGAAGAATTTCTTAAAAACTTGTCTTAAGTATTACTTACATGTGCAGGCAAGAACCACATATACATATATTTAATAAGAGGTATGAAACTGCTGAAGATAGGCAAGATACTAAGAAAGCTTTGAGATTGATCTGTAATTAGCAATTTAGAAATATATGTACTGTATTAGCCCAAAGAGTTCGTTTGGGTTTTTTGGATGGGTTGTTTGGTGTTTTTTTTTTTACTTTTAATCTCCAATTTCTAATTTGCTACTCTGCATGGAGTCGGTTCAGTGTATATATTTTTGTTTGTTCAGTCTCATTAGAGATTTGACATAGTATTGTTTTTCAAAGATATTTCGGAATTATCCAGGTCTGAACTGATTTATGTAATAGTCTTCTCTGTGGTGAAGAGATACAGCCTGCCTTCCCCCCCACTCCCCACCCCGTTCAGTTTTCCAGGCTGTGGTTCCTTCCAGGCACTCTGCTTGCAGAAAGCCCTGAGGGAAGGCCAAGTTAATAATAAGTATTTCCTTGCTTGAAGAAATGCAAGAAGTGTCTTGATCCATCAGGGCTGGCTGCCTCCTGAGAAACACCAACTTGCTTGTTCTTAACTAATTACATTTTGTGTTGGTTCACCACAAAATTAGGCCCAAAGAAAACAGGAATTTAAAAAAATTCACACTAATCTTACAAGGAAACTCTGTTCTGAAGCAGAAAAAAATTATTCTGCTGAGATCAAAGTACAAAGTCTGTAAGTGACCTGCCAACTGTAATGGAGAATTCCTTCCTTTCTGACTTGTCATTGTTTATCATAACTCTTCTTATTACATAGTTGGCAAATATACCTATTTATGAAACAATACACTTGACCAAAGCAACTTGCTGAGGTGAGGACTCCTCCTTATGATAATGAAGCTCTCAAACAAATGGTGCTGTAAGGGTATGCAAATCCAAAGAAGGCCTTTCAAAATATGCCCAGTTTTTTGTGTGCTCTGTACTATTTATAGACCATATCAAACAGAAGATAATCTGATTTAAACAGGATAGTATCCCCAGCCTTTTCTAATTGTCTGGGTGTTTCTATTGCCTTCTGTCACAGCAGTTGTGCAGTAGCTTCATTTATTCAAGGCTCTTAACTGCTAATTTAGAACTGACTGAAAAAATTAGGTTGAAAATGTTCTGTTTCTAGTTTAATCAGCAAAACCCAGCTCCATCCGGGTTCAACTTGTTACCAGCTTATTTGATCACTCTGGGTAGGATTGAACTCTGGATTCAGGCAAGTAACTGTAGGTGTCTTCATGTGTGATTAGTGTCTAAGCTTCCTTTAATCAATAGGAATCTGGCCAGTACAGTCAGTGGAGTATAGAGGGCTATTCCGGGTACCGTAATATAGGCACATTGAGCTTGATTCGTTTACCCAAACTTGAGGATCTCTAAAAGATTTTCACAGGTCTTGCAAATGTGGCGTGACACTATTGAAGCCCCACACCATTCTGGAGCACCAGCTGAAGGATAGGCAAAGTCATGTAGAGGATAACCAGTGCTAGACACCTCCGTGTCCTGCTTGGTCAGCTGAGTCACGGTCCAGTCACCACTGACTACATTAACTGCACCTCTGTACTGCAGCAGGAGCCTAAACACAGTCACTGCAGAAATATGGAAATAGGTGTTTGGATCTTGAAGTGAATCCTGCTCTCCCCTACTGAAAAGTGCCTCAGCTACTAGGTACATTACAATTACATCAGCCTGCATTTTTTCACTTCAGGTGCAGTTTGGAGTTAATTCTCTGTCAAAGATGACTAAACTGAACAAGTGAAAGATTTGTTTTAAAGATTAAATGTAATTAATATAATAATGAGATCCCTTTAAAGAGGACTAGATTAAATGTTGTGTGTCTTTCTCAAATGTGAATTACTCCCAACATCAAATATAGATCCATTGTCTGTATTAACCTGCAGTTTACACTGATTCTTTATGATTTAAGGTAAAGTACAGCATTCTGTGGGCAAGAATTGCACCGCACTGAGGCCATTTAGTGTCCCCTGGAGAGAGTCTGTCAGGACAGTAGAGGAACCAACCCCAAAACAAAATATAGCTGTACGGACTGGCATGGACAGTGCCATGCTGGCTTGTACTGATTTTCTTGACTCCTTCTCTAAGCCACTAGCGATAGGAGTTAGCTGAAGTTTGATGAAAGGTGCTCTCTGATTCCTACACAGAGTATACATACCAGTAGTGTCTTGTATCCTTCTGGTAAACTTCCATATTGCTATGGAATAAAGAAATTATACCTTGCTCAGAAAATCGTGTTAGCTACCAGTGTGAATCTAGGCTAGAATGCTTTATTTTGTTTTATTCTTTTAGTTTTTGTATTTATTACATAAAAGGTTCAATTTGGTAATACATCTAGGACTCTTCAAACTTATCTGATGGGCTTCTGTTTCCAGTGCTGACCCAATACATGAAAAAGAAAAAAACCATGTAATTTCTTCATCTTGTTTCATTGAGAGAGATGTCAGTTCAGAGTAGGGATGAGTATAACCAGTGCAGTATCTTTAGATACCAGGGAATGTAGTTCTAAAGCCAGTTGTGATCTCCAGAAAGATTTATTATTTGAGGTAATTTTCTGAGGACATTATCAGAAATTTCACTCACACTGATTGCCTTTGAAAATAGAGGAGTATTAGTAATAGCTCATGCAGAGGAATTTAGGCAAGTGATTAACAGGGGTTACCTAAACTTCGTCTCCCACAGAGGCATAAACTCTGGTAGAGGTGCGCATGAACAGGACATTTTTATAAGGCTGTGTTCCGTATAATACTTTTCACTTTGTGAAATACGTACAAAATACACAAGCTTTGTCTCTTGGCAAGTTATACCTGATCATGACCTGCTACTGTTAGTGTACATACAACCCAAAGGTGTGAAGCGGCTTCCTTCAAAGAAAACTATTAAAGCAGCTTTGCTTTTCCATTGTAAACAGACTCACATTGCTATTGGGTGTAAAGCTGTTAAAGTTAAATGACTGATGTGGTACACCAAAAAAAAAAAAAGAAACCAGGGAATTAAGTTGGTTTGTAGTACAGTAAAACACCTCCTACTCTTATTTAGCTCCCCACCATGTTTCACTGTGATGTGTACTTTCTATCACACATAGTAATTGCAGTTCAGTACTACTCCAAAAAGAGTACTTAGGCACTTGCTCTTTTTTAATCATACTTATGCATGTGACTTAACACCACCATACTAGCGTTGCAGACATTAAACATCCACAACAAGTCATGAGTTATGGAACTTGAGGTAAAAAAATAATCCAGTAAAAGCATATATTGTGAAGGCAGAAAGGGGTGAGAATAAAATTTGTGCCATATGGTTGTTATGTGGTAGCTATAGTAATAAGAAGAGCCCTAATGTATGATGTCGAAATGAAATACCAAAGAGTGTAATTTGCCTTCGCAAGCACTTCTAGCTAATGAATATAGGCTGGTTGCCTATTTAACTGGTGTTCTTTGGAGAAGTCTATGGCTAATGCATAATTGATTTGTGCCAGGCAATGCACCCTGGTCCAGGGCAAGTGATGGAGAGTGGTTTGTATGCAGGCTGTGCAAGTCTAGCATTCTTTGGAAGGAACTGGCTCTCTGTATATGGCTATAAAATGCGAGACCTGAGCAAATTATCTTCTCTAGCCAGTTTTCTTCACCAAGAGAACGGGTTATTTTCCTCCAGTCTAGACTTGGGGAGCAAACTAAAATGCATTGTAATCATTGAAGGACTAGAGCTGTGGAACAAAACTACAGCTAGACCAATTTTATAGTACAGACTATACCCTAACTTTCTCTGTGTCTTCAGAGGGGGGAGTAGTACAGCTAAGCTCATGAACCCAGACATCGGTACATGTTTTGCAGATGATGTGGAGAAAACGGTATTAATGTATAGTTTTGGTATTGCTTTCCTTTTATTTTAGGTGTGGTAGGATATAGAAATCCTAATTGTTCCCTCATCAAGTTCTTGTATTTGAATTTTCTATCTTTTTACAAGCTGCCACAGTTAAGTATATTAATAGCTGCAGACAATTATGTGGAAACACTGACCATCTTTATGTATCAGGAGCTATATGGCCTTGATTTGCTTTAGGATAAGAACTGATGGAAAATCAGCATCTGGCAAAATATTTTACTTCTGGCTGTGAGTCTTACTTTGTATGTCTGATCCCTTAGTCAGTATCATGTGCATTTAGCCCTTCCTTTGATTAATCAAGTTTTTGCACTCCCATCGTTCTTGTGCTGTGAGCTCTCCATTCAAGCAGGAGTGTGTGTGCCTGGCTTCCACACGAGTAAGGACAGTTAGATGGGTCTGGTCTCGCTTCTCTATGCCAGTCTACACATGCCCTCATTCAGTGAGTTTATTCTCACAGTGAGTTTATTCTAAGATAAATACTGAAAGATATCCCTATTAAAACATATTTTGAATCTAAATAATTACTAATTAAGCTTATGTTAAGCAGGTTATCACAAAAATATTGTTCAGCAATGAAAAATGGTCTTCACAAGGAAGTGCTTCAGTCCAAGCCCAAAGGTTGCCTACAGCATATTTGTTAAGAAACTAAATAAGATTTACATAAAAATATAGAATACAAAAAACCTTGTCATGTGTCCATTGTAGGTAGCTGTGATAGGACCATGGTAGGAGGGGTAAGAAGTGAGGTACAAGTTATTAGAAAGACCAGTGTAGGCCTTTAGAGCTTTTTCTTTAAATCGTACTTTTATTCCCATCTATCTAAAATCAGTCGTATATTTATTTCTTTAATCTGATGTTCTTCTTAAGACATTGATTCTTTAATGCTCTTCAAGGTGCACGCTACCATCTTTTCCCTGATGACCCACGCCGTCTGTTTGCAATAAGAAATTACCAGTGGTTAACTAGCTTCTCTCAGATATACAGTGTCATTTCCAAACAGCTTGGCGAAGCAGCCACGCTCACTCTTGCCAAGCCCACTCTGGAGCAGCTGCTTCAGCATTTACTTTTCCATCCAAGTAATAAAACATAACTTCATGTGAAAATTCCACACTTGGTACTAATCTCAGAAAGAAATGTGGATTTATGGTCCTTTTAAAGTTTGTTTTAGAATACCACTCTAATTTTGCTATCGGGCACCTGTAAAGTAACAAATTTTATGTATATCATTATACTGTAACTGTTGAAGTATTCTAATATGTGAGGTTCTTTGCTTGCATGACTGTTTCACTGTAGCATTAAATAAGCATTTTAATTCCTATTTTTGTGGTGTTTGGGAGGTTTGCTGGGTCACTTATGTAACAAAGTACTTTGATCTAATCTCTAGAATAGAGATTAGTCCTTTGTGCCAAGTCGGATTTTCATTGTATAATGTCTGTTGCTGCCAATGAATTATGCTCAGCCTAGACTTCCAGTACATTATAGAGCAGACATGTTTGCTTTTATTTGGTTATTAGTCTCTTTTGACAATTATTTTAAGGATAGAAGTTCTGTTGATCATGGCAAGGTAGTATGTAGTTAACAAAGAATTGGTCTGACTTTCTTTTACTCTTGGAGTAAACTTGTCTGTATGGAAAAGTCACTGACCAAAGATAATTAATAAAAAAATAAAGATAAGGGAAAATATATTAGTTGGTTTGGCTTTTTTTCCAGGTTATGCGTTTCTCCTGTTCCAAGAGGAGAGTTCTGTTCAGGCCCTGATTGATGCCTGCATTGAAGAAGATGGAAAGCTCTATCTCTGTGTTTCCAGTCCTACTATCAAGGACAAGCCAGTAAGTAAAACAGTAGATGGCCTGCAGGCTCTAGCTGCCATCTGTCTAAAGCTGCATTTGAAATGACGGCGATGAAAATAATCAAAAGCAAACTACCATTGGCAGAGCCCAACATCTGGAACAGTTGGATGACTTTAAAATTGTAGTGTTTTGAATTAACAGGATTAAAACAGAGCACCTAGACATGCTAAACTAATGGGGTTGTGACTGTTTGATAGTTTATATAGGCCGATGAACATATATACTTGATATAGTGGAACTTAAAGTAGCATACTGTTTTATTTCCCAATGTAATAGGTTCAGATCCGTCCCTGGAATCTAAGTGATAGTGACTTTGTGATGGATGGTTCTCAGCCGCTTGATCCTCGAAAAACAATTTTTGTTGGAGGAGTCCCTAGACCATTAAGAGCTGGTGAGTATAATCTGTGGCTATTTTTAAAAGTAGAAAGTTATTGGAAATAATTTGAACCATGCGTACTTTTGTATAGTTACATATGGATAGATATATACATATAAAAATAAGAGTGTCGTGATAGTTATAACCACAGTACAATATTCATGTATTCTTGCATTTCTCTAGTAACTGTTTTCATCTGGCTTTGGCCATAAATCACTGTTCATCATTGAGACTTACTAGACACTGTTCCATGTCTAAAGCTGTAGAAAAGATTTTGATCATATTAGCAAAATTGTAGTGTAAACCACGTGACAAATAGTTTGTTTGTAAAATAATGCTATGAAAACCCCACTGCCATGCTCTCTGAGTATGTGGAGCTTTATTTGTACTTGCTTATCATTGTGGATTAGCTACTCTACTGCTACTAGGTTGCAGTTACTCTTGCTGATATGGACAGAGCAAAAACACAGGTGGTGAAGGAGTACTTGAAGGAGTAGGAATAGAGGAAAAAAAGGCATTCAGAGAGCTGGAACAGTCTGTATGGCACGACACTATATGAGATTGCAGACTCTTGCTGGAGTGCGTGAAGGAAAAATTAAATGTTTCTGTAGCTGTGGAACGGTTGATATACAACCTGGACAGTCTGCTTTGTAAGACTGACTGCAGTAGCCTTTTGCAATATTTTATGGTGGCCTTCTAGTAAGTACGTTGACGTGAATGTTGGCAGCAGAAGCATAACATACGGTGGTTCAAATCCCATTTTCTGTTAGAATGACTCCTGGACTTCATTAGTCTTCTATAGTTTGTAATGAATTTTATTCTTACAGAAAGATGAGCTTTCAGATGGAAGATGTAGGAGAACCAAGAAGTGATAGTGCAAATCTGGGGCATAAAGAATCTTAAATTTTTCTATCTTGGACCTGCAATGCTCAAGCTTTTCTGTTATTTTACTTCTAAGACTGTACTTTTGACTGTAGTACAAGCTTTCTAAATGAGCATAAACACAGTATGTTCCAACTGCAGATTGATTTTTCTTTAAATTCAGTCCAAATACTTCAGATTACTGTGCTGTATGTCTGTGATAAGTTTAATGGATGCGTTCTTATGCTTAGCTTTCAAATGCCCTGTATATGTGAAAATGAAACTTCTATGGCAATGTGAAATAAAAATCATGACTTCACAAAAGCAGTAAAACTTTAGGAGACTTTTGCAAACAACTGTTGAGCATCAGTGACTGTGGACACCTTTACACTCTAATACAGAGGATACTAATTCTGAAAAAATTAGTATTTTCCACCTAAATTAATTGCAAAACTGAATTCAGTATAAAATACTACTAGAAGATTGCTAAAATACATGATCTGTAACATGTGAGTTTTTTGCTTCTATGAACTTCAGTACCTATGGTAAATGTAGCACTGTAGAGATAATCAAGCTCTGTGTGGCGGATGAAAAGATTGCAACTACATCTTTAAATCCAAGTAGGACATAGAGCATTAGGACAGCCAGAGAACATGTACCAAGGAATTTGTGGCATGTGGATCGATTTTACAGAGCTTACATTCCATGCCTGCCCAAAAAGTCTTTTGCTGTAATCCCCTGAAGAAAACTGCCCTGGAATTTCAGTTCCAGGTTATCAAGGACTGCAAGTACTTACAATTCCATTGTTCCTTTGATGTTTGTACCTGCAGTGTGAAAGATCTGTCTGCTGAGTATTTCATACGTTATTTAATATGTTTTTATATTTCTTGTTATTACTGTTACATTGGCTGTTGTAAAATTAATTAACCTTTCTAGTATTTTTAAATACAAGCACATTATATAAAGTTTGTACTGTAAGAACAATTTAAATGAACATTGTTTTGTTTCTTAATAGTGGAATTGGCTATGATCATGGACCGTCTCTATGGTGGAGTTTGTTACGCAGGAATTGATACTGACCCTGAGCTGAAATACCCAAAAGGTGCTGGACGTGTTGCTTTTTCCAATCAGCAGAGTTATATTGCTGCCATCAGTGCTCGGTTTGTTCAACTTCAGCATGGCGATATTGATAAACGAGTAAGTTATACAGAAACAAAAACCTAAATAAATATGAGAGTGATGATCTATAAAGGAACTTCTCAGGGTGTGGTTACATTGCATTTGATTGGCTTTCATGTCAGCTTCTACATATATTTTAGTATTAGTGTAACCCCACTAGTTCCAAGAGTTAAACTGCGAATGCCCTCAGACGAACAACATGGGTTCCACAGAGCAGCACCTTGTTCCTTGGGCATATGTTAGACCATATGTTCCTTCCATCCTGGAGTTCCTGGTTTTGTTGTGTATGGGCAAAGGGCTTGAAAAATCTTTTTCTCTCCATGTTCTAATGAAACCAAATACTGTGATAATAGCTTTATCATTCATAGGAAACTATAGTATTCATTGGTTTTTGAAGTTAGCTTTATATTTGCAGCTGCCCTTAATTTCAGCCATAATTGTCAGTGCTCGGTGCTTCAGAAAATCAATCAAGCTCAACACCTAAAATACAAAATGTCTTACCGTTTCTGTTTGAAGGAGTCATCTTAGGATTTACCAACGTACATTTCTGGTTGCTACAGATGCTTATTGCTAGCTAAAGCAAAACTTAACTTTTATTAAAAAGACTAGTCAACCTCATTGCTCTTAATTAGAACTATAAGGGTAGCAAAGAAAACTGGCATCTAAATTATGTCAGTTTTAAGGGTCACTAGTTTTGATGTCAAGAGCTGCAGAGGTAGTCACTGGTATTAATAGATGTTCTTTTTAAAAAGAAAAAAAGGTCTTAGAGGAAGAAGGGTTGAGTAAGTAAAGTAGTTCAAGGTCCAGTCTCCTCTACAGATCAAAGACATGGGAAAAAGAAAGTAGTACAGTTAACAAAAGTCTGCTGTAGGGAGGTAGCATGTGCTTCTGTCCTTTCAAATAGAGCAATACAGCTTTACATCTGTCTCTCAGGTACCAGTTGCCTAGTGAGCTGAAATACCCAAACATGGTCCTTTCCAGAGGACGAGTGGTTCTGAATGTGGGTGGTGAACTAGGCTTCACATTACGATGTGATGGATACAGTTTGCTGGTGGGATTGCTGTCCTTGTGACTTGCAGCTGACTAAGTAATAGCTCTACCTTTTTGGCTAATTACATAACAAGAAAAAATGGGCTTGACACTGTGACTGTGTGAGGGGAAATTACTATTAATCATCTTGCATTTGAGTACTCGGACAAAATACGAGGAAGGACCAAAATCCGGAACTCCCTCTAAAGAAATGCTTAAGTAGGTCATTTAGCTTCAGAGTAGGTTATAGCTTAGTGTGTTTCAGGAGCCATCTATAGTGCATTTGGCTGTGAAGTGACCTGACTTTAAAATTAGAGTTGGACAACTGGGTCCCATCCAAACTAGTTCTCCCTCAAAGGTGGGAGACATGGACTTGAACCTTGTAAACTAGGGGACGCTTTTATCTTGGTCTTCCTCTTCCCGTGGAAGTGTCCTTTGCAGTAGAGGAGTATAGGGTAGAGTGGCAGTGCCATCTCATCAGAGGAAAGAAGGCATGAACCTGCCTCTAAAAGCTGCGCTTCCAGGTAGAGTTATTTGTTGGTTTGGGTTTTTTATGATAGGTCACCAGAGATTTTAAGGGCTCTTTGGATGCTGAGTAGGGATCTGAAATGGCAGTACTTGCTGTTCACAGAGAAAGGGATAAAACTTGTTAATGTGTGATAACACTGAAATACTGAAAAGGGGATGGACTGTAAATCTCCAGTAAAACAGTGAGCATGTTCTGCAGGCCTCTTGGAGCTTGGGCATGGAAAAAAATCCACAAAATCTGCCCCAAACACTAGATTTCAGAAGTACAGCATTTGAGTTCTATCCATGAGACTTCATTTATAAAAACAGTAGTCAAAAGATTTCTTCAATCACTATTACTAATTATACTTTTTTATGTCTGTAGATAGCTGTTCATGGCCTGGAGAGGCTGAGGGGGAAGAGGGAAGGAAGATCTAGGCTTTCTCTTGAAATACCTAAGTTCTCACAGTTTCTTTCTTGATATGATTTGTGTTCTTTAGTGTTGCTTTTCTAATTATTGATTATTTTTTTTTACTCAAATATTCTCTTAAATCTGGAATTTTGGCATTTTTATTAGCGTCCTTGTTTTTTCTTATTTTTAAAAATGTATGCTACTCCTGAGGTGTTTCACAAGCATAATACAACAAAGCCAAATCTAAGTACTTTAAGTTGTTTTTAAACCTTGTAATGGGGAAGGTTAATGAACTTCTTTATTTCAGAGGGGTTTTAATCTTTCTGTTTAAAAAAATGTCTTCTCTGATTAAATCATATGGCCAGTCCCTATTATTTATATAATTATATTTCTATTTATACAACCCATTTGTTTGTATTATTGAGGAGTAATAGAGAATAGCCTTTTTTTAGGGAGTACCTTAACTCTTACGTGTTTTTGAAAGTATGAAAAAAGCTATTTTCAGAAATAGATTTTTTTCTCCATGGAGTTTATACACTAATGCCTTTTCAGGCTCTGCAAATATTCTGAAATCAGTATTACTGCTGATTTATAGGTGGGCAAGCAATTTGTATAAATCTGTAAACTACTGTTCTTGTATATGAGGAAGGTAGTCCTACTTCAGGTGCTGCCTTCATCGGAGATGTGTATGTGTGCTGGTCAATAAAGCAATACATTACATTTCACTGAAATCTCAGAGACAGGCTGTTTACCTCCCTTTACCTTAGTGTAGCCTTCGTATACCAGTTACATCCAGTTCCTGTAGGCCTGCTGTCCTTTCCCATTCTTTTCGTTACCAGTTTTGTCTGTGTAAAAGTATTTTTTATTGCTAAATTTTGCAGTTCACCTGTTTATCCTTCTGAACTTTAGTTCAAAGTCTCTATAGCATTTTTTGCACATACCTTTTCCTACCTTAATTGGAAATCTTAGTGTCACAGTCACTTAACAAATGTTGTCCATGATCTTAACTTCTTCCTTACCTAAGCACTCTGCAGCTTCTCTCCCGTCCTTTTGATGTGTAGGTATGTTTAGTTTCTCTAACAGATGTTTTTCTTCAGTGTTCCTCATCCTGCTTTATCATATATGAAAGCTCAGCTTCAAACATTTCCTTGAAACTCGTTTGGAGTTTCAGCTCGAAACAATTCCTTAAAATGTTGTTAACTTTCATGTGCCAGCAGTCTGCATCCACTTCATATAATAATTCCATTCCCCAAAATGTTTCTCTAATACTTTTGAAATCATCTTCATACCGATCTTGGTGCATTAATGCACTGAAGCTTGAAATAAATGCTTCTTTGTGTTTCAGTAATTTTGAACTACAAACACAGTTACTGCATAAGGTACCTGTTTATTGGAAAGTTTGAGTGTAATTTGTGATAAGGCAGGTTGTTCTAGTGAAATAAGAAATAGAGCTTGTCCTGAATATAGATTATTGGAAGAAGCATACTCTGTTTCAAACATAGATATATCTGACATGTCATGTATGGCCTCTACTTCTGAAGCTAAGAACATGAAGACTATTCTACTGTAAAACTTCTGGGTGGGTAGCTGTATGTGTACATTTTTTTCCTCTGGAGACACAATGGAAAAATAGCATTTTAAAGTTCTTATTATTTCAAACATATTCTGTCTGAGTATAGTACATAAAGTCACATTCTTCTCAGGAAATAGTATCTCAGAAGAAAATTTCTTAGCAGTGAGTTTTAGTATGAACTGGAATAACTCTTTTTACCAACAAAAGGAAGAAAATACCGTCTTTAGAAGTAAGGAAAATGTGGAAGACAACAATACATTCCTTAATGATGGAGTCAACTCATTTTGTGTTTTATTATGAAGTTCTTCTTCCTGTCTGATCGCAGTCTGTAACAGTTCAGTTACGCAAAGACATAATGCAAATTTACCACTGGACTCCTGCCACTTTTCCACTCTGGCAGTCAGATGAGTTTGGGAGAAAGAAACTGTTAGACAGGTGTTTCTAGCAGCCTGTAGACTTGCAAAATGGTCTTCTAAAATTATTTTCAGAAACACATTGAATACAAATTTCTGTACAGCTCAAAGCCACAAAAAGGGAAAGTAATAGCTGACCAAAATCTGTAGCTCCAAATTTGACCATATTTTAGAAATAGGGAGTGAATTTACAGGGAACAGGAATGCTAAAAGATCTGTATTCCAGCCTGCAAAAAGTACTTCTAATTTGCACACAAAAGTTGTACGTGCAGAGACTTACACTTATTTTGTAAAAAAGGTTAATATATAAATGGTTATGTTCTTGTACGTTCAGTTATTTTTTGCTAAACGGTGTAGAATTGGATGTCATATTGGGGTACGTTTGGGAGCTGATGAGATTAGTTGGGCGACCTTTGGGCTTGTTCACTTGTTTTCTACATGTACTTCCATGCTATCATTTGCCAAGAACATCCTTCCAGAATAAATTAAGGGGAGGTTCTGATGTAGCTATTTATTACATATATAGCATACTTGTAAAGACCTGCCTAGAAGCGTTCTGCTTACTGTGTGGATAGATCTGTAGCTGATAAATGGTAAAGAGTAATAACTAATCAGTTAGATAAAGGTGTTAATATGTCTGATTTCAGACTTCTGGTTTGTTTGTTTTTTTTAAACCAGAAAAAAATGAATGCCCTCATTTAACTTTTAAACAGGAATAGGTACTAACTGGAATTGTTTCTGCTTTACTCCAACAGGTGGAGGTAAAGCCATATGTGTTGGATGACCAGATGTGTGACGAATGCCAGGGCGCACGATGCGGTGGAAAGTTTGCTCCTTTCTTTTGTGCCAATGTCACTTGCCTGCAGTATTACTGTGAGTTTTGTTGGGCAAATATCCACTCTCGTGCAGGACGTGAATTCCATAAGCCATTGGTAAAGGAGGGGGCTGACCGCCCACGTCAGATCCACTTCCGCTGGAATTAAACATGGTGAACCAGCATCTACATAAGGAAAGAAAGGGTGCATGTGGCTTACTGTGTTTGAAGATACTGACATGCAGAAGAAATAAGTGCATTCTTCTGCTTTTCACCCCAGCTATCAATACATGCATCTTTATCAGCAGCCAAAACACTACAAGCCTCTTGTTTTTCACCAAAACCCTACATCTCAGGCTTACTAATTTTTGTGATATTTTCATGTTAAAATAAAATGTTTTTTTGTATTTTCTCCAAGTTATTTTTATATGTAAAGTTAAAACTAGATATGAGAATGTTTTTGCGTAGGGGCACACAGTCTGCTGCTATATTTAGTGGGTGAAGCGTGCACTTATTTCTAAACATGGGTTTTTAACTTCAAGATCTGCCCCAGTAATTTACCAAAGGTAGCAAAATAGTGAAGATGGAATATGTCTGCTACAAAAAGCTTATTTTTATTGTTGTTGCTATTTTCAGTGTATACATAAACTAAAAATTAGGGTTGATTTTTTGCTCTCCATTTTGACTTGCAAGAAATAATACCTCAAGATAATCTGATTTATTAGCTATTTTTAAACATTTTTAATCACAAGCTGTATTAGCTTTGCTGCTATATAGGTGTTATGTGTAATGCCACCTATTAATACGGGATTGAAACGTTTAAGACACACTGCATTACAGATTAAATGCAGGCAGCACAATATGGCCTAAACTGCCATAGTTTTAGAATGTGAAAAAATTGCATGTTTACTTACCTGTATACACCATATGCATGCACTAGAACTATTAATTAACA